>NC_047093.1:91908352-92211945 GCF_902459505.1 Geotrypetes seraphini | reverse complement strand
ATTCTAATATTGGTATGAATTATGGTAAAGCTGAGCGACGCCAATTACATCTATTTATAGAGTCATGGGATCTTATTGATTTGTGGAGACTTCAACATCCGACAGAGATTGACTATACTTTTTACTCTGATGTTCATTCTTCCTATTCCAGAATCGATCTCTGGCTGGTGGGGAAAGATCTGATGAACGCTGTCAGCTCCTCTACCATAGAAACTAGGATATGGTCTGATCATGCTCCAATTTGCTTTAATTTAGCGATACAATGTACCCAACCTGGCAAGAAGTATTGGCAACTAGATGATAGTATCCTACTAGACCCTATACATGTGCAACAATTGGGTAAGGATTTAGGGGAATATTTACAATTTAATGACTGGAGACATTTCACCAGAGACTCTTTGGGAATGTCTAAAAGTAGTTATGCAGGGTAAAATCATTGGCCTGGGAACACATGTTGGGGAATTATGAGATCAGATCTATGCATTAGAATGGGATCATAAGGGTGGGAGCAAAATTACAACAACTTAAGGAAGCAAAATTACAACAATTTAAGTTAGATCTTCAGGTGTTAGATCTGGAGATAATTAGTACTAAACTCTGATGGCTATGCCAGGAATATTTTGAAACAAATAATAGAGCAGGTAGAAAATTGGCCCATAAGTTGAAAAAAAGACAACTTCACAATGCTATCATTCGTGTACAGGGCCCAACCGGGGATTGCACTACTTCAAGCCATATCCATCAGGCTTTTACTAATTATTATAATTAATTATATCAACCTGAGTACATATTAAAGGAAGCGGATATCCATTCCTATTTAGATCCTATACATCTACCTAGTCTTACACCTGGGGAAGCTATGGAACTTTCCCAACCCATTACAGTGGAAGAACTAACATGGGCTATTAAAGATATGCCGATGGGAAAATTACCAGGATTAG
Organism: Geotrypetes seraphini; assembly: GCF_902459505.1. Lineage (NCBI taxonomy): Eukaryota > Metazoa > Chordata > Amphibia > Gymnophiona > Dermophiidae > Geotrypetes > Geotrypetes seraphini. Next base: position 92,211,004 of record NC_047093.1, on the reverse strand, counting down.
ATGGTTTTACTGCCAAATTTTATGACATTTCAAATGACTTTGATTCCCCCTTTGTTGCATTTTCTATATTAAAACTGGGTAAGGATCCGACATCCTGCTCCTCTTATAGACATATCTCATTGTTAGTTGTGGACTATAAATTGTTTACTAAGATTCTAGCTAAACATCTCCAAACGTATATGCCTCAATTAATAGTTGATGATCAACCTTGATTTGTATGAGATCACCAGACATTAGATAATATTCGTCGAGTTTGTATGTGGTAAGTTGCTAGCAGATATGATTCAACTCTTATCCTGGGTATCGATGCTGAGAAAGCATTTGATAGGGTTACTGATCGTATCTGTTTCAAGTACTAGAAAAGATGGGGATATCGGTAATTTTCCTACATTGGCTACGATTGTTATATAAGGCTCCTTTGGCCTCAATTAATGTCAATGGAGGATATACCGAATGCATTACTTTGGGGAGGGGGACCCATCAAGGTTGTGCTTTGTCACCTGTGTTTTTTGCACTAGCTATGGAGCCACTGGTGCGACAGGCTTCAAATATTTCAGGTATAAGCTGTGGCGGCTTGGAGACAAAAATATTACTATTTATTTATTTATTCGATTTTTTAGCCCGTCCTCCCAAAAGAACCCAGAACGGGTTACAATGAATATATTGGTGCATTAAAATTATAAGTAAGATAGGTACTTAGAAATTTGCAGATGATATTCTCATTACAATACAAGATCTTTCTACCTTGTTGAAAGCTATCGTAGAAGCTCTCACAACTTATAGACAGACGTCAGGATTTCGGATAAATATGTCTAAGTCAGAAATCTTGGATCTCACTCTGTCAGATATAGATCGTAGATGGATTTCTAGTAATTACTCTTTTAAATAGGCACAACAATCATTATGATATTTAGGGATTAATTTAACTAAGCAAGTAGACCTGCTTTACGCTGCTAATTATCCCCCCTTTTGAAAACGATCTGGCAGGATTTGGAGAGGTGGAAACATCTTAATATTACTTGGCTAGGTAGGATACAAACAATTAAAATGGTAGTTCTCCCGAGACTGTTGTACCTCTTCTCAGCTTTACCGTTGCCTCTACCTAAATTTTTTTTTCTTCAATTAGAACGGAAGATATTTGCTTTTATATAGCAACATAAGACCCCAAGGGTATCTCGAGCAATGATGTACTAACCTAGGAAACTGGGGGAATGCCACAATTTCAATATTATTATCAAGCAGCCCAATTATGATATTTAATTAACTGGAAATGGGATAGGGGAAAATCATGGTCCGTATGGAGCAAGAGATATTTGGTATGCCCCCATTGTTGGCAATACCCTGGCTCCAACTCCCACGACTTTATGTAATAGCTAAGATGTCTAACAGGAAGTGCAGAAATTAAGGGTGAAGAGTGAGGAAGGAATTGGACTCGATGTTACAACCAGCATGAGGGGGTTCTCTGAAGAAACCTACCAGCGAAACGCGTTAGAACCTGCCAGTACCCGCTGTAGCGAGCCTAATTCCTAACCACCCAAAGTTAAGTGTTTTCATAAAACGTTCACAGTCTGTCACTTAGAAGATACAGTTTCACTAAAGCACTTGGATATTTTAAATGGATACTTTAAATGATATATTCATCTAAACAAAATCAAAACACCTTTCTACCGATTGTGGATGGTGCAATGATAGACTCCTTGAAAATCCTTACAGGGGTTTGTCCCTGATTTGGTGATTTTCATACCATACATTGGTTCTGAGCACCTTCTTGGTCTAAAGGTATTTAAATTTTGTTTTTGGTCCCCTTTTTTTGTTTTGTTCTTGTTCTAACCCTGTATTACAACATACTCTAGATTTAAGGATCCAGATACGCAGGCTATTATACTTATGCCTAAATTTGCTACTGGAGAGGTTGATGTGGCCTTCCATCTGTGGAGAAGGAAAGGTCTTAAAACATTTGGTCAACTATTGGAAGATGGGAAAATTGTCCATGTAAGGATTGAAGCCCCCCAAATGTAAGGTTGGAGGGGATATGTGAGGCGCCCTTACAAACGCCAGGTCCCGAGTTCAATACCTTCACAGAAGATTCACCAGGAGTAGAATCATATAAGAAACACAGCCAGAGGTGATGGCATAAAGAATATATTATAGAAATAGGCTTACAGAAAAGTAAGATTCATAAACATTACAATTAAGGAGAGAGCAAAGTTCCAGAGATAGAGAGAGATAAGTTTTACAATTACAGAGAATGCTTCTGTGCTCTTGTGAATGAGAGAGAATAGGTGCTTTGAGGACAGAGAGGTATAGAGAAAAAAGTGGGGGGTGATGTTCCCAGCTTCAGGTTCCAGAGATAGAGCAAGAGAGGGGGGTGATGTAAGAGGAGCCTTTTATAGCTTGGAAACTTATCTATTGAACTTCAATAGAATCTACTGAAGTTAAGCATCCCCATCCTTAGTATACTGTCTGAAACAATAGTTAGTTTCATTGACCAGGAAGCTGAATGAAGTGTGCTAGACTGGAGAAGAATAGACTGGAGTCACATGTAATTTCCAGTATGCTTCTGACAATGACTGTGCACCTGGATCCATTGTATATCCTAAGCTGTCCATCCTAAGCATCAGACATTAACACATCTTCTTAGCACCTCTTAGCTGCAAGTTGGTTTGTTACCTTTTAAGCATGATTTAATTAGGACTGTTTGAAACAGTCTGCCTGGATGCTTTCTGTATGTGAATTCTGTGCATGAGCACTCAGGGTCTATCTGCATCCACATCCCAGAGTCAGATTGATATAATTTCCCATAGGCCTTTGCTGACATTGGTTAGGGCAACCAAAAATGCTGATTGCTAGCAATAGCTGTGCTGACAGTCCCCTTTGAAGTATTGAAGGAAGAATATGGCCTCTTATCGAGAGACTTATTCTACTATAGACAAATAGAAAGTTTCATTAGAAAAGCTGTCCTTAGAGAACTAGCTACCACTCAACAGTCGAATCTAGGGAAGGCAATGATAAAAGAGAGTGGTAGTATCACTAGATTATATAATGCACAATTGGAGCATCTTCATCCCCCTTTGAAACATAATCGTTGGGAAAAGATTCTTGGTAAATGTTATACTGATAAAGAATGGTCTAAAATATTGCATTCTCTTCTATATGGATCTATAGCTAGTAATATGATAGAAAATGGATATAAGATTTTTTTTTGGTTGGTATTACACTCCAGTGCGATTGCGAGCTATGTATGGGAAAGGATCTGATAACTATTGGAGAGGATATGCAGAAGTCGGTACTTTCGAACACATTTGGTGGTACTGTACTAAAGCACAGATTTATTGGGATAAAGTAATCTCCTTTATTGAGATAGTGCTAGGTATTTCGATCCCTAAAACCTTTTGAATATGGGACCAGTTGCCCTGCCTCTTAACATCAGAAATGGATACATTTGATAATGACAGCAGGTTGATTTGTTCTAGCTTCGGCATAGAAACAACCAGATTTACCGGTGATCCAAGTATTGCTGGCTAAAGTCCAATTTATACAACAAATGTCAAAAGTGACTGCTCTTCAGAGAAATCAGCTACATAGTTATAATACCATTTGGGATGCATATGAAATTTGGATTAGCTCCCAAAAAGGATAGCTCCATTGACTCTTGAGAGTCTCTTAAAAAATACAAACAAACACCTTTTCCTTCTTTTGTACATTTTTTTGAATCTCCTGCACACATCCTCCCACTGGGGTGGGAGGATGGGGGTTGGGAGGGTTGAGACATAGTAGGTGTAATAGGTATTTTGATATTCTTAGTACAGTGGTACCTTGGATTACGAGCATAATCCGTTCCAGGAGCATGCTCATAATCCAAAATGCTCGTTTATCAAAGCGAATTTCCCCATAGGAAATAATGGAAACTCACTTTGATAGGTTCCCACCCTCCACCTCTCCCCCCGAGGCCAGCAGCGCTGCTCCCCCCCACGAAAACTAGCATTGCTCCCCCCGAAGGCCCCCCCGTGAACCGGCACCCTCCCCCCACCACCATCGGCCACCCCCCCCTCTGCGACCTGAGGTCCCCCAACCCATCCGAACCCTCTTCTTACTTCAGTGTAGCCTCCGCACTGGCACCAGCATGTCTTGCCGGTGCCTGAAGATCTGCTTCCTGTGCTGGGCCTTGAACATGTGCGCATGCTCAAGGCCTGAGAGTTCACGTTCTCTCAAGATATTTGTATTATGTTTAGTGACTTATAAGATAGTTGATGGGAGGGGTATGAGATTGCTGATGGGAAGGGAGGGTGAACATAAGAACATAAGAATTGCCGCTGCTGGGTCAGATCAGTGGTCCATCGTGCCCAGCAGTCCGCTCACGCGGCAGCCCATAGGTCAAAGACCAGTGCTCTAAATGAGTCCAGCCTCACCTGCGTACGTTCCAGTTTAGCAGGAACTTGTCCAACTTTGTCTTGAATCCCTGGAGGGTGTATTCCCCTATAACAGACTCCGGAAAAGTGTTCCAGTTTTCTACCACTCTCTGGGTGAAGAAGAAGTTCCTTACGTTTTAACAGGGGTTGCCATTCAACAGATCACTTATAATTGGAAGAATTGGAGTAGACTGAATTATAGTTTTTGGTGGAACTCTGTATGTCATACATATAAAATGGAAAGAACAATAGCTGTCCAAAAAGGAATTTATAATAAATTTCAAGATGTGTGGAGGCCATTAATAGATTATTGTAAAGATTAAAAATTATTCTTCCCTGGAAAAATTTTAAGATGTTAAGGGGGCGGGGGGAGGGAATATTCATAAATATAAAGCATTTTCATAATTGATTAAGGGAAGGGGATATTATTTTATATTAAGAAGATCATATTTTAGAATTCAAGTGTATCTGAAAGTTTAATTGATAAATATAATTATTATACTTGTTTTAAGATTTGAAATGAATAAAGATTAAAAAAAAAAGAAGCATACCGCCTTCTATAGCCCTTGACAATCCCAACATTGGTCTTTATCAAAGATGTACTGCCAATTTCTCAAAGGGCTGTTGTTCACCTCTTCTTCACTCTGTGTTTTGATAAAAATAATTTAGCATAGGGCTACCAGGAGATACATTCCAGCACATCACTGTTTTGCAAAGTTCTCTCCCAGGAACCAAATAATTATTCATATACTCTGCTAGATAGATATTTCCAATGTCTCATCACATAGCTGCCAGACCCCAGAAAACAACAGATTTCCAGGTCAGCAACTTCTAGTTTGGTGAGAGAGCTCTGACTTCTTCCATGTTCTTTCCCAATCAAGAACACTTGTCAGTGTTCAGCCTTGTTATGAAAAGTTTATTTAAAATTTGATATACCGCTTATCAAATATCTAAGCAGTGTACATAATTACAAAGTTATTATAAATAGGGGTTCACAATATGCAGATAGACAGCAACCAAGACAGACTAGTAAAATAATAGGGAAGGGGGGAGAAATACAATCGAAAGGAAAGAGAAACATTAAAAGGGAAACACAATAGGAAGGGTATTAAAATCTGATAAGATTATGTAGAGTATAGACAGTCCCCCCCTTCCAGAAATTATACAATCAAGTTTCTCACATGTGGTGAAATCCCTGCAATTTCCCTACATGTGGGAAACTCGACTGCATAGCCTGAGTGCAGACGACATTAATGTTAAAATGCATCTTTAAATAAAAAAATTTTTTAAATTTGATTTAAATTTGTTAAATGAAGATTCTTCATTAAGGTGCAGGGGCATTCTATTCCATAATGATGGAGCAGTAACAGAAGATTGATTTTCTTTCGTATCATATACTATATGATGCGATGATGGGATTACTAACAGATTTTGATTGCTTGAACGTAATGATTTTGTAGGTGTATAAGGAGTGAGTAATCTGTCAATATAATCTGAAGATTATCTCGTTCTGGATTTGAATGTTAGAAGTAAAATTTTGTAAGTCAGTCTATGTGAGATGGGCAATCAATGAGCACTAATTAAAAGAGGGGTTACATGATCAAATTATTTTGCTTTGAATAAAAGTTTAACAGCTGTATTCTGAATAATTTGTAATCTTCTGCGTTCTTTTTGGCTTATTCCCTGTTTCTCTGCCTTCCACAGGAGTGCCACTGGAGAAGGCTGGCACGAGATCATGCTGGCGTGTCTCAGTAACCAGCCTTGTGACGAACGCTCCGGCCTGACCAAAGATGAATGTGGAAATGACTTTGCCTACTTTTATTTTGTCTCATTCATCTTCCTCTGTTCCTTTTTGGTAAGTTAATTGCATGCAGTTATGTAAACAACTTCAGGTGGCTGAAAATCAGTCAAATGGACTATTTACATCTTTGCTGGTGATCTTAGTGACTCCAAGGTTGGCTGAAAATTTGTACATCTGTATAAGTAATTTGTAATGGAAAAAAGGAAACATTTTTGCAACCAGTGGAAGTAGTGTGTCCTTTGCAGTTTGTAGCATTATTCCCAGCTGTTTCTCCTGTGCAGGGCCATACATGGTTCCTCCAGTGGATATGAATGTTGCATATCCAGCCATCTATGAACAGGTCGCAGTGGGGAAGTTGCAAGGGCCCAATTGCCACTGTCCCAGCTTCTCTTAGTCTGTGCCGGCCCTGTGAGCATGTTCAGAAATCTCAAGACTAACACTTCCTAGATGAGGATCAGAGGCAGATGCCAAGAATGAGGGATGAAGAAGCGTTGATGAGGGTGCTGGGAAAGGGGGATTAAGAGGCATTAATGGTGGGGATGGAGTAGTTTAAAGGCAGGGGATTGAGGATGGTTAAGAAGACAGGATGATGGAGATAGGAGAGTAAAAGGCAGAGAACAGAGTGCTGCATGAAGTAGAAGAAGGAGATGAGGAGAAGATACTGGAGAGAAGGTGGGGCAAATACTGGTGGAGGGAAGGAGATGGAGAAGGATATGGGTAAAGAGAAAGAGAAGGTGGGAAGAAAATGCTAAAAGATGGAGTATAGGAAGCAGAGAAGAGGATTTTGGAAGAAGGTATCTGCCTTTCCTCTGCTTTCACCATTATTTTTAAATATTGAAAGGTAATTCTATAATAAGGCACCTGAGATGATGCACACCTTACACATGTACAGTATATAATGAGAAAAGTAGCACTTACACATATAAATGCCCTAAGCATAAGAGTACAGTGGTGCCTCGCATAACGGACGCCTCGCACAGCGAACGCTGCGCACAACGAACTTTATGTCTTGATTCGTACAACGAACTTCGTTTCACACAACGAAGTCGCCCGAGCTGCATCCTTCCGCGCAGGCACTGCGCTTAACTGCCCTCTCTCCGCCTGGCTCCCTCTTGCCCCCCCCCGACTCCCCGACACGATCGGGGCAAGAGGGAGCCCAAGCCCTCTTGCCCCCCCGACTCCCCGACACGATCGGGGCAAGAGGGAGCTCAAGCCCTCTTGCCCCCCCGACTCCCCGACACGATCGGGGCAAGAGGGAGCCCAAGCCCTCTTGCCCCCCCGACTCCCCGACACGATCGGGCCAGGAGGGAGCCCAAGTCCTCCTGGCCACGGCGACCCCCGAACCCCACCCTGCACTACATTACGGGCAGGAGGGATCCCAGGCCCTCCTGCCCTCGACGCAAACCCCCCCCCCCCCCAACGACCGCCCCCCCCAAGAACCTCCGACCGCCCCCCAGCCGACCCGCGACCCCCCTGGCCGACCCCCACGACACCCCCAACCCCCTTCCCCGTACCTTTCTGTAGTTGGCCGGACAGACGGGAGCCAAACCCGCCTGTCCGGCAGGCAGCCAACGACGGAATGAGGCCGGATTGGCCCATCCGTCCCAAAGCTCCGCCTACTGGTGGGGCCTAAGGTGCCTGGGCCAATCAGAATAGGCCCGGGAGCCTTAGGTCCCTCCTGGGGGCGGGGCCTGAGGCACATGGGCCCAACCCGACCATGTGCCTCAGGCCCTGCCCCCAGGAGGGACCTAAGGCTCCCGGGCCTATTCTGATTGGCCCAGGCGCCTTAGGCCCCACCAGTAGGCGGAGCTTTGGGACGGATGGGCCAATCCGGCCTCATTCCGTCGTTGGCTGCCTGCCGGACAGGCGGGTTTGGCTCCCGTCTGTCCGGCCAACTACAGAAAGGTACGGGGAAGGGGGTTGGGGGTGTCGTGGGGGTCGGCCAGGGGGGTCGCGGGTCGGCTGGGGGGGCGGTCGGAGGTTCTTGGGGGGGGCGGTCGTTGGGGGGAGGGGGGGTTTGCGTCGAGGGCAGGAGGGCCTGGGATCCCTCCTGCCCGTAATGTAGTGCAGGGTGGGGTTAGGGGGTCGCCGTGGCCAGGAGGACTTGGGCTCCCTCCTGGCCCGATATTGTCGGGGAGTTGGGGAATCGGCGGGGCAAGAGGGCTTGGGCTCCCTCTTGCCCCGATCGTGTCGGGGAGTCGGGGGGGCAAGAGGGCTTGGGCTCCCTCTTGCCCCGATCGTGTCGGGGAGTCGGGGGGCAAGAGGGCTTGGGCTCCCTCTTGCCCCGATCGTGTCGGGGAGTCGGGGGGGGGCAAGAGGGCTTGGGCTCCCTCTTGCCCCGATCGTGTCGGGGAGTCGGGGGGGCAAGAGGGCTTGGGCTCCCTCTTGCCCCGATCGTGTCGGGGAGTCGGGGGGCAAGAGGGCTTGGGCTCCCTCTTGCCCCGATCGTGTCGGGGAGTCGGGGGGGCAAGAGGGCTTGAGCTCCCTCTTGCCCCGATCGTGTCGGGGGTGCCAAGGACCACACGGAGTCACCCACCGTACCACCCGATTCGGGTAAGCGCAGGTATCGGTGGGTGGCTTATTTGCGGGGGGGTGCCTTATTTTACATTTTTTTCTAAAAAGGGGGGGCTGTCTTATTTGATGGCCCTGCCTTATCATCGGGGAAACACGGTAGAAAAAAAAAAAATGAACAGTTAAGTCCCAGTTTTTGCCGCTGAGACTCTGCCCTCTCACTGTAAAATTAGACTCTACTTAGTCTGTCTTTAAATTTAAAAAATGTGTGTTGTTTTAAAAAACAATTATGTTTTTAGATGTATCTAAATAAAAATAATAACCAAAAATTTATCTTTTTTTATGTCATCTTAGCATATTTTATGCTGCAGAACGAATTATTTTTTTTTACATGTATTCCTATGGGAAAACGCGTTTCACATAACGAACGTTTCACATAACAAACTTGCTCCTGGAACCAATTAAGTTCGTTGTGTGAGGCACCACTGTATACTTAAGTGCTATTGCATGCAACTACGATGAGGATATATGTGGTTAAAGCATGGGTGGAACTCCCTGTTACAAGGGTAACTCACAGAAAACTGTAAGTTACATGTGCCCTTACCGCATTTGTATGCCAGCAGTAAGGCCACCTCTATAGTTGATGTAGCTGCAGGTGCTTCAATTGTTACTCTAGTATTCTTTAACTGAATCTTGGCTCCCAGATGATGTTATAAAATAGATACTCTTAACCCTGTATCGGGGTGCATTACAGGAGATGTCCATTTGAGGAGATGTCCACTCAAATGCCTATTCTCACATCCTGGAAAAAATTAATGGAAATCTGGGACTGTATCATACAAATGACCTGGTAATAATATAGTTGCCAATTGCTTACATTCTTCTCATCATATTTTACTCCATTGCATGCACAGCTTTGTAGTCCAACAAAAACTGAGCCATTTGGCTATTCTAGATGATTGGAATAAATATTTATATTTATATGCCTTGATGTCAGACATAGGATGAATATACATCTTAAGTTTATGGTAACCATATTGGCCATGGAATAAACTGTTCTCAAGGTTATGATTCTTTTTCAGATAACAAAAAAATGTTAATTGCACTTGGATTTCAAGACCACATACTCATTACATTAGTGATTTCTATTACGCCATTATCTTACGGTTCAAGGCGGATTACAAAAGAGTTGTCAGGAGGTTACAAGAGTTGTAACATTACATTAGAATTGTCGTAAGCATTACATGAGAATTACATAAGATTGTCGAGAATTTAAGAATTACATAAGACTTGTCGAGAATGTAAGGAGCAACATGTTGGGTAATTGGAAACATTTTAGCTTGGATATGGGTGAAGTGTGTGGTAGGTGGAGTTATGGAAGGAACTAGTCATGTTAAACCGGTTTTATGTGGTTTTTGAAGAGTAGGGTTTTAGTTTCTTTTTTGAAGTTTTTGTAGTCTGTGGTCATAGATAGCAGATTGGTGATTTGTCTGTCTAGTTTAACTGCTTTGGTGGCCATTAGGTTGTCAAAAAGTTTTCTTCTTTTGACATTTTTGGTTGGTGTGTGTGTGAATAGTGAGTGGGTTCTCCTGTGCCTGGTTGAGGTGGATTGTGTTAGTCGGTTGTTCCAGTAGGTTGGGCTTTCTCCATTAATAGTTTTGTATAGTAGGCAGTAGAATTTTTAAGTGTATTCTTGCTTGTATTGGGAGCCAGTGTGAGTCTTGGTATGCTTCTGTGATGTGATCATATTTTTTCAATGAGTAGATGAGTCTTAGGGCTGTATTTTGTATTGTTTGTAATTGCTTTATCATGGTTGCTGGGCAGGGGAGGTATAGTATGTTGCAGTAGTCTATTAGTCCAAGGATAAGAGATTGTACCAAAAGTTGGAATTGTTTCCTGTCGAAGAATTTTCGGATTTGTCTTAGGTTTCTCATAGTCATGAATGATGTTTTTGTTACTTTGTTGATTTGTGGTTGCATGGTACAGCTTCTGTTGATCAGAACTCCAAGAAGTTTTAGTGTGGGTTGAATGGGGTATGATATTGAGTTTATTACTAGTTTTGTTAAGGTTGGAGTTCTGCTGTTTTCTAGGAGGATGAATTTTTTTTTTGTCAGAATTGAGTTTTAGTTTGCGATTTGTCATCCATGTAGCTACTGTTTCGAGAATTCTGTGTATTGTGCCTGTCATGGTAAATTCTGGGTGGTCGAAGGGGAGGAGAATGGTGATGTCATCTGCATAGCTGTATGAGGATATGCCATGTTTGTCTAGGTAGGAACTGAGGGAGGCTATGTATATATTAAATAATGTGGGAGAGAGAGGTGATCCCTGAGGAACTCTGCAGGGGTTGGACCATGGTTCTGACTTTTCATTATTTGTTTTAACCCTGTAGGTTCTGGATTCCTGTGGAGTCTAGTGTTTGTAGGAGGATGTCATGGTCTACCAGGTTGAAGGTTGTAGAGAGGTCTAGTTGTATGAGCAAGATTTTCTTGCCTGTACAGAGATGCTGTCTCGCTGTGTCCATTAGTGTTCCTAGTAGAGTCTCTGTGCTGTAGTTGGTTCTGAAGCCTGATTGCGTGGGGTGGAGTAAGTTGTGGTTTTCTAGGTTTGTGGTTAATGTTTTGGCTCCGAGGCCTTCCATCAGTTTGAAGTACAGTGGGATTGAGGCTATGGGTCTGTAGTTGGATGGTTGGTCCATTGTTCCTTTGGGGTCTTTTAGTATCGGAGTTATGATGATTTCGCTGAGGTTTTGTGGAAAATGTCTATCTAAGAGTAGAGATTGTATCCATTGTAGGAGCAGGGAGCGGAATAGTGTTCTTGAGGCTTTCAATAGGTATGGGGGGCAGTGGTTAAGGTCACAGGCTGTGTGGCTGTATTTATTATATAGTTTGTTGAAGTCTGACCATTGTATGAGTGCGAAGTGGGACCAGGTTCTGTGTGCTGCAACTGATTCGTTTTCTGTGGGTGGGAATGAGGTCTCTTCTGTGTGAGTAGGAGTTCCAGCGAACGTGGCTCTGATGTTTGTGATCTTGCTTTTGAAGTATGTGGCTGAGGGAGAGGGGAAGCTGCTGTTGGCTAGGTAAGGTGTGGTATCTGAGGTTTTTTAGTAGCTGGAATAGTTTTTGTGTCTTGGGATCCTTCTCCCATTTGCTTTGAGTAGTATGTTTTTCTTTTTTCTTTCAGTTTTTTCTTGTATTTTTGGTTCATTATTTTCCATGCTGTTTTTGTGGATTCTTGGCTACTTTTTCTCCATTTTCTTTCTAGTTGTCTGCATTGCCTTTTGAGTTGGAGTAGTTCGTCGTTGAACCACTTGTCTGATTTTCTGTGGATTTTGGTTTTGGGTTTTTCTGGGGCTAGTTTGTTCAGGGTTGCAGTACTTAGATGGTTCCATTGTGAAATGAAGTCTTTTGGTGTATAGTATTGGATTATGGTGTCTGCTTTTGTCCAGAATATGGTGGGATCGATATGTTTGCATCAGTTGTAAGTTATTTTTTGATTGGAATGCTTTTTTGATTGCAATGCTTTTGTTATTGGTCCAATTAATTTTGAAGGAGTATGTGTAGTGATCAGACCATATGGAACGGTTCCATTTTCCATTTGATGTTTGGATCTCTGGTTGTGTGGGTTGTTGGGACATGTAGGCTGCAATGTCGAGTTGGTGTCCTTTTTCGTGTGTGGTTTGAGGATCTGGGATTTTATATGTTAAGGCCTCGAGGTATGATAGTACGTTTTCTACTTGTTTGCATGATTGGTTCTCGAGGTGAAGGTTGAGGTCTCCTAGGATTAGGTTGTAGGTTGTCGTTAGTGAATTTTGATAGAAGAATTCTTCAAATATTGGTTTTGCTGTGTTCCAGTTATTTGGGGTTATGTAGCAGAGTATACATGTTAGAGTTCCTTTGAGTGCTGTGCTTGAAAGTTGACAGGCTAGTAAATCCATGTATGGGTTGGTTGTTTTGTCTTGTATTTTTAGGTTTATAGTGTTTCTGGCTATGATGGCAATTCCTCCTCTTTTATTTTCTCTGCAGACTACTGTTAACTTGTGTCTCTGTGGGCAAACTTCAGTTATTCTGGGGTCCGAGTCAGAGGTAAGCCAGGTCTCTGTGAGGAAAAGGCAGTCTAGGTTGTCTTCTTCTATCCAGTTTTTTATGTGTTCTGTTTTGGGGCCTATGGCTCTGATGTTCACATATGCACATTTGAGAGTGGTGTGGTCTGTTGGTGTGTTGTGAGTTGTTTTCGGGAATGTGGGTGATCTTTGGTGGGGTTGTTTTTTGGTCTTGTATGGGTTTGTCAGTTTCCTTCTTGTTGATTGTTGGGTGGGTTGGTGTGTGTGAGTCTGATGGTTTGAGTTTCTGTCTATTGTGAGGTGCCAGGTTGATTGGGTAATTCCCTTGGAATTTGCCATAGTTGGTATTGGAGAGATGTTGTTTGCAGTTGCTTTCCAGTTGGTTAGGAGCAGTGTTATTAGTAGGATTGCTTGTGGGTATTGTGTTGATGTGGTTCTCATGGTAGTGTTAAGTGTGGCAACCATTGTATTGGTGGGTAGAGGTGGAGTGCCCTCCAGCTCCCAAGTCCCATCTCGTTCTGTCGATGGAAGAGGGTTGTAGGATTTGGCGAAGGCTTGGCGATTAGCAGCGGTGGGGAGGGACGGAGTACACTCCCACTCTTGAGTCCCTTCTCGGTCCGTCGATGGAATAGGGTTGTAGGGTCAGGAGAAGGCAGGAAGTGTTCAAACCTGAGTTGCTGGGCCTTTCAACTGGCTCAGCGACTGACAATGGTGGGGGGAGGGGCAGAGTGCTTTCCCACGCCCGAGTCCCTTTTAGGTCAGCTGATGGGAGGAGGTGGCTGGGTCAGGGGAGGTAGGAAGGATCAGGATTGAGTTTCTGGGCCTTCCAACTGAAATTAAATAAGGTATTTAAATTGATATTAAATGAAGTAATTGAATTGAAATTAGATGAAGTAATTAAATTGAAATTAAATGCAATTGAGATTAAATGAAGTAGAAATTAAATGAATTTAAATGAAGTAGATTGAAATGAATTAAATTGAAATTAGATGAGTTAAATTGAAATTAAATAAAGTAAAGTTGAAATTAAATAAAGTAAGTTGGATATAGTAGATTAGATAAAGTAAATTAAATACCGTAAATTAAAGTAAAATACGAGATGGAGTCTTCTCCCTCTCTTCCGGGGTGGTTCTTCAATGAAGATCGCTGCCGCCGAAGGTGGCAGTGGCCTCTGCAGCGCTCCCTGTTTGGCTCTTCGTCGTGGCGTCAGGGAGTATGGTCGCTTCTCTCAGCCTCAGTTCAGGTCTCTCTGCTCCACTACTGCATCCGGGTGGAGAACAATGTTGTGGGCGGCGGCAGCTTCTGATGGAGAGCGACTCTGTTGTAGGCTCTCGTGGTCACATTTCAGACATAATTAAGAGCAACTAACACACCTTTTGCAAAAAGACAAGGGAAACACCTCTACATAGTTATGCCAAACCATGGCACCACACCAGTAGGAGACCTTGCTTTCCTGCAACCAGATGGTAAAGAGGCACCTCAGAGAAAATTAGTGCTTTATCATTCCCTACTCTAGACATGTTCAGGCACAAACAATATGTCTTTTACATTTGCTCAGTACGCTGTAGAGGCAAGATGTCAACCTTGCAGCTGATCATTAAATCACATGACAGTCATATCGAGGAGCCTCAGAATGGAAACAGCAGATTCCACTGTGGATGGGCAGATTATATTGGCCATTTGGCATAAGAACATAAGAATTGCTGCTGCTGGGTCAGACCAGTGGTCCATCGTGCCCAGCAGTCCGCTCCCGTGGTGGCCCCTAGATCAGAGACCAGTGCCCTAACTGAGACCAGCCCTACCGGTGTACGTTCCAGTTCAGCAGGAACTTCTCTAACTTTGTCTTGAATCCCTGGAGGGTGTTTTCCCCTATAACAGCCTCCAGAAGAGCATTCCAGTTTTCCACCACTCTCTGGGTGAAGAATAACGTTTGTATGGAATCTATCCCCTTTTAACTTTAGAGAGTGCCCTCTCGTTCTCTCTTCCTTGGAGAGGGTGAACAACCTGTCTTTATCTACTAAGTCTATTCCCTTCAATATCTTGAATGTTTCGATCATGTACCCTCTCAGTCTCCTCTTTTCAAGGAAGAAGAGGCCCAGTTTCTCTAATCTCTCACTGTATGGCAACTCCTCCAGCCCCTTAACCATTTTAGTCGCTCCTTCTCCTACAGGTCCAAAACCTCTTTTCCTTTCCTTCAGCTCCAGCCAGTCAGCCAGTCCCCTCCCTTGCAGGTCCATTGCCCACCTGCTATCTAACTTAAGAAGAGCTGCAATGCCAGCAATTCCCACAGGCCACCTCATGGCTTTCTCTATGCTGGATCTTGCCTTCTGATGCAACTTCCAGTTTTGCGAAAACAGGAGGTTGCATCACAAGGAGGGACCAGCAGAGGTAGATCAATGAGTGGGGATCATTGGAACATGAACTTCTTGGAGTAAAATACTGCAGCTAGTGAGAGGGGAAAGAAGACAATAGTGAGAGCAAGGCTTTTTACCATTCTCACATCCGTGGTAAATGCCCCTGATATTTTTTACCTTGGACTTACGTGGTTTACCACGGATACCCATGGATCCCTATCCCCGTGTCATTCTCTAGTTTGCAAAATAGAAAATACCTGCATACTTCTCAGGCCTGCCTAAAACACCCCCATAACATACCCCTTTGAAAACTATGCAGACTGCAGACATACATGTGCAAGCAGTAGCTTTTCTGAAACAGTTGTCTAACACATTGGCTATTTGTACATATAAACCTGCTATTTACATGTGCAAATGTTGCATAAATCTTCTAAAATGTCCTCCATTGTTTATTGGGGTTTTTTTTTTCCAATAATTTTTATTAATCAATTGCAAAATCCATTCCTAACAACACAAAAGAAAGAGGATTCATTTTCAAGTACAGTCTTTTGGTAAAAAAGAACATACATTCCAGTATGGGACTTCTCTGCGGTTTATTACCAGTATTATTACTTTTGTAATTAAGGGAGTATTGTAAGAAAAATTATGACCACTCAGTACTGCATATTTGAGTCTCCAATTCTGAGGTTAGGCTGCAATCATTTATGCTGTGTACGTATCCTGTGGTTTTAGTAGTAGCTAATATCTCAATACTTGACCCAGTCATCTACCCAGCAAAGTACTTGGAGGGTAGTTTTGTAAACTACTTTTATGCCTAAACACTTTTTATGTAAACATTTTTTATGCATATAAATGGGCTTTTCTAAATAGGTAACACCTGATTTTACATATTGTGCAATCCAGCATGTAATTTCATGCTTGTCATGCGCAGGGGAGGAGGTAGGACAGAGTATAGGCACAATTGCAATTTATGTTCATATTTTATAAAATATATACATACAAGAATAAAGTATTGCACTAACATTTATATCTGCCTTCAATCTGGTACAATTTCTGCAGGAATTGTCTTTGTAGTTTATAAAGACAGATAAACGCCTATGTGTTTTTGAAGCTAGGTGCCTTCTCTACTTTTTATAAAATTAACCCCTTTGAAGTCGTCTGGAAGCTGAAGAACCCATCTTCCAACATTATGTCCAGGGGATCTCTGTAACAACCAAGTGATATCAGAAAGGGAGAAATGAGAGAATTTTTTTTTATACACAGACCATACACTACTTTAGCATTCATCATGCCCTCTGAGATTTTAGTTTGCTCTACAGCAGGGCTGCCCAAGTCCGGTCCTCGAGATCTACTGACAGACCAGGTTTTCAGGATACCCACAATGAATATGTATGAGAGAGATTTGTCTGCACTGCCTTCTTGGTATGCAAATCTCTCTCATGCATGATCATTGTGGATATCCTGAAAACCTGGCCTGCCAGTAGATCTCGAGGACTGGACTTGGCAGCCTTGCTCTACAGTATGTTGAGGAAATGAAAACATGATGATGTACTTGTTCAAGGGAAAGTAAGATTTAAATGTAACTATATATTTAAAAAATGGGGATTAAATAACCTTCAGTAGTTCTCGCCTTTGCACATGCTTCCCATGCCAGTCATTTCTCAAGTCTTTACTGATTCTTATCCTGACCTAGTTGGGCTATCCTTGTCCTTTATGTGTAGCCTGCTGTTCTCATCCCCTTAATGTCACTGGCAGGGGATCAATCTCCCTTGAAGTTTCAGGTCCTCTCTAGTTCTTCTCCAATTCTTTTTTGATGAAAGAGTTTATTTTTGAGTAGGTCCTTAGAATAGCTGTACTATGAAGTGAAAGGTATTGAAAAAATAGTTTTATAGCTTCACATGAAATTCTTTTGATTACTATAAAAGCTTTAAACCTTAATAATAAAAAATTCCTCAAAATGTTTCAGCGGGGAAGCTTCAAATTGGTTAATATGAGGCGACATCTAGTGAAGCGATATTCTTTTTTTTTTTTTTAAATAATTTAATGCATTATAAAAACATCAATCTTATTTTAGCAATACTTTAATTAATTATATATCTTATTTCATAATACATAATAAAAATATCAAATTCCTATATGACTTTCATGACCAAACCCACCCTTCCCCCCTCCCTCCCATCCCAGTGAGAGGATGTGTGCAGGAGATTCATAAAAATAAAAAAAAAGAAGAAGAAAGGAATCACTAATCAGTACAAGTATCCCGTTGTGTGCTATTCCAAGTTTCATATGCACCCCACACGGTATTATAGCTATATATCTGATTTCTCCGAAGAGCAGTCAGTTTTGACATTTGTTGTATATATTGAACTTTGGTCAACAGTACTCGAAATGCCGGGAGATCTGATTGTTTCCAAGCAGATGCCAGTATTAGTCGACCTGCTGTCATTATCAAATGTATCCATCTCTGCTGCTTGAGAGGCAGGACGGCCAGCCCCATATTCAATAAGCAGCACTCCATAGTCTTGGGAATTGTAATACCTAACACATCCTCCACAAAAGATATCACTTTGTCCCAATAGGTCTGTTCTTTTATACAATACCACCATATGTGTTCAAAGGTGCCCACTTCCACACATCCTCTCCAGCATTTATCCGATCCATCCGCACTGGAGTAGAATACCAACAATAAATCATCTTATAACCATTTTCTATCATATTACTAGCTATAGTACCATAGAGAAGGGAATGCGTCATTTTAAACCATTCTTTATCAATACAGTACTCCCCCGAAATTCACAGGGGGTTCCGTTCCAGGAACCCTCGCGAATTTTGAAAAACCACAAATACGGTTTTTAGGCAGGGGAGACAGGAGAGGGCAGCTGGAGAGGCAAGAGAGGGTAGCTGGAGCACCAGCGAGTGAAAGAAATCACTCGCTGTATGCTCCGACCGCCTCTTCCTGTACTAAAGTCGGGCCTCACCAATCAAGAACTGCTTTGACACGCAGCTCCTGATTGGTAAGGCCCGACTTTAGTACAGGAAGAGGCAGTTGGAGCATACAGCGAGTGATTTCCTTCACTCACCGGTGCTCCGGCTACCCTCTCCTCCCTCTCCAGCTGGCCTCTCCTGCCCAGTCATTCATGGTCAGAAAATACCGCGAATGACCGGAACCGTGAACCGCCATCCGTGAATGAGCGGGGGAGCACTGTATAACATTTTCCAATGATCTTTTCCCATCGACGCCTATATTTCAAGGGGGATGAAGGTGCTCTAATTGTGCATTATATATTCCAGTTATACTGCCCCTCCCACTCTCTCTTATTATGGCCCTCTACAAATTCAACTGTTCAGTAATAGCTAATTCTCTAATGGATGCTTTTTTAATAAAGCTTTCAATTTGTCTTTAGTAGAAAAGATCTCTTGTTATGAGACCATATTCTTCCATCAGTGCCTCAAAGGGGATAATTTTCCCATCTTCCAATAGTTGACCCAGTGTCTTAAGGCCTTTCCTTCCTCATAAATGGAAGGCCATATCAACAAAATTGGGCATATATATAATAGCTGCTCCCAAAAAATAGATCTTATCCCCATAGCATCATCTACACACATGAATCCACAATTCGAGAGTGTGTTGTATTATAGGGTTAGATTTCTTAATTATAATAGAAAGTTGGGGAAATTGAAGCCAGTGTATTGCCCACAACAGGAGCTTACCCAATATTTCTTGTTCCATACGCACCCATGTTTTCCCCCATCCCACTTCCAGTTAGCTAAATATCGTACTTATGCTGCTTGATAGTAGTATCGAAAATGTGGCACTGCCATTCCTCCCAATTTCCTAGGTTGATACATCATTATACGTGATACCCTTGGAGTTTTATATTACCAAATATATGCAAAAATCTTCTGCTCCAAGTGGAGAAAACATTTTTTAGGCAGGGGAATCAGTAGTGCTGAAAAAAGGTACAGCAGTTTAGGAAACACCACCATCTTAATTGTTTGTACCCTTCCCAACCACGAGATATTAAGATGTTTCCACCTCTCAATATCCTGCCAGATCGCTTTCAGAAGGAAAGGACAGTTAGCAGCATATAATTTATCCACTTGTTTGGTCAGATTAATCCCCAAAGATCATAATGATTGTTGTGCCCATTTAAAAGAATAATTACTAGTAATCCATCTATGGTCTAAGTCTGACAGGGTAAGATCCAGGATTTCTGATGTAGACATATTTATACGAAATCCTGACACTTGCCCATAAGTTGTCAAAGCTTCCATTATAGCTTTCAGTGAGGTGGGGAGGATCTCGTATCGTAAAAAGAATATGTGCAAACAATAATATTTTTATCTCTAACCTCCCATTTGAGGCTTGTCATATCAATTGTGCAAAAGGCTACATGGCTAGTACAAAGAGTACAGGTGACAAAGCACAGCCATAAGAACATAAGAATTGCTGCTTCTGGGTCAGCCCAGTGGTCCATTGTGCCCAGCAGTCCACTCACGCAGCGGCCCCCAGGCTCTAAATGAGTCCAGCCTCATCTGCGTACGTTCCAGTTTAGCAGGAACTTGTCCAACTTTGTCTTGAATCCCTGGAGGGTGATCCAATTGAATCAAACACTTACAAGGAAATCTTAACTGAAATTTTGTTCCCAATGTAACCACATATTGTTTTAGTTCAAGAAACCTTTTCCTCCTTGTCGAAACATCAGGAAACATAGAAATCTTACTTTCTAAGAAGGACACCTCTTTAAGTCTAAAAAATAGCCTCAAGAGTGTCTCCTTGTCTTGATTAAAGACAAACGTCACATTAAGAATTTCATTAAAATATCATCTTTTTTTTTTAATAATTGAAATTAATACAAAAACCTATCATCTTTTCCTAATCAATCCCTCAAACACACATTTCAGAAAATCCCAATTAAATCTTTATGATTACCCAATATATATTTGAATAATGAAACAATAAAAATTCAATATCTTAAAACCCTAGCATGATTTCATAAAAAAACACAACTTCAAAACCTTCAAAATGAATATATTAATTGTATAGTTAGTAGTGCAATTTGTGTAGTATTTCTGATATACCATTTATAATGCACTATCAAAGTTTGAAAATCAATAAAGTTAAAAAAAAAAGACAAACGTCACCAGAGGTTTCCAAAATTTTTGTGATATTCAAAGAATTGACATAGATACTATTTCATAAAGTCAAGTAGGTACATAAGAACATAAGAAGTGCCTGTGCCAGGTCAGACCAGAGGTCCATCGTGCCCAGCAGTCCGCTTGCGCTGCGGCCCAACAGGTCTAGGACCTGTGTAGTAGTCCTCTATCCCCTTTTCCTTGAGAAAATTGTCCAATCCCTTCTTGAACCCTATTACTGTACTCTGTCCTATCACGCCCTTTGGAAGCTCATTCCAGTTGTCCACCATACACTGGGTGAAGAAAAACTTCCTAGCATTGGTTTTGAATCTGTCCCCTTTCAGCTTTTCCGAATGCCCTCTCGTTCTTGTAGTTTTTGAAAGTTTGAAGAATCTGTCCCTCTCCACTTTCTCCATGCCCTTCATGATCTTGTAAGTCTCTATCATATCCCCTCTAATCCCCTTCTTTTCCAGGGAAAAGAGCCCCAGTTTCTCCAGTCTCTCCGTGTATGAAAGGTTTTCCATACATTTTATCAATCGCGTCACTCTCCTTTGAACCCTCTTGAGTATCGCCATATCCTTCTTAAGGTATGGTGACCAATATTGAATGCAGTACTCCAGATGTGGGCGCACCATTGCCTGATACAACGGCAGGATAACTTCTTTCGTTCTGGTTGTAATACCCTTCTTAATTATTCCTAGCATCCTATTTGCTTTCTTAGCGGCCGCCACGCATTGTGCCGACGGCTTCATTGTCTTGTCCACTATTACCCCCAAGTCCCTTTCTTGGGTACTCTCAGTCAATAACATCCCTCCCATCGTATAGCTGTACCTCGGATTTCTGCTTCCCACATGCAACACTTTACATTTCTCTACATTGAACTTCATCTGCCATCTCGTCGCCCATTCCCCCAGCTTATTCAGGTCCCTTTATAATTGCTCGCAGTCCTCTTTAGTCCGAGCAGCACTAAATAGTTTGGTATCATATGCAAATTTTATTATTTCGCACTT
The DNA here is from genome assembly GCF_902459505.1 of Geotrypetes seraphini. Lineage (NCBI taxonomy): Eukaryota > Metazoa > Chordata > Amphibia > Gymnophiona > Dermophiidae > Geotrypetes > Geotrypetes seraphini. The sequence continues at coordinate 92,189,723 of NC_047093.1, read as the reverse complement.
TGTCCCTGTTTTTATATCATTTATAAATATATTGAATAGCAGCGGTCTGAGCACTGACCCCTGCGGAACACCACTCGTGACCACTCGTGTTTCTTTATAAAATATTAGTAGAAACACCAGAAATCATGTCTACATTGTAGGCACAGACATTTTACCACTGCTCTTGAACTGGTGTAAATATCCACACTTAGATTATTTAAGTGCCTTTATAAATTAACATGTTTTATAATCTACATGTGTCTTTCTAAACTTTGTCCATGTTCTACCCTTACTTCTCCCCTGTACACTCCTTTTTTTTTTTTATTTCAATAATTTTATTGAATATTATAAATAATATACAAAAAGCAGTTCAAGTACATAAAGATTGAATAAAAAAATAGTGATGTATAAACAAGAGAAACCATAATTGCATTCATTTGCATATAACAGACTAGTAAGAAGAATTCAAAGTATTTGAAACTGCTAAGAAAAGAAATAGAAAGGATAGAGAAGCAGAGATGATGAAATAAGAGGAAAAAAAAAAAAAAAAGAGAGAGAGAGAGTGAGAGAGTGGCAGAAGTGTCTACGAGGCAGAGTGAACATATGAATCTAAGAATGACCAAGGTGATTTATTTCGCACCAAATTTGTAGAGAAACGGGATATCATATTCTTTTCATATGCATATGATTCGAATTTGTGGTACATGCTCAAAGAGTTCCACCAAAAGGTGTAGTCTAGTAGTGTGGATGACTTCCAATTTTTCAAAATGTGCATAAGAGCTGTCACAAACATGGTGTCAATGAGTTTAGGAGGACAGTTTGATAGTGCAAAACAAGGGTGTTGAGAACGAAGGATTATAATGTCCATGGAAATATCTTCTGAACATTTGGTAATAGATTTTATAGTGTCCCATATACGAATCCAAAAGGAATGAACCATAGTGCAGTGAAGAAGCATGTGATCAAGAGTTCCAGGCTCTTTCAAACAGTTCCAGCAAGTAGGATCTTGTTTCAGTTTCGCTTTCCACATTCGAAATGGAGTCCATATAGCATTCCACATAACAAAGAACATTGATTGTGAAACTCTTGCAGATAATAGAGGAAGGTTTGTAGATGACCAGAAGAGTTCCCAGTCTATTTCAGAAAGTGTGGTCGTTAGGATAGAACCCCAATGGTTCATAGATTGAGGTGTAAAGGTGAAGGTGTGGTCTCTTAAGATACTATAAAAAAAAGATATCGCCTTACCTTTTAGTAAAGCCAAAGTAGACCAGTGACGAATAGTTTGTTGAGAGGTCATAAAGTCAAGGCGCATTTGAACATTAGATAGTATTCCAGTACCATTGAGGATATGTAGAGGATGGGAGTGAGTTTACAGAACAAAAGGTATCAAATGGGACAAATGAAGTGGAGGAGATTAATTGATGAACAAACCACACACCCGCCCGCTGCCACCTTTTCCATGAAAGAGATCTACCCTTATTTTGAATTTTAGGATTATTCCAAAGGGACATGAGTGGGCCTTCAGCAACAGAGATCTCAGCCGCTGCATCTAATAGTTGAAAAGCATGTTGCGTATACTCCTATAGACAAAGTACGCACCATCATGTCAATCTGCATACACTTATCCAGGATTGGGATTGTATAACAGGCCATTTATGCATGGATGTGACCACATACTCACAAAAATGAATTTATAAAGTAATCCACATGGAGTATATCCATGTTGTATTCTTTTATGTAATCCTTTTTATACTGCAGAAATAAAGGTAGAATACCAAACACAAAGAAATATATTTCATTCATTCTGTTCTTGGATGCAAGCACAGAGTTAAAAGGACATTTTTACTTCTTTTTGTGCTGTGGTATTCATTATGTCTTTGCTTCCTGCAGATGTTAAATCTCTTTGTTGCTGTCATCATGGATAACTTTGAATACCTAACACGAGATTCCTCCATCCTGGGCCCCCACCACCTGGATGAATATATTCGGGTTTGGGGAGAATATGACCCAGCAGCTTGGTATGTATGTGTGTCTGTCTGTCTTAAATGGTTTGTTCATAGTGCTTAACCCTATAGAAACATAATTCTGAGCTGAAGAGACACCTGGAAAGTACAATTACCAGTTAAATACATGGATGATAGACTAGCTTTTGTCACTAAGGGAGTATTACCTTTCAGACTGAAGTACAACAGAAAAATGCCAGTTAAAATGTGTTCTGGTTTCTGAGAAGTGCTGTTTCTCCATTCTTTTAAATCATAAAGTATCCTTTCAACGACTACAGCCAATCTGTAAAATTGAGACACCCAATGCTGTATACATATATCTGCTCAGTGATTTACAGGCCATATCTGCTATGTGCACCAAAATAACTCCACCATATCAACTTCTCAATTACTATGTACAGAAAACAGATATAAAGTATGTGATACATAAGCAAAGGTTCTGGCCACTGAGAACAATGGTGACATATTGTTTATGCTGCTGGATGGACGTTTTCATAAAAGTTGCATCAAGTAATCAAACAGTTGTATAACATGAAAGGCTGTAAAACATAAGGGGGTGAAGAGGGATTTTAGATTTAGCTCACAGCTTCTTTTCATTGTAGTTCAAGGCGAGTATAGTAGCCTTAGAGGGCTTACAATTTAACCCCTCCCTTTTATGAAGCCATGGTAGGCTTTTTTATCGCCAGCCCTGGCGGTTAAAGCTCCGACACTCATAGAATTCCTATAAGCGTCGGAGCTAATACCACTGCGGCCAATGATTTAAAAAATCCTAACGCGGCTTCATAAAAGGGGGCCTAAGTTTTTATTAATTTACCCATTTTAGCCACCTATTGTTGAAAACATACACAAGATAAAAACACAAAACTACAACTATTTTGAGATACCCTCTAAGCCAACTAATTAGAATGCTAATCTGCTCAAGCCAGTTTCAAAACAATCTCATCAACTTGGGAAAGTCTGTTGAAAAAAAGATATATTTTAAGCTGTTTCTTAAATTGAAAAACTGATAAATGACACAATCATTCTGGCAGCTAGCTCCAGAAAACACAACATCCCTTGTGACTGCATAATTTGCTTTAGAGTTTTACACAAAAAATGAAAAGGGTCATGGACTTCATATACCTCCTATCTATGGGTACAATCAAAGCAGTTTGCATATACTATATGCAGGTACATTTTTCTGTCCCTGGTGGGTTCACAATCTAAGTTCTGTACCTGGGATAACAAAAGACAACATTCCATGTTCCTCTGAGGGAAATATTCTGATACGGTAGTAAAATTCAACAGCTTGCCTTCAATAAGCTGGAGTCAATCCAAAGAGTGCCTTAAAGACAAGAGACAACACTTTAAACTGATTTTGAAAATAAATTGGCAGTCAATGCAAAGGTATTAACACTGGTGTAATATGGCAAAAAACAGATCAGGATCAAGGCTTGAGTGGGCTTTGACTGGCTGCACTCCCTGCTCTCCACCTCTCAAGCTGCGGTGTCGGCTCCTCTCACGACCCTGCACCAGCATCGGAGAAGGCTTCCGACGCTGGCGGGGATCGTAAGAGGAGCCACCGCAGGCACTTTTAAACTTTAAAAAAATCTTCCGCCGCAGCAGGCCAGCCCGCGGGAAAGGAAGGGGGAGCCGAAAAAGAACGGGACATTCATTTGTGTGCTTCGGCCGGCTCTTCAGGCTGGGCCGAATCAGTGCGGGGAATCGCCATCCTCCAGTCAGCCCAGGCCACCTCATCTGTTTACATATTTCGCTTCAGTTTCACATGGCGGGTAAGAGCAGCAATGAGGCCCCTCAAAACCCCCCCCCCCCCCAACATCGAAGGAAAGTAAAAAAAGAAAATAATAATAGACACCATTTTGGAGTGGTCTTTAGCGGGCCCCCAGCACGTGCCTAAACCCACTACCTGAAGTTTTGCATTGCTGTGTTTTGGAGTTTGTATCCTGGCTTTATTAAGGTTATGATATGACTCAAGAAAAAGGAGGATGGAAGTAAAACCTAGATGTTTCAATCCCTCCTTTTTTCTTTTTTTCTGAAGCCATATGATAACCCTAGGGTGGTGGGGGAAAATGCTGCTACTGCTTCACAGGTACCTGGAGGGGAAGGAAAATAACACTGCTGCTTCTGCAAAGGAAAGTGGGGGGGGGAGGAGGGAAATGCTGTTGCTGCTGCACAGGGAAATGGGGTGAACATGCTGCTGCACAGGGAAAAGGAGGGAGGGACAGCGGGAGGGAGGGAAACAGAAAGAAAGGAAGAAAGACACAGTGGGAGGGAGAGAGACAGAAAGACAGACAGACATATTCTTGCACCCGTTAATGTAACGGGCTTACAGACTAGTTATGTATATTTAATCTGTAACCCGTTCTGAGCTCTTTGGGGAAAGCGGGATAGATAACGAATTAATTAAATAAATAAATAACCATTGGGCTAATTTGGAGATACAATGTTGGGCTTTGCTTAAGCCTAAAGTAAGTGAGTTTAGTTTAACTGCTACCCAAATTTCATCAGCATAACAATAGACTTTAATCCCTAATTCTTGATTTAGCATCAACAAAGGGGCAATGCTAGTGTCGTGGATTGATGAGATAAGATGCGAATTTGACAAGGGGTATGACTTTGCATCCTTTGATACTTTAGATCAGTGGTTCTCAAACCCTGTCCTGGGGGACCCCCAGCCAGTCGGGTTTTCAAGATATCCCTAATGAATATGCATGAGAGAGATTTGCATACCTGTCACTTCCATTATATGCAAATCTCTCTCATTCATATTCATTAGGGATATCTTGAAAACCCGACTAAGTTGTTGTGGGGTGCAGGGGGTAGTTTCTTTGTGGTTTCAATCCTTTCTTTCTGATTGAAGACAGGAAGTATATGTTAATGGGCAAAGATCTGCGCAAAGGACAATACAGACAGGAGTTCCCCAAGGTTCCTCCTTATCGGCAGTACTATTCAACATATATCTTGTCCCATTGTGCACGCTATTGCATAATTTGGATGTATCTTACAGGATATATGCTGACAATTTGTTGTTTTTTCTTCTTATGGAAGGGTCGCTGGCCTTAACTCAACAGAAGTTGGATTCTGTGTTAGTTAAGGTGAGACACTGGATGTGTGAGAACAAGTTAAAGCTAAATGTGCAAAAGACTAAGGTGATGCATTTGGCCAGAACATCTACAGTGAGATCACCTATATCTTTGAGGATGCTGAACACTGTTGTTCAACTGTCCTCAGAATTTCATTATCTCAGAGTTGTTCTGGATTCACATCTGATATTTAGGCAACATGCGCTAAGTTTGCTTAAAAGGGTGAACTATAAAGTGTACTTAGTAAGCAAGCTTTATTATTATGTATCATGGGGGGAGGGGGGGTTTCAAAAGTATTCTTCAAACATTAGTGTTGCCTGCATATGGTTACTGTAATGTGGTACTGTTAGGTGTTCCGAGGGTGGTGTTGAAAGCTTTGCAGATAGCACAAAATTCAATTATTTGGGTATTGTTCCAGCTTCTGAAAAATGAACACGTAACAGACTATTATTTCAAGCTTTATTGGCTGAAAATTGAGTTCAGAATTAAGTATTCTTGCTGGTATTACCAAAGAATGCAAGGGGGTGCCCCATAATATTTGATTGACAGTTTATCCCCTTATGTTGGGTTGCAAAAGTTGCACTTGGAAGCACAGCATGACCTAGTTATACCATCCTGAAAAGACATGAGTCTTCAAATTGTGAGAGTGAGTGCTTTTTCATGTTGTGGTCCAGAAGAATGGAATAAGCTCCCATCTTACATTAAACATAAAAAAAATTGGATGCCTTTAAGAAATTGTTAAAACGACATCTGTTTTGTTGTATGAAATACACAGTTTGAGATGATGGGCATTGAAAACCTGGGTTGTATTAGGTTGTTTGAGATTTTTGACATAGGAGAAGTGTTAGGTGATGTTATTATTGCTAGGCTTGTATTTTATGTAGACTGTTATTACATTACATTACATTAGGGATTTCTATTCCGCCATTACCTTGCAGTTCAAGGCGGATTACAAAAGGTTAATTTAAATAAAAACAGAGTTACAATGATTAGCTAGAGAGGTAAGTTGTAGATCTTTTAAACATTTAACGGGTTGTTGAGGGTGAGGTGGTTTGTAAAAGAATTAATAGGTGGTCATAGTGGAGGTTCTTTTGTTATTATTAGTGCAGTGATGGGTAGATCAGATGTCAGTTTTAGAGTTACAAAGAGGTCGTGATGTTATTGCTGCTTCAGGAATTTCTTGAAAAGTGTGGTTTTTATTTCTTTTCTGAACGTCCTATAGTCTGGGGTGGTCATCAGAAGGTTGGAGATCTGGTTGTCCAGCCTTGCGGCTTGAGTGGCTAGGAGGCCGTCGTGTAGTTTTGTCCTTTTTACATCCTTGATTGGGGGTGGTATGAATGGGGAGTGCGTTTTTCTATGTCTGGTAGTGGGTGCTTGGATGACGCGATTGTTCAAGTATGCGGGGCTGTCTCCGTGTAGGGTTTTAAATAATGTGCAGTAGAATTTGAATTGGATTCTTTCTTGGATTGGGAGCCAATGTGAGTTGATGAAGGCTTCAGTGATGTGGTCATGTTTTCTCAATGAGTAGATGAGTCTCAAAGCTGTGTTTTGGATTGTTTGGAGTTGTCTAATTGTGGTTGCAGGGCAAGGAAGGAGGAGGATGTTACAGTAGTCCAATATACCTAGTATTAGGGATTGTACTATGAGTTGGAATTGTGTTCTTTCAAAGAATTTTCGGACTTGTCTTAGATTTCTCATGATTGCGAATGATTTCTGAATTGTTTTATTTATTTGCGGTTGCATAGTGCAGCATCTGTCTATGGTCATGCCAAGCAGTTTTATGGTGGTTTGGATGGGGTACTTGATTGCGTTTATCTCTAAGTTGGTTGTGGTTTGGACCTTGTCATTTTCGAGAAGGATGAATTTGGTTTTGTCTTGGTTGAGTTTAAGTTTGTGATTTTTCATCCAGGTTGTGACTGTTTCAAGTGTTTGGTGAAGTTTGTCTGTCATGGTAGGTGTAGAATGATCGTATGGGATGAGGATGGTGATGTCATCAGCATAACTATAGGTGGTTATGCCCAGGTTGTCCAGATGCGTTCCTAGAGAAGCGGTGTAGAGATTGAAGAGGGTAGGGGATAGTGGAGATCCTTGTGGTACGCCGCAGGGGTTTGACCAGGATTCTGACTTTTCTTTGTTTGATTTTACACTGTAGGTTCTGAGTTTTAGGAATCCTTCAAACCAAGAGTATACTTTATCTGAGATGCCTATTGCGTCTAAGATCTGTAGAAGGATGTTGTGATCCACTAAGTCGAATGCCGCAGTTAGGTCCAGTTGTATGAGAAGCATTTTTTTCCCTGTACTAAGGTGTTGTCTTACGGTATCCATAAGGGAGCCTAGTAGTGTCTCTGTACTGAAGTTTGTTCTGAAGCCTGATTGCATGGGGTGGAGTAGGTTGTGGTCGTCTAAGTAATTGGTGAGGAGTTTGGCTACTAGGCCTTCTATAATTTTGACATATAGCGGAATGGAGGCTATAGGTCTAAAGTTAGATGGGTGGTTTTGTGGTGCTTTTGGGTCTTTTTGGATTGGGGTGATGACGATTTCACTGAGGTCAGCAGGGAATGTGCCTTCTGTGAGCGTGAATTGAATCCATTGTAGAACTATGGTGCGGAATTTTACACTAGAGGTGGTAAGGAGATATGAGGGGCAATGGTTGAGGTCACAGGAGGCATGACTGTATTTTTTGTAGAATTTGTTGAGTTCTGGCCATTGTATGATGGGGAATTGAGTCCAAATTCTGTCTGCTGCAGTTGCCTCTTTTCCTGAAGGGTGGATTGTGATAGTGTTTTGATGGGATGGATTAAGGATGAGAGTGGATCTGGTGTTGGTAATTTTGTTCTTGAAGTGTTCTGCTAAGAGGGTGGGTGATGGTGGAGGGGTGTTCGTGGTGGTTGTGTATGGTTTGGTGTCTGTTAATTCTTTCAGGATTTGGAATATTTTTTTGGAATCTTGGGTTTCCGTGCCTATGAGATTGGTATAGTAGCTTTTCCTCTTATCCCTTAGTAGATTTTTGTATTGTTTGTTGATTTTTTTCCAGTCGGTTTTTGTTTGATCTTGGTTCTTTTTTCTCCATTTTCTTTCTAATCTTCTACACTGTCTTTTAAGTTGGAGTAATTCATTATCAAACCATTGGTCTGATTTCCTGCTTATTCTGGTTTTGGTTTGTAGGGGGGCCAGATCATCGAGGATGTTGGTGGACACATTTTTCCAGTGGGAGATGAAGTTTTTTGGGTCGCAGTCTTGGATAGTTTCGTCTACATTTGACCAAAAAATGGTTGGGTCGATATGTTTGCGTGTAGTATATGTAGTTTTTTTAGATTGAGGTGTGTGTTTGGTCTTGGTCCAGTTGATGTTGAAGTTGTATGTGTAGTGGTCTGACCATAGGGATGGGGACCATGTTCCGTTAGGAGTTTGGATTGCTGGATTGGATGGTTGGTGAGTCATGAATGCAACAATGTCCAGTTGATGACCTTTTTCATGGGTGGTTTGTGGGTTTAGGATCTGGAAGGATAAGGCATTGAGGAAGGATAGACAGTTATTTGCTGGTGTGGAGGTTGTGTCTTCTAGGTGTAGGTTTAGGTCTCCTAGGATGAGGTTGTATTCTGCTGTTAGTGAGTTTTGGTAGATGAAGTTTTCAAATTCAGGTCTCACTGTGGTCCAGTTTCCTGGTGTTATGTAGCAGAGCAAGCAGTTTAGTGAGTTTTTTAGTGTTGGGTTTGTGAGATGACACGCTAGGAAATCCATTTGTGGAGTGGATGTTTTTTCAAGTATGTTTAGAGTTAGGGAGTTCTTGAATATTATTGCTAGTCCTCCTCCTCTTTTTTTTTCTCTGCAGGTTACTGTTATTTTGTATCCCGGCGGGCATACTTCTTTTATTCTAGGGTCTGTGTCTGAGGTTAACCAGGTTTCAGTGAGGAACAGGCAGTCAAGTTTTTCAGTTTTTATCCAATTTTTTATGTTTTCTGTTTTGGGTCCTAGTGCTCTGATGTTAACATAGGCACATGTAAGGGAGGTTGTGTCAGTCTGGGGAATGTGAGTTGTTTCCGGGTATATGAGTGTTGTGGGAGATGGATGAGATTTTGTTTTCGGAAGTGATGATCTTCTTCTCCAGGTAACAGTGATGGGGTGTTGAGTGCTGGCGTGGTGGTTCGAGTTTCTTGATGTGAGTATTCTTCTGTTGGGAAGTTGGAAGTTGGTTGTACTGGATGATGTGGTTGTGGTGGATAAGTTGTTTGCTGCTGCTTTCCAACTAGAAATGAGGAGGATTATCAAAAGGGTGGCTAGTGTGTGTGTGTGCAGGGAGAGCTTCATTTTTGATGTCTGGTTCGGAGTATTAGGTAGAAGGTATGGTTCTCCCTTTGAGTCCCGGCTGGATTGAGAGTGGCTGGTTTTTTCGTGCTGGGAGGAGGGGGAGGAGCGGGGATCTCACGCTCCTTACCTTATGTTGGGAGTCGGCAGGAGGTCTAGTGGGTGGTCTTTGGGCGTAAGGTGTTCCCGGTTCCAAGGTCCGCCAGTGCTCCTCTCAGGTGCTCCACGAAGGCGCTCACTAAGGCGCAGGCGCCTTTGTCGTGCGCCTTCGTCGGCACGCCGAACGGCGGCGCGCCGTTGGCGTTGTGTCTTTTTTAATCAAATATGTCCTCCGGCTGGATCGGGGGGGCGGAGCAGGGCTCCCACGCCGGCCCGATCTGGCTGGCCTCTGTGCAGTGGTGCGTTGTGTCTTTTTTAGTCAAATATGTCCTCCGGCTGGATCGGGGGGGCGGAGCAGGGCTCCCACGCCGGCCCGATCTGGCTGGCCTCTGTGCAGTGGTGCGTTGTGTCTTTTTTAGTCAAATATGTCCTCCGGCTGGATCGGGGGGGCGGAGCAGGGCTCCCACGCCGGCCCGATCTGGCTGGCCTCTGTGCAGTGGTGCGTTGTGTCTTTTTTAGTCAAATATGTCCTCCGGCTGGATCGGGGGGGCGGAGCAGGGCTCCCACGCCGGCCCGATCTGGCTGGCCTCTGTGCAGTGGTGCGTTGTGTCTTTTTTAATCAAATATGTCCACCGGCTGGATCGGGGGGGCGGAGCAGGGCTCCCACGCCGGCCCGATCTGGCTGGCCTCTGTGCAGTGGTGCGTTGTGTCTTTTTTAGTCAAATATGTCCTCCGGCTGGATCGGGGGGGCGGAGCAGGGCTCCCACGCCGGCCCGATCTGGCTGGCCTCTGTGCAGTGGTGCGTTGTGTCTTTTTTAGTCAAATATGTCCTCCGGCTGGATCGGGGGGGCGGAGCAGGGCTCCCACACCGGCCCGATCTGGCTGGCCTCTGTGCAGTGGTGCGTTGTGTCTTTTTTAGTCAAATATGTCCTCCGGCTGGATCGGGGTGGCGGAGCAGGGCTCCCACGCCGGCCCGATCTGGCTGGCCTCTGTGCAGTGGTGCGTTGTGTCTTTTTTAGTCAAATATGTCCTCCGGCTGGATCGGGGGGGCAGAGCAGGGCTCCCACGCCGGCCCGATCTGGCTGGCCTCTGTGCAGTGGTGCGTTGTGTCTTTTTTAGTCAAATATGTCCTCCGGCTGGATCGGGGGGGCGGAGCAGGGCTCCCACGCCGGCCCGATCTGGCTGGCCTCTGTGCAGTGGTGCGTTGTGTCTTTTTTAATCAAATATGTCCTCCGGCTGGATCGGGGGGGCGGAGCAGGGCTCCCACGCCGGCCCGATCTGGCTGGCCTCTGTGCAGTGGTGCGTTGTGTCTTTTTTAGTCAAATATGTCCTCCGGCTGGATCGGGGGGGCGGAGCAGGGCTCCCACGCCGGCCCGATCTGGCTGGCCTCTGTGCAGTGGTGCGTTGTGTCTTTTTTAATCAAATATGTCCTCCGGCTGGATCGGGGGGGCGGAGCAGGGCTCCCACGCCGGCCCGATCTGGCTGGCCTCTGTGCAGTGGTGCGTTGTGTCTTTTTTAGTCAAATATGTCCTCCGGCTGGATCGGGGGGGCGGAGCAGGGCTCCCACGCCGGCCCGATCTGGCTGGCCTCTGTGCAGTGGTGCGTTGTGTCTTTTTTAGTCAAATATGTCCTCCGGCTGGATCGGTGTGGCGGAGCAGGGCTCCCACGCCGGCCCGATCTGGCTGGCCTCTGTGCAGTGGTGCGTTGTGTCTTTTTTAATCAAATATGTCCTCCGGCTGGATCGGGGGGGCGGAGCAGGGCTCCCACGCTGGCCCGATCTGGCTGGCCTCTGTGCAGTGGTGCGTTGTGTCTTTTTTAGTCAAATATGTCCTCCGGCTGGATCGGGGGGGCGGAGCAGGGCTCCCACGCCGGCCCGATCTGGCTGGCCTCTGTGCAGTGGTAGAATTTTAATTTTTTAAGATGTTTGTGAAGCTCTATTATGTGTGTGCTGTGTATTTCGCCTTGTAAAAGACAGATTATAAACCAATAAAAAACAAACCAAATAAAGATATTAAACAGAACTATAGACAAAGCTAATCCCTGAGGCACCTCACAAGAAAGTATTAGTAAAAGATTCATTGCTGACTACTGAAAAAGTTCTCCCCCCTGAGAAAGGTCTTAAACCTATTTAATACAGTAGATATAATCCCGATAGAGCACAGGTGTCAAACATAAGGCCCACGGGCTGTATCCAGCCCACCTGGCCGTTATATGTGGCTCGCGGTGTGATGCGGCATTTTCATTGCTGCCCCCGGGTGTTTTATCTTCGGGCAGGCTCCCTCCTCCACTTTTCTGCAGTGTGCACAAAGTCACAGGCAGTGTCTCCTCACACGTCCCACACCTCATCCAGAAGCATTCCTTCTGACATTGCAACGTCAGAGAGAAGGCTTCCGGTTCAGGCGCAGGACGCACGTGGGAGCTTCCACCCGCAGCTTTGTGCACTTCGGCAGTGAGGGGGAAGGAGCCAGCCAGAAGATAAAACACCCAGGGCGGCAATGAAAATGTAAGACACCCTCCAGAGGGAGGCACCTGGTTGAGGCACAGAATGGAGGGAGGGAAAGGGGCATGTTGGACTCAAGAAAGGGTGAGCACAAATTTCAGACAAATGATAGAAGGTAGGAAGGGAGGGGGCATGAACTTGAGACATAGAATGAAGGGAAGGAGAGAGCCATAGAATAGAAAGAGGGAGAGCCATAGAATGGAAGGAAAGAGTGTGAGGGAAAGAAATGCTGAGGTGAGGGAGGGAATAGAAAGGGAGAATTGGGTGTCTGAGTGAGAGAAAGAGAGATTGGGCACATGAGGAGATGAAGAAAAAGGAGAATTGTTGGCCAGAGAGAGGGAGGGAGAGAGAATTATTGGACATGGTGGTGGGAGAGGAGTGAGAGAGATGCATGGGGAAGAGTGAAATGTCAGATCACTGAAATGGGAAGGAGAGAGAGAGAGAGAGATGCCTGACCACAGGATGGAAGTGAAGGAGGGGGGAGAGAGATGCCAGACTGCAGGGAGGAGAGATGCCATACCGCAGAAAGGAGAGGATAACAGGAGAGAGATGTTAGACCTTGGGAAGAGAGAGGGAAAGAGAGAGAGAAGCCAGACCATAGGAGGGGAGAGAGATTCCAGGCTATGGGAAGGAGAGGAGAAAGATGTCAAACCATATGAGGAGGAAGGGGGAAGACAGAGTTGTCTGACCGTGGGAGAGGGATGAGATGGGGCACAGAGATGGAGGGAACAAGGAGACAGAGGGAGGGGATGGTGCACAGCAATGGATGCGGCAGGGAAGAGATAAGAAGAAATGCTTCTTATGGATAGATGGGAATAGGGGAGAAGAAAAAGGGAGGATATGGTACACATGGATAGATGGGAAGGGAAGGCATGGAAAAGTAGATAGATTTTGAGAAGAAAGCAGAAAAATGGAAGAAAGTTGAATGTTAAAAGTTGGATATATGGCAGAAAGTGAAGTAGAGAAAAACAGCAAATGGATAAGGTGGCCCTGGATACATAGTTAAGAGCACAGACAGAAGGAAGTGAGCCGAAGACTGTGAAAAGAAGGTTTGAAAACCCAAATCACCAGATAACAAAGGTAGGGGAAATGATTTTATTTTCAATTTAGTGATTGAATTATATCAATTTTGAGAATTTATATCTGCTATCTATATTTTGCCTTGTTCAGGAAGAAATGCATTTGTTTCTTTTTCTCTGGGGTTGTACTGCTTACTGAGTCTTGAATCTTAGGGTTTCATTTGTATATATTAGTACTTTTAGTTTGTAGTCCTGTATTTACATAAGGGTTATCTGTGTTCTGGTAGGAATGAATGTTGAGAAGCATACAGTGTGCTTTGTGTAGTTTAATTTTGTGGTTAACCATTATGTGTTGTTAATAAGATTATACAATTATTATAATTAGTACTGTTATGGGAGCAAGGTCTGGGGTGGAGATTTGGCGGGGTCTGGCCTGCAACTTAGCCTGTGTTTTAGATTGAATTTGACACCCCTTAGATAGAGGATAACCTATCCAAAAGTATTTGATGATCTATAAGATCGAATGCAGATGCCAGGTCAAACGAAATTGCTAAGGTATTATAACAATTGTCTAAGGTTTCAAGGGTCTCACTTAAGAAACAAGTAATGATAGTCTATTTACTATGTCCTGATCTAAACCCAGCATGCCAGGAATGGAGCACATTCATTTTTTCTACAAAATCCAAAAGTTATTCCAGTACTAACTATTCAATTACTTTTTCTGGGAAACAAATTGCTAAAATAACTCTTTACCTCCAGTGGATTAAGACTATCTGATCTGAGGATAGGTGTAATACTGATAGACCACAACTAGCAGACTACTGGGTACTGAAAATCCTTAATGCATATGGCTTTAACAATCTCCTTCTGTAAACATTGGGTCCACAAAGAAACTTCAGAAACTTCAGGCTTCAGCTCTTCAAAGAAAAAAAAAGCTCAATCTTTTTGACATGCTTCTAGAGAACATAGCCGGGGTGACTTCTAGAGTTTTCAAAAGACTACTCATAGCCTTCTCCAAACCAGACAGTTTATGGCAAGATCAGATTTTTAAACATTTGTGTCATCCAGGGCATCGACTATGTCTTTTGCTGTGAGAATCTCTGACATGGACATTCACGTTCAGGATCATTTACCAAATATTTCTTGTCTTCGTGAAGAGCTCTTTAGGAACATGGTTCAGGATGCCACCGAAAGACTTCTAGTTTTTCTCCATTGCGCAAACTCACATTGTGAACACTATTACAAAGAATTGGACTGTTCCACTAGTTCTAAACAGCCTTTTTAAAGCTGGATGTCCTCTTCATAGACCTATAAATCAGAGGGTTTAATTATGGGTGTAGAACCTAGTAAAGATGAAATGCCTCTTCTATTCTTACTGCCAAAGCTGTTCCATAGAGGAATCAATCATGGGTGTAGAACCTGTTAAAGATGGATTACTTCTTCTACCCATCATCTACAACTCTACCTATTACAACAGGAAGATGCTGCATAAAGAGAAGAGCAGGGATCCACTCTGAGTGTAGAACCTATTAAGTTTGGATCACCTCATCTACTTCTCATAATTTCATGGGACATTTGTCTTTGACTTCTGTGGCAACACTATTTTTAACTAAAGGGATCCACTATGGATCTAGAGCCTTCAAAGTTGGATCACTTTTACTTCTGTTGTTCTACTTGTTCTACAATCTCCATGGCCAGGGACAATGCCATGATGCCTCTGAGCACTCTGGAGAACAGCACACACTTCCACAGGGAGGGAGATGGAGGTGCATACTACTCAAAATGAACTCCCCCGAGTCTACATTTTTATCTTCTGGATTCTTCAGACATCCATCTGATCCATCTCCTCGTCTACCTATGACCTTGACATTAATGTCCATGATTGCCTTGTGAAACTTCCATGGCTCTACATACATGCAATGTGTGTTTTCCTTGCCATAGGCAAGTTCACCCCACATTCTTCCCAGAACCAACCAGGTTTTTCAACCACAGGACGTATACCACTGTACCATCAATGCTGATAACTTTGCCAATTAGACCCAGAGGGCATTGACTATGCTTCTTGAGGCTTCCATGCTTCCTTCAGACTATCTCACCCTACTGACCATATGTTAAGCTAAAAACAAACAAAAAAAAACATTCCTTCTAATTCAAGCTCAGACTTCTATTCCAACTACTTCTTTATTCTAAAGAACTTGGAGGACTGGGAGTGGCTGTAAGGGAGAAGGAGGCCACTTACAAATCTTATTAATGATGATCTTCTCTCCAAGCTAACCTGTTTTCATATATGGTCTAGCTTTGTATTTTCTATACCTTTTGCAGGCTTCTGTCTATCCATTTATGGATACATGCACCTCTTATTGCTGATACCAACACTTGGTTTGAGGTGTTCATCTATTAAAATTCTCATCTCCTCATATATATTACTCTAATTCCAGAGATGTAATACTTTTATATCCCACTCAACACCTTGAAATATACCTGATATTTGCTGGGGGGTTTTTTGTTGTTTTTTTTGCTACACTCTATGGAGTAAAAAAATAAATAAATGAAAAACCCAAATGGCATTTTTTACCCAATTACCTTATCAACAGCTCAAGCCTACTTGATTGCATCTTCCTACGCCTATAATGAGTTATATTTACTCATTAGTTTCAAGTTCCATTGTTTACTATCATTATGATAGCTGTACAACCTCCTTCATACATTAGGACTAACTATATAAGCAGAAAATACTATGCTTTCCTTAGTCAAAGTTCCGACTGCTCTGTTGGATTCTGGTTTAAGAACATAAGAACATAAGAACATAAGAAGCGCCATCTCCGGATCAGACCTTCGGTCCATCAAGTCCGGCGATCCGCACACGCGGAGGCCCTGCTAGGTATTCACCTGGCTTATTTTATAGCCAACCATATCTTTATATGCCTATCTCAAGGAGATATGCATCTAGTTTGCTTTTGAAACCTAGGACTGTCGATTCCGCAATAATCTCCCCTGGGAGAGTATTCCAGATGTCAACCACTCTCTGTGTGAAGCAGAACTTCCTGACATTAGTCCTGAACTTGCCCCCCCTTAGCTTCATTTCATGTCCTCTTGTCCGTGTCAAATTGGACATTGTAAATAATCTTCTCTGCTCTATTTTGTCAATTCCTTTCAGTATTTTGAAGGTCTCGATCATATCCCCACGCAGTCTCCTTTTCTCAAGGGAGAACAATCCCAGTGTTTTAAGTCGATCCTCATATTCCAGTTTCTCCATACCCTTCACTAGTTTAGTTGCTCGTCTCTGCACCCTCTCCAGCAGTTTTATATCCTTCTTTAGGTAGGGAGACCAATGTTGGACGCAGTATTCCAAGTGGGGTCTGACCATTGCCCTATAAAGCGGCATTATAACTTTCTCCGATCTACTCGAGATTCCTTTCTTTATCATGCCCAACATTCTATTTGCCTTATTTGCCGCTGCCACGCATTGTGCCGACGGCTTCAGGGTCCTATCTATCAGTACACCCAGATCTCTTTCTTGTTCACTTTTCCCCAGAGTTGCACCTGACATTCTGTACTCGTATTCCTTATTTTTACTGCCTAAATGCATTACCTTGCATTTCTCCACGTTGAACTTCATCTGCCATTTCTCCGCCCATTTTTCTAACCGACACAAATCGCTCTGGAGTTCCTCACTGTCCTCCTGCGATCTGATTGCCCGGCAGAGTTTTGTGTCGTCTGCAAACTTGATGATCTCACTGGATGTTCCGTTTTCCAGGTCATTGATATAAATATTAAAAAGGATCGGCCCAAGTACCGAGCCCTGGGGCACACCACTAGTCACTCTCTCCCAGTCGGAGAACTTCCCATTTATGCCCACTCTCTGCTTTCGGTTTTCCAGCCATTTGCCTATCCATCTTTGTATATCTCCCTCTATGCCATGGCTTTGTAGCTTCCTGAGAAGTCTTTCGTGTGGAACTTTGTCAAATGCTTTCTGGAAGTCCAAGTATATTATGTCCACCGGCTTTCCACTATCAATTTGCTCGTTCACGGTCTCAAAGAATTTGAGTAAATTCGTCAGACACGATTTCCCTTTCCTGAATCCATGTTGACTGGGTTTCATCAAGTCGTGTGTGTCCAAGTGCTGAACTATGCTATCCTTGATCAGTGATTCAATCATCTTGCCGGGGACAGACGTAAGACTCACAGGTCTATAGTTGCCCGGTTCTCCTCTCGATCCTTTTTTGAAAATTGGCGTGACGTTCGCTTTCCTCCAGTCGTCTGGTATCTGACCAGTTCTGATTGACAGGTTTGCAAGTTTTTGCAATAACTCTCCAATTTCAATCTTCAATTCCTTCAAGACTCTCGGGTGAATTTCATCCGGTCCAGGTGATTTGTCACTTTTAAGTTTGTCGATCTGATAGTATATCTGGGCTAAGTCCACTTCAACTGTGGTGAGGCTGTCTTCTATTTCTCCTGCAAACACTTTCTCCGCTTCAGGTATTGTTGAGGTGTCCTCCTTCGTAAAAACGGACGCAAAGAAGGAATTTAGTTTGTCTGCGATTTGTTTATCTTCCTTGATGTACCCTTTTCTTCCCTTGTCGTCCAGGGGTCCCACTGCCTCTTTTGCAGGTTTTTTCCCTTTCACGTATCTAAAGAAGGGCTTGAAGTTTTTGGCCTCCCGGGCTATTTTTTCCTCATAGTCCTGTTTTGCTTCCCTCACCGCCTTGTGACATTTCTTCTGTTCATCTTTATGTTTGTTCCAGGCTTCGGTTGTCTTCGTGCATTTCCATTTTTTGAAAGAGTCCTTCTTTACCTTTATGGCTTCCTTCACCTGTATGGTAAGCCATGCCGGTTCTCTTTTGCCTTTAGTTCTCCGATCTTTGGAAATCCTCGGAATGTAGAGATCTTGTGCTTCTGCAATAGTATTTTTCAATAGGCACCATGCCTGATCTACTGTTTCAAGTTTGTCCACCATCTTCTCGAGTCGTTTTGTTACCATGGCTCTCATGCAATCGTATTTACCCTTTTTAAAGTTTAAGGTGGTGGTTAAGGTTTTGACATGTTTCCCTTTCCCGATGTCAAGTTTAAAGTTGATTACATTGTGATCACTCGTTCCCAGTGGAACCATGACTTCTACTTCTGTTATCGGTCCAGTGAGACCATTTAGGACCAAGTCCAAGGTGGCGTCGCCTCTTGTCGGCTCTTTTACCATTTGCTCCAGGAAGCAATCCCCTAGCACCTCCAGGAACTTGGCCTCCTTGCCGCAGTTGGAGGCTCCTAGTTTCCAGTCTATTCCTGGGAAATTGAAGTCTCCCAATATAACTACATTGCCTGTCTTGCATACTTGTTTGATTTCCTCCATCATTTCTGAGTCAGTGACTTCCGCCTGTCCTGGGGGACGATAGTAAAGGCCAATTTTTATATCTGCGCCATTGCGACCAGGAATTTTGATCCAGAGGGACTCCAGCTTCTCTTTCCTGTCTGTTGTACTCATTCCAACAGAATCTATTTCTTCCTTAACATATAGGGCAATACCTCCACCTTTCTGCCCTTCTCGATCTCTTCTATATAGTTTGTATCCCTGTAGTACTGTGTCCCATTTGTTTTCTTCATTCCACCATGTTTCTGTTATGCCAATGATATCCATGTTCTCATGTCTTGCTATCGTCTCTAGTTCTCCCATTTTGTTTCCTAGACTTCTAGCATTTGTATACATACATCTAAGTTCCCTTCGTGTTACCTTTTTGGACCTTCTACTCTTGGCTGTCCTTACAGTTTCATTTACGGTATCCTTTACTGCTCCTGTGTTATCTCCCATGTTTGCTGTGTGGTCATCCCCTCCTGTGTCTGAGTTGTCCTTTCCTGCTTGTTCTCCTTTGTTGGCTGTGAGGTCGACCTCTCTTGTGTATGAGTAGTGGTCCTTTGTTCCTACGTCGGGGCATCCTGTTGTCCGTGCCATCGACCGGTTGTCGACTGTCGGCTTTCCCCTGTCCTTCAGTTTAAAGCCTTCTCTATTGCTTTCTTCATGTTGCCTGCCAAAACTCTTGCTCCTTCCTTGTTGAGGTGTAGTCCATCCCTTCTGTAGTACTTGCTTTTTCCCCAGAACGCCGTCCAGTTGCGCACGAAGTCGAAGCCTTCGTCTTCGCACCATCGTCTCATCCAGGCGTTGATCACTTGCAATTCCCCTTGTCTCTTTCCATCTGCTCTTGGTACAGGGAGGATTTCAGAGAAGGCCACCTTCACCTCCCTGATCTTCAATTGTCTTCCGAGTGAGCGGAGCTGGCCCTTCATCTCTTCCCTGTCATACTTCCGCCCGCTCACATCATTTGTTCCCACGTGGATAAGCACAGCGGTGTCCACTCCCCGTGCGCCATCTATGATCCTGGAGATCCTGCTGGTCACATCCTTTACTCTTGCTCCAGGCAGACAGGTGACGACTCTGTCCTCTCTTCCTCCTGCGGTGTGGCTGTCCACGTGTCGTATAATGGAGTCGCCTACGATGATCCCCATCTTCTTTATTCGGGAGTTCCTTGGGGGGCGTAGGTCCACGTCCTTGGAGTAGGGCCAGTCATCTTCCTCCAATGATACTCTTGAAATTGTTTCCTGTTCTTTGGGTGGGGGGACATCTTCCTGTGCTCTCACTATTCCTCCTGTTGTGCGGTTGTCTCCTATCTCGTCTTCGTTTTCTTCTGTGTTTGCATGGATGTCTTCTCTCCTCACATGTGTTTCCTGAGTACAGTTTTCCAGCCCTGGGAACTCTACGTGGTGCTGATGGGCTTCCTCTATGAACGTTTCTAGATCCTTGACCTCGTCGTTTGGGCTGTACTCCACTAGAATCTTCCCTTGTGCTCGGATTCTGTCTTCGAGTTCCATCACTGTTCCCTCCAATAGTCTTACCTGACATTTCAAGCTATCCATCTCCATGCATCGATCGCAAATGTATGCCTGGATCCCCGAAGGGAGGTAGTCATACATATTGCAGTCGATGCAGAAGACAGGAAAGCTCATCTTCTGACTTCCTTGGGCTTCCATTTCGTGCTTCACTCGTGGGTTGTCTGAGTGATTTGTTGTGACCTACTGCTGCTCTTTTTCCTACTGATCCTACCTCCCCCTTACCTTCTGACTTCCTGACTGCAAGCTTCCTATTTGAGTGAGTCTGTTTGTGTTACAGTGCCTGTGCCTTTGTGTGCTTGTGTCCCTTGCCTGCTGCTTCCTTGTGTTGCTTGCCTTGTTGTCTCTCTCGTGTGTGCTGTCTCTGCTCTACCTCACCTTGATTGTATGTGCGGGTTGGTTTCTTTTGTGTCTGTCTCTTCCTTACCTTCTGTGGTTGTCGGTTCCTTACCGGTCTGTTCTCCTCTGGTGTTCTTGAGAGTAGCGCTCGTCCCTTGCAAGGCCCTTCGCAAAGGCGCTCTCGCTAAGGCGAGCGCCTTTACCGCACGCCTTCGCCGCGCGCCGAACGGCTGGGCGCCGTTGGCTCCTCCCCTTTTCAAGGGGGAGTCCGGCGCTGCCTGTGACGCTTGGGGGGGGCGGAGCGAACTCTCGCCGCTACCCCGAGCCTACTGTCTTCCTCCTCCTGCTTGCTTCGGTGCCCGGCACCAACGCTGCCTGTCTCCTCTGCTTCCTGCTTCCCTTCTCTCCTCTCTCTTCGGCACCGCGTGTGCCGCGCTGGCTCCTCCCCTTTTCAAGGGGGAGTCCGGCGCTGCCTGTGACGCTTGGGGGGGGCGGAGCGAACTCTCGCCGCTACCCCGAGCCTACTGTCTTCCTCCTCCTGCTTGCTTCGGTGCCCGGCACCAACGCTGCCTGTCTCCTCTGCTTCCTGCTTCCCTTCCTATGTAGTACTATGTTTTATTACCACACTACGTATTTTCTAGTTCTTCCACTGAATCTGATGTGCGCTCTCCCCTTGCTTATTCTACCTGTATTTCTCTAAGGAACATAAAATGCTTTTCTTACCAAGTTTCTACTTCTTTCCTACTGGTCTAGTGGACTTTCTGTTCTACCGCCAATCTTTGTATCTTCTACTTCAATATTCCTCATACCATCATGTTTCCTCCAATTCAGATAACCTAAATTGTCTCTTTATTAATCACAATTTTTAACCTCTGGTTGCACGATTGTTTCTCACATTCTTTTGCTACCTAGCCACCATTATTCTTCCATTGGTGGTCCTAACTTTGTTTCTCGCCTCAAAAAAAAAAAGTCCTAAGAAACAACTCTAACTCATAAGACCATATGCCTGTTTCCATTCTAGTTCTCCTGAACCTCTGATCATTGGTTTCATATCATGTTTAGTTGAGAAAACTTGGCTCAGAGGTAAGGTCCTGGTATTTGGTACAAAGGTCCAAGGTTCAAATCCCATGTCATTCCTAGTAAGTACATAATATTTTCTTTCACATCCATAAGGACTTTGACTTTAATATCGGACCCCTTTCTCCTTTCATATCTACTTCTAGAAGCCATCTGGTCATTCCAGAATTAGCTTCCTTCAGTGTGCAGTTCCTTTTTTATGTAATCCTCCATCAATCACACCCAGGTTCATGGTTGCTCTCTTCCTTATGCCCTTCCTACCATATTTGCTTAACTAAGAAATAGTCCAATTCCTTAGTCCTCAAGATTCTGAACCCAGTTCTCCAATATCTCAGTACAACCTGAGGCTGAATGTTTTGCATACATTCACCTCAAATATTGCTTTTTAGCCATATTTCTCTTCCTGAGCTTCCTTTGCTTATTTCATTAAAGGGGACATTCCAGGATTTCCATCCTCTGTTCACTTTTCTTCGGTAATTTCTATTCTCTAACTGTTCCTGCTTTCGCTAATCCCTTGTTTTACAGCAGATATTTTGAGAAATTCTGCTTCAGCTCGGTAATTCTTGAGCGCTGGCTCTCTTCTCTTTACAAGAGGCTCTCAACTAGCCTCGGGGTATCACTGCTGACATATAGCCTCACCCCAGTCAGCCAGTTTTTCATTCCAACTTCTCTACATTCTCCCGTCAGTAGTCACAGAGTTTTCTCTCCTATCTTTTCTTTCCCGTTTTGCCTATAACATTACTCTATTTAATGAGTACCATGCATCCATTTTGCTTTGCAGTTTCCCTTTTGTTTTCTATTTGTGTCAACCTAGGACAAGAATGGTAACAACTTGTCTTTTGGTCTGGTCACCATGCCTCTTGCCAATATCCAATCTACTGTTTCTTCCTATATCTTTCAAGCGTATCTCTCTTCTCCTCTGATTCGCCTGTCGCTATGAGGTCAGCTACTATTCAGAGCCTCCAAACACATTGGTTTGTTTTTTCTTCCCTTTCACTCTTGCTGAGGAAGATTGTATACCACATATTAGTCCTCTCTTCATTTTCTTCCCTTGCTCTCTGCCAACTTGTATCAGCCAATATATCTGATTTTGTTGCGTGGCACTAACCATTTATGTTTTCTTTAGAGACCAACTCTCCATCCCCTTTAGTTAAGCTAGGGCAGGGGTGGGCAACTTCGGTCCTCGAGGGCCAGAATCCAGTCAGGTTTTCAGGATTTCCCCAATGAATATGCATGAGATCTATTTGCATACACTGCTTTCAATGTATATTCATTGGGGAAATCCTGAAAATACGATTTAGAAAAATATGTAAAACCAGTTACTGCAGATTCTATTATAAAAGGGTCTTCACCATGTCTGAGCCAAGTCTCTGTAAGCTCTAATTAGTAATTAAATTTTGAATTAGAGATGTTTAAGATTTCAAAGAATGACAATTCAATAAAATAAATTTTTCAGTAGATAGCACAGTCCCTTAGGCCCATATAGGAATTCAATGAGCGTCAGGAGCAGCGCGGCTCCCCGCGCTAAAATCTGCTATCGCAGTTTGATAGAAGAGGGTGTTAGTGTCTCGAAGAATAGTAAGATCATTTAAGTTGGAACCAAATGATTTAGACCGAGATGTTAATGGCCTGTTTCCAATTATTGTGGAGATAACTTGAGGCAACAAGATAGTCCAAAGAAAACTCAGAAATAATTGATGTCAATAGGACTGTTACCTGTTAGTAAGGAATCTCTCGGTTGCCTTCAAAGTTGTATTGTACGAGAGGAGCAGAAAGAGCTCATCCCGCAAGGAACAAGCCCAAGGAGCACAACCTTCAGCATACGCTTGTGGTTTGACCACCGCTAACTTAAAAAAATTAATAAAAAGAGAAGGCTCCAGCGTTCTTATGTTGCTGCGGCAATGTGACCGCTCCAGCTGCATCTTCCTTAGGAAAGAGCATAGTGCCACCATGGGACAAGCAAGTTCTAACGCTTGGAGTAAATCCTGACAGGAAAAATTCAATTTTAATCCTTCTTACAGGTCTCTATTTCAAGTTACATTAGACAGGATAGATTTGATATATTACTTGCTTCCCAATCAGGTTTTAGGAAGATGTACAGCACAGAGACAGTATTAAGTACATTGATAGCACAAATGACTCAACTATTAAGTCAAAGATATAATTCTATAATAATTCAAATTGACTTAACTAGTGCATTTCATTTAATGAATCACCAATTAATATACAGTACTATAGGAGATTGATGTCTCTGGTAAAAAGAAACAACAACATTGAGCTGATTTAAAGATTTTTTAAAACTGAGGTTATATAGGGTGAAAAAGAGTGTTCTATCTGAACCTTGGGAGACTGGTTGTTAAGTTCCTCAGGGATCGCCTTTCTCGCCTACATTATTTAATGTCTTAATGTGTTCATTGGGTCAAGTTTTGGAATCGACCAATGTGATGACATTCATTTATGCAGACATCAAGATATTTTTTCCAGTACAAGGGAGGTGCTAATTAGCCGGCCATGCCAGCCGCCACAACCTCCTCTTGAGCAGGCGGTAGTTTTTCAGCTAGTGCGGAGGTTAGTGCGCGCTAAAAAGGTGCGTGCGATAAAGCCGTTAATGTGGCTTCGTAAAAGGAGCCCTAAAACTTGGTAAGGATTAATTCTCAGTTTTCTGAAAGCTGTAGGGGACTGGAACTCTTTATAGTGAGTCCCCTTAGACAATATAATCTGAATTTTATATACCATTATTATTCCCAAAACTGGATCCAAAATTGTTTACAAGATACATAATCAGTAAAATATAGCACAATCACTGTCAAAAGAAATTTCAAAGAACAGCAAGCAGATAAGAATCACGTTAGAAATATCTGAAATAGCTGTCTTAAGCCTCTTGTGAAACAATTTATAAATCAAACAAACTGCGATCAGAAAATTATTCCACACAGGTACAACTTTATATGTGACTGTAGACTCAAAAAGAACATAATATTTTATTCCTCTAAATGAAGCAAACATTAAAGTCAAATTAAATTGTAATCTTGATTTTGTTCTTTCAAATGAGATCTGTCGCATCTTCTGGTGTGCCTCTGTGCACTATCTTAACTATCAGAAATGCTCATTTGAACATAACCCATGTTTTATATAGGAAGCTAGTATACAGGAGCCAAAAATTGAGTCACTTGTTCAAAACATGATTTATTAAATACCAAACTTATTGCTGTTTTGCAAAAGCTGCAATTTTTTCATCAGCTTGGTTGATATTCCAGCTGCAAAAGAATCAAAGCTTGAATTGAAATTGTAAAATGAGAATTATAAAAATTGAGTTTCATTCTAAAAAAAACAAAATCACTTCTTATACATGATTCATTTGCATTTCAAAAGACAAGCCAGAATCTACTATAAAACCAAGGACACCTTGATAAAGTCACTACTGTATATCTAAAATATCATTTCCCTTTAAAGCAGAGGTCTCAAAGTCCTTCCTTGAGGGTCGCAATCCAGTCGGGGTTTCAGGATTTCCCCAATGAATATGCATGAGATCTGTGTGCATGAACTGCTTTGAATGTATATTCATTAGGGAAATCCTGAAACCCCGACTGGATTGCGGCCCTTAAGGAGGGACTTTGAGAACACTGCTTTAAAGCCATAGAAGAGAGAGGAGAAGGATTGTGTCCCAACCAAAGAATCTTGATTTTTGCAGTGTTAAGTTTGAGCCTGTTGATTTTGGCCTAATGCTCAATTCTCTCAATATAGGATACAATCCTAGCCTGCTATAACAGATAATCAGCTGGCAAAGTGAGTACTAAAAATATATCAACTGCATACAGGTGCAGGTACTCACATGTACTTGTGATCTCCACCCATTTTCCACTCTGTATTACTAGCAAAGTACGGTACATGCCGTGATAAAATGGCACATACTTTTATACCAGTTATGGATGTGTATGTGGTATGACAAACAGTTAGGACATGTTTGTAATGTGAAAAAAATTAAGGGCAGAAGTTAGGGTTAACTTTCATTCCTTAAGAAGGACACGGTACTACTCGAAGAAGGACACAGTACTACTCGAAAGGGTCCAGAGAAGAGCGACTAAGATGGTTAAGGGGCTGGAGAAGTTGCCATACAGCGAAAGATTAGAGAATCTGGGCCTCTTTTCCCTCGGGCAGAGGAGACTGAAAGGGGACATGATCGAAACATTGAAGGTACTGAAGGGAATAGACTTAGTAGATAAGGACAGGTTGTTCACCCTCTCCAAGGTAGAGAGAACGAGAAAGCACTCTCTAAAATTGGGATAGATTCTGTACGAACGCAAGGAAGTTCTTCTTCACCCAGAGAGTGTTAGAAAACTGGAACGCTCTTCCAGAGTCTGTCATAGGTAAAACACCCTCCAGGGATTCAAGACAAAGTTAGACAAGTTTCTGCTGAACCAGAACGTATGCAGGTAGGGCTAGTCTCAGTTAGGGCGCTGGTCTTTGGCCAGAGTGCCGCCGCGTGAGCGTACTGCTGGGCACGATGGACCACTGGTCTGACCCAGCAGCGCCAATTTTTATGTTTATGTTAAGCATAAACTTTGAGAAAACTGGACTGTATTTCCAAGCAGGTAGTAGGGTCAGAGTTGTGAAGGAGCAGGTGCTCTGAGGAACCTAGAAGGAGGGCTAATTAGCAAACTCCTAAGTGCTTGATTACTAACAGGTCTCATCCTATGAGGTGAATTTTAAAATAGAGCTTTGTCTCAGAAGAGAGACACAGCAAGATACCAGAGTGAGTGCTTGGGCTTGTTTTCTTAGCAAGACACAGGAGTCTGGGGAGTTGTGTAGTCTCCACAATATAGGTAGCTGAGAGCATGAGGAAGAAGAAGAAATTTGCCTCCCACAGGCTGAATCTTTGGTTCTAGCTTGGGGAGATTTGCTCTCTTATCCAGAATCTCGAAGGGAAGTGATGAGAGGGAAAGCTTAAGGATGCACCTGTAGATGCAAAAGTGGGCCCTGAAATATGAAGCAGAGGTGCATAATGAGGAAGATCTGCCAAAGCTGAGCAATACTGGAAAAGGGAGACTGCAGTTTCAGTGCATAGATGAGACACTGCTATGTGTGTGTGCGTCCACTTGATGTGCCAGAAAATTTAGGTCATTTTTTAAAAGTGAAGGCATTCTTCCTTCCTGTAATGAGTTAATTACAGTAAATATCAGTAATAAGCTCCCCATTTGAGACTTGCATTTTTTAATTAGATCAACTGGGCATTGATCCAAAGCACCAGTTCAATTAGAAATATGTACTAAATACTCATATGTTTATGTGTTTAATTAAAACTTGGTATAACCATCTTTTAGGGAAAATTTAAATTTAAAACATTCTTTTAAGAAAACTTGAAAGGAGATGCAAAAACTGACCAGACCAGGTATCCAAAGCAAGAAATTAGAGAACTGAAAAGCCATAAGAACCTGCTATTCCATTTGGACCCTGCTATCAGAAACATAGAAGATGACGGCAGATAAGGGCCATAGCCCATCAGGTCTGCCCACTTTATTGACCCACCCTCAAGTCTACTATCCTAGGGATCCCACTCCTGGTGACAGGTTCCCTTGGCTTAACCCGCTAAGGGATCCCACATGGGCATCCCATTTGCTCTTAAATTCTTGCATGCTGTTTGCCTCGATCACCTGCACCGGGAGCTTGTTCCAAGGATCAACCACTCTCTCAGTGAAGAAATATTTCCTGATGTCGCCATGAAATTTCCCACCCCTGAGTTTGAGCAGATGCCCTCTTGTGGCTGAGGGTCCTTTGAGAAAGAGAATCTCTTCTTCCATCTCGATACAGCTGGTAATATACTTAAACATCTCGATCATGTCTCCTCTCGCCCTACGTTCCTCGAGTGAGTACAGCCGCAAATTTTTCAGCCTTTCCTCGTACGATTGATCCTTAAGCCCCGAGACCATCCTGGTGGCCATCCGTTGCACCGACTCTACTCTCAGCACATCTTTTCGGTAGTGTGGCCTCCAGAATTGCACACAGTATTCCAAATGAGGCCTCACCATGGTTCTGTATAATGGCATTATGACTTCAGGCTTCCGGCTGACGAAACTCCTGCGGATGCAACTTAACAACTGTCTTGCCTTAGATGAAGCCTTCTCCACATGATCAGCAGTTTTCATGACTGCGCTGATGATCACTCCCAAATCTCGTTCTGTTGAAGTTCTAGCTAAGGTCTCACTATTCAAGGTGTAAGTTCTGCACGGATTTCTGCTGCTGAGGTGCATGATCTTGCATTTCGTAGCGTTGAAGCCCAGCTGCCAGGTCGAGGACCAAAGCTCCAACAAATGTAGGTCCTGTGTCATACTATCGGGTGAATTGCCATCTCTCACTATATTACATAGTTTGGTGTCGTCAGCGAATAACGTTACCTTACCTTGAAGCCCCTGAGTTAGGTCACCTATGAATATGTTGAAAAGGAGCGGGCCCAAGACTGAGCCCTGCGGTATTCCACTGGTCACCTCCGAAGTTTTAGAGAGGGTACCGTTAACTACCACCCTCTGAAGTCTGCCACTCAGCCAGTCATTGACCCATGTAATTAGTGTTTCTCCCAGCCCCATTGATTTCATCTTGCTCAACAGCCTGTGATGCGGGACACTATCGAAAACTTTGCTGAAGTCTAGGTATACGATGTCCACAGATTCTCCCAAGTCTAACTGTTTTGTTACCCAGTCAAAGAAGCTGATGAGATTGGATTGGCAGGACCTACCCTTCGTGAATTCGTGTTGACTGGGATCCCGTAGATTCTCCTCATCCAAGATTTCGTCTAATTTACGTTTGATTAGTGTTTCCATGAGTTTGCATACTATTGATGTGAGACTCACCGGTCTGTAGTTTGCAGCCTCTGCCCTGCAACCCTTTTTGTGCAGTGGAACGACGTTAGCTGTTTTCCAGTCTCTGGGGACTCTCCCTGAACTTAGGGAGAGATTGAAGAGTCCTGATAGCGGTTCTGCCAGGACATCACGCAGCTCACTGAATAGAATAGGACTGTTCAGAGCGGATTCCAAAAGGCAAAGAATTTCCAAATGATGGGGCAAGAGAAAATAATGTAGAATGATAAGTCAATTCTAATTTTAAACAGTAAGCAGAGGGGGGAGTGAGATAATGAGTGGAGAAAGAGGATGGTGAGTGAAATGGTATGTAAGGTCTAATGAGAAAGAAAGATAGGGGATATCTGAGTGGAGAACCTTGTGGTGAGCATATTGTGTTGAATTCTGAAAATCATGGGACCATTAATATTGTTTAAAAAGGGGGGTCGGTGACATGGTTATATTTATTCACATAAGAGAGTTAGGGCTCCTTTTACTAAGCTGCATTAGGGCTTTAACACGCGGAATAGCATGCGCTACAATGCCCCGCACGCTAGACGCTAATGACAGCATTGAGCTGGCGTTGGTTCTAGCCGCGTAGCTTGGGGTTAGTGCGTGCTAAAAACGCCAGCGCACCTTAGTAAAAAGAGCCCTAAGTGTACTACAATATTTTAGACAGTCTGAAGTCTTTTTAAACTATTTAGACATAATTGGAAGAAGATCAGTCATGTGAAAGTCTATATCTGATTTTTGACTTTGATGTTGAGCATTAATGAAAACCGCAGGTGTACATTCAATTTTGTGCAATAATATTTTCAAACTGAAATACAGTGGTACCTTGGTTTATGAGCATAATTTGTTCCAGAAGCATGCTCGTAAGCCAAAGCACTTGTATATTAAAAGCAAAGTTCCCCATAGGCCATAATGCAAACTCAAACGATTCGTTCTACAACCAAAGTTTGCTATGCTGGCATAGGGGTGGGTGCCGCAGCCCATTCAGCAGGGTGGCTTCCTTCCCTCGGGGTCTCCATGTAGCTGCCCTCCCACTTCGGCCAATGCCTCTGCCGTCCATAAGAACATAAGAAACGCCCTCACTGGATCAGACCGAGGTCCATCTAGTCCGGCGATCCGCACACGCGGCAGCCCATTTAGGTACTCCTTTCTGGAGACCCGGATTTACCGTATTTACCTGATTCAAGCCGGCTGCCATCCTGTAGAAGCATGCATATGACCTCTCAGCTCCTGAGCCAAGCTGGTCGCCGGGAGCTGAGAGGTTGTGCGCATGCTTCCATAGGATGGTGGTGGGCTTAAATGGGGAGCTGGGAGGCGCTGGTAGACGGCAGAGGCATTGGCTGAAGCAGGAGGGCAGCTGCACGGGGACCCCGAGGCAAGGAAGCCACCCTGCTGAAGGGGTTGCGGCACCCACAGGCACGTACCCACCCCTGGGCCACCATATCTGAGAGCTCGAACATAACATAAGAACATAAGCAGTGCCTCCGCTGGGTCAGACCAGAGGTCCATCGTGCCCAGCAGTCCGCACACGCGGTGGCCCAACAGGTCCAGGACCTGTGCAGTAATCCTCTATCTATACCCCTCTATCCCCTTTTCCAGCAGGAAATTGTCCAATCCTTTCTTGAACCCCAGTACTGTACTCTGCCCTATTACGCCCTCTGGAAGCGCATTCCAGGTGTCCACCACACGCTGGGTAAAGAAGAACTTCCTAGCATTCGTTCTGAATCTGTCCGCTTTCAACTT
The DNA here is from genome assembly GCF_902459505.1 of Geotrypetes seraphini. Classification (NCBI taxonomy): domain Eukaryota; kingdom Metazoa; phylum Chordata; class Amphibia; order Gymnophiona; family Dermophiidae; genus Geotrypetes; species Geotrypetes seraphini. The sequence continues at coordinate 92,159,861 of NC_047093.1, read as the reverse complement.
TTCCGAGTGCCCTCTTGTTCTTTTATTATTTGAAAGTTTGAAGAATCTGTCCCTCTCTACTCTCTCTATGCCTTTCATGATCTTGCAAGTCTCTATCATATCCCCTCTAAGTCTCCTCTTCTCCAGGGAAAAGAGTCCCAGTTTTTCTAATCTCTCAGCGTATGAAAGGTTTTCTATCCCTTTTATCAGACGTGTCGCTCTTCTCTGAACCCTCTCGAGTAACGCCATATCTTTCTTAAGGTACGGCGACCAATATTGGACGCAGTACTCCAGATGTGGACGCACCATCGCCGATTTGCAAGTCAATGCTCAATTTGCGGGAGTGATTTGCTCGTCTTGCAAAACACTCGCAAACTGAGGTTTGGCTGTACTTGGTTAAATCTTCACTATGCATACCTATATTATTTACTTCATTTCTCAAGTGTGTTAAATTTTAGACAAAATCAAACAGTTCATGAGGTCTGTTAAGAGAACTATAAATCTTTGCAGAAAAAAACCCTGTTTGTTTACATTTTCATCAGTTACTCTGTAAGGATCAAGAGCTGAAGTAAAATAAATTCTGTCCTTAACTAAAAGAGAACATCACCATCTCTCGTCTTGATGTAAGTTCCATTTTACTTGCCTTACTTCAGTTGGCCAAATTCTTTAATTTAAATTTTTGTAATCATAAGATTTTGTAATCTGCTTGGAACATATTAGGATATAGTGGAATATAAGTATACATAAGAGCACAGTGAAGCCTTTTAATGACATGGCTAGTAACTGGGATAACCTGATCTAAAACATTAAGATTCTAATAAAATCCAGGATTCAACTAGGGCACCTCCATCATTATACATATCTTCACATATTTCTTGCTAAAGCTGACTTAATTTTTCAACACTGATGTTGAAACAAGATCTTCTAACCCTAGTGGCATTACAATGAACTCCACTAAACAACAAGGTAGCCCAAAGAAGCAGGCACGAGGGGGCATTCGGAGAAACTGAAGGGAGATAGGTTCAGAACAAATGCAAGGAAGTTTTTCTTCACCCAAAGGGTCGTGGACACTTGGAATGCGCTACCGGCGGAAGTGATCAGGCAGAGTACGGTACAGGGTTTCAAACAGGGATTGGACGGATTCCTGAGGGATGGGGGGATCGTGGGATACTGAGAGAGGTGCTGGGATGTAACACAGGTATAGAAAGCAAACCAAGTAATAAGTATAGAAATCCAACCAGGTCGTGCATGTGCAAGACCGGAGGGTTAGGACTTCGATGGGAAGATAAAACTCAATGGGAAACCAAGGTGGCAAGGGGGCCCCTTCTGGTGTCTCAGACAGGCCGTGACCTGTTCGGGCCGCCGCGGGAGCGGACTGCTGGGCAAGATGGACCTGTGGTCTGACCCAGCGGAGGCACTGCTTATGTTCTTATGTTCTTATGTTAATGATCTGACCAGGGAAATCCTCTGTTTGTATTATCAGTAATTATATAACTAATTAGCTCTTCCAGAAGCAAAAAACAAATCCAAGTTCTGTACTTTTTCATGCATAGAGGGAGTGTTCACCTGCTTCAGGCCAACAGAATTCATCAAGAAATTCTTGAGTCCTGAAAGATAACAGATGGCACATTTAATGACACATTAAATCCCCCCACCATATAATATTATTGTAAACACCAGTATTGCAAGAATTTTGTTTCTCTACTATAGACACAGATGATATGTAATATGTAAACTGCTTTGTTTGTACCACAGAAGGGGAATATAAGAATCATATAGAGTAAATACAGTATATAAACATAGTGAAATAAATATGGTAAAAACAATAACAGTGACAAATACCTCAAGCATACAAAGCTATTGTATATAACAAGAATGTTACACACTACCAACTCAACATTTTTTATATGTTTATATTTTAATCTCCTATTAATCACAATAAGAATACCTCTACCATGCCTATCATTTTTGGGAAAATGCTTGAAAAAAAACCAAAAACGTAGTAGATTCAATAATACATGATTCTTTGACAATAGTCTTATCTCAATTAGAGTTTAAGTTCAACAGTCACGTGAAACATCAATTCAGTCTTAGATTTAATAGATCTAACATTGACTAATTATATTGCTAATGGTTTGTTAACAACATGTTAGTTGGAATGGAGCCAGAATGGAAAAATTCTCAGGCTGCTGCATATAAGTCTTACAGAAAAGAAGACATACTGAGGGAATAAACGAGTAATACTCATAGTTGTAGGACTTGCTAGAATAGACATAATCTCAGCAAGAAAGGACACTATATTACCATCCATAATATAATTACCAAACCAAAGGTATATTCAAAGGAAAATGTAATAAAAACAACAACCCCATAATGCACAAAGGATGCACTAAGGGACATGCCTCTTTGTGGTACACTATTTGATGGCACATTTCTTACCCTCACTGTATCACTCCTAAAAGCAGTTTTAAAGGGGGAAGGACTTTGAGTGCTGATGATGTCAGAAATAGAGAATGACACGGGGACCGTTTACTGTGGTAAACCATGGTCACTGCAGTAAAGCTGCAGGAATGGGGGCATTTGCAACTGGTTTACCGCAGGAATGGAGACAAGACCTTTCACCGCCCTGCGGGAATAGGGACAAGATCTTTCACCGCCTTGTGGAAGCGGTGAAAAGTCATGCTCCTGTGGTAAAAAATTGCACCCATGTCAGACTCGGCATCTCCTCTCCAGCTCCTCTTGGGCCTATTTTACCTTCAGGAGCCAGCCATGCCACGGTGAAGACAGAAGGAACCCAAAACCAAAGCCTGAGACCATAGTGATTTGAAGAATAAAATTACCAGACAACAAAAGGTAGAAAAAAAAATTGATTTTATATTTTGTGATTAGAATATTTCAGATTTGAAATACGTATTCTGCTAGAGCTGGTGTTAGACATAAGTGGGGACTGCAAAGCCCAGGCTGTGCTTCTTTAGCTTCCAGTTGGCTTAGGGCTTTCTCTGACTTGGAGGCAGTTGCCCTCCCCTAACACTATTCCTGCCATGTGTGACTGAAGTATTCTGTTAGCTTGATTTTTCTGTGTAGCATTCTGTAATAATTTGGTTTGTTCAGTTTTCACAATAATGGAGGGGATATTTGTGAAAGGGAGGGGAGACAGGGGTGTTTTTTTTAATCCTTGCTCAGTATTATTTGTGTTTATAAAATGACAATTGTACAGAATAGTCTCTTTTTATACTTTAATAAAATAAGTTCAGTCTAAAATCATAACTATTCGAGGCTTGTGCAGGTGGAATCTGACAGTTTGCAGGGGGGGAACGGGGACGAGCTCACGGGGATGGAGCGGGAATGGTGATAATTTCTTCCCCGTGTCATTCTCTAGTCAGAAGCTCAGGAAGGGAGCTTACTATTTCAACTGAATGAAAGGTGAGCATACAAGGCAAAATGCAAGTAAGAAACAGTGCACTACAAACATACATGTACTCTCAAAAGAGAAAAAAACCAAACCCTTCCTTCCAGATAGCATATAAGGCATGTTAATCATTTTCACATCTAAATTGAACTTTAGCAATCTTAAGCATATAAGTAATACATTTTTGGTATGTAGAACTTTATGCTGCCATTTTCAGAAGCTGAACTGTTTAAGTTTGAGCTATATGATACCAGGCTACAGAAGGAAGAAGTAAAGAGATAGAGAGTGGGTGCAAGCACTCCACTTCCTGCCCATTGGCCTGAGTTTTCAAAGGGAATATCTGTTGGGAGTTTCCCTTTGAAAATCACTTGAAAGATCCACAGGTTCTTTGAGAATTATCCTAAAAGTATATTATTGTCTATACAATTTACAATATAAATACATAATTAACCAATGAATCATCCTACTAATAAGAAAACAGCATAACTTGTTTCACAGAATAAGTAATCAAAGTGTTAATACATCGATTATATATGTATCAGATGCATAATTAATGAATAATAAAACATGGTAGCCATAAATATGTAATAAGACATTTGAAACATACAGGTAGAGGAATTTAACTAGCTATCCAGCAGAAAACCAGATAATGTTGGTTTCATGCATCTTATCCTTACTCAACACAATGAGCTAAGGGGGCAGGGAGGAGCAGGAGAGAAGAAAGGAGAAGGAAAGAATCAGGCTAGGAAGGGATACAAGAGAGGATGGAATGAAAAAAACCAAGGTCTTAAGTGAGGAGGAAAGTTTAGGCTGGGGTGAACAGCCCAGATGAGACAAAAACAAGGTGATTACAGAAAATGAGGAATAGACTAATAATAATAATAATTTTATTTCTAGACCAGTTTGTTGGCAAGGGGCAGACTGAACTAGGGGAAAGGGCAGCTTGGGCTGGGAAGAAAGGACATTAGCATATACAGACAGAAATAGAGGTAAATGGAGAATAAAATAAATAAAACATTCCTGGATAATGAGACTTGAAAATTACTATGGAAAGAGAGATATCAGCTTGGATATCAAAAATTTTTAGCATAATATTCCAAATGTCTTTCCAATATTGTGATACATATGAACATTCATATATCATATGAAGTAATGAGCCAACAGCTGGTCCACAGTTCCAACAATTATTAGACGGAAGGAGGCCTAATAAATTTTCATGGAAAAAACTAAATAAAACAAAAGGAAGACTGGAATGTGTGGAAAGTCTGAAAAGAACATGGATAAAATGAGATAGAGAAGAACTAAGAAAGAAACTAGCAGATGATGGATACTGAGATGCTTAAAAACTGGAAAACAGTTTACATTCTGGCAATGGTTGCCAACTCTATATCCCAATACTAATGAAAATGCATTGTTTCACATTTGGTTCTGGTAGTCCACCTCTACTGTAGTGTAGGGTTGTGCTTCAGTCGCGAAGTGTACAAAGCTTACATTTTTTCATGTTTTGTGCTAAAGCACAAGTACCTAAAATATTTCAGATTTATGTAGGAATGTGCAGTCTACATTTCCTACAGGCTGCATTTCCTGTTGGTATCCTACAGATTGCCCAGGGGGCCCTGTAGTGCTGTGCCATGCTTTACTCTAGTTCTACTTGGATATTATGGGACCATGAAGGACTAGCATCACATGCTTCAGTTTGCAGTAGTTCCAAATCAAGCATAGCACATCAGACCATACAGGGGAACTGTGGTGCTGTCTGCTGGACTTAATATGTGGTAAGTCATTGAACTTATGTAGCAGACACTGCAAAATCAGAATTTTAGGGAGTTGTGGTTCCTTTTCCCAAAGTGTTTGCTGTATCTGTAAATACGTTTCTTTGCATTTTCTCTGCCTCTCCATCAATGTCATTGTATATGTATTCTTTTAATACTATGATGTCAAGCTAATACTGCAGTATTGGCAATAATATTTAAAAGGACCTCTCCCCTTTGAAAATTGCCTTCTCCACTTTGTGAAAAAGCATACACACTGCCATCAAGCAGACATATATTTCTTCACTAATGAAAAAGAGCAGGGTTGGGCAGACCTGTTGAAATATATGGCTGTGATTCATTTTGAAATCCAAGCATGTTACTTTTTACTCTTGCAAAGTACATGGGATGAAAATAGTCCTGCAGCACAGATGGCTACTGACTTGTCTAAGGGAAACTTCACAGAGCTTACAGGTACAAAGGAACTGCAGGTCTGTGAGCATCTCAGTCAGGCATCAGAAAAATTCTAGTCAATATTCAGCCTATAGTGATCATTATGGTGTTTTGTTTTGTTTTTAAACACTAGCTGCCATGAGCTGATTTAGACCCAGATATTTAGCACTGGGCCATATTTGGCTACCAACACTGAATATCTGTAGGGTTACCAGATGTCCAGGAAAACCCAGACATGTCCTCTTTATAGAGGACTGTCCGGGTGCCCAATGGGATTGCCAAAACCTGGCAGTCTGAAGTCCCCAAGTTCGGGGCTGCGTGTGGAGGCCCTCTGCGCATGTGAGACGTTGACATGATGACATCATAAGTGTGTGTGCATGCACGTGATGTCATCATGTTAACATGCACAGAGCCCCTCCAGATCTCAGGGAAGGAGATAGGAGGATCAGTTGGGGGTGGAGCTGGAGGTAGAATAGGGCAGGGCTGGAGTGGAATGGGGTAGGGTGGGGTCAGGTATCCTCTTTTTTTTCTTAAAGAGGAAATCTGGCAACCCTAAATATCTAGGTTGCCAGAAGTTATCCAAGTATCACTTATATTCAGTCATGTTACCCAGACAGGTTAGGCTTGCTTTTTATGTGATCCAGTTTTCCTGGATATTTATCCAGGCACTAGCACCAGTGTGTAGATAACTTCATTTCTGCCTTAGCACTAACCAGATAGTGCTGTGGGAGTCTGTACAGATATTCAAAGGCACTCTTCAGTTAAGTGCCACTGAATATCTCTTGGTGGGCCCAGTTAGTGGAAACTAACCAGGTAGGAGCTGCCTCTATCCAGTTAACTTCTCCTGAATATCTACCGAATGTTATACATTTGTGTTTGTATATAAATATCTTTTTGTAATTCTTTTTGCATGTGTGGTGTTGAAAAGGCCTGTTTTGCTAAGTTTTTTTTATGCCATAGACACAGAAAATCCTTAGTAAATAAGGCCCACAGGGAGATGAAGGGGTGGAATAATAGAGAAATTATTTATTCCTATTGTTACAACTTATACTGTTCTCTTTCCAGTTGTCGGATTCATTATAACGATATGTACAGTTTGTTGCGTGTTATCGCTCCGCCTCTTGGCTTAGGAAAGAAGTGCCCGTCTAGGGTGGCATACAAGGTTTGGAATTTAAAGAGAACCCATCTAATAGTTTGCACCCGGACTGGAAATGCAAACCCAATCAAAATAAAGGGGGAGTTGACTGGGCTATGCCTGAGTGGGAATGAAAGCCCGCCTCCCATCCTGTCCCATGATGCCTTTAATCCTCCCATCCCAGGGGCATGGACACGGGCTGGCTTATGAGACAGTAAATGTCACAAAAAGGGGCATGGAGGGAGTTTTGGACCAATTATTCTTGGGGGAGAAAAAACCAACACACTATCAGCCCTGTAGCTTTTATTAGTTGCCATTATGAAGGGCTGATGAAAAGTTCTCAGCCCAACTAACCAACTTCCAAAACTGAGCGTTATTTTGCCATTGTAGCTGAAAAGAGTGTTATCTTATTTCGTTAAGTGCCAATTTGCAGAAACTAAATTCTATGTTTTGACTTTGTTTCAGGTCATTGATTGAACCATATCCACATCATTCTCTTCATGGTGGAGCTGAGAACATTTCAGCACCCCTTTGTTCTATGTCGCACTTTAGATGAAAATGTCTGATAAACACAGTGGGAAACTGTGGCTTATTATTATTGGACACAGGCTTCCCTTTTTTGCTTTAATTTTAATATTCCTATTTTGTAGGCAGAAAATCAGAAGATTGGCCAAGAGCTTCTGATCACAGTGCCTAGCCCTGAAAGGGTTGAATATTTGAGTTATCATTCCAACCAATTTGTCCTGAGATAGAGGGCTAATTTCCCTAAAGTGTTGATAGCTTATCTTCTAACAAAGTATTAGCATCCTACAAGATTAAAGCAGACCTCCAAAAGTAAATAGCTAATTTCTCAGAATAGAAGATTCAATTACCAATAAATTAGTCTTCTATGAGAATTGAAGGACATTGCACAAAAACCTGATAAGTCACAAAAATCAATTTTTTGACACAAGCAGTTCTTGTTTTCCTGTGAAAAGCCATCACTCACAAGTTATTGTTAACTTTGTTATATGTCATCAGAATAACAAAATAATATGAAGATTACTGTCTAAAACTTCTTAATAAATTTGTCTAAATATTAATATACGATTAATGACGCAATAGTTGTGCCGATTAAAAAAAAAAGCACAGTTTATATCCTAAATTCATTCACAGTCCTCTCCATTTCATCTGCTGAACTATCTTTATCTACAATCTGATGATAGAAATCTCTGTGAGCTTCAGGAATGTGTTTCCCGACTAAACTGCGGACGTCTTTCACCTTTGCCGCCTTTAGTGGAATAGGTCTAGATTTAGGGTTCCTTTTACGAAGGTGCGCTAGGGGCTTAACGCGTGGAATAGCGCACGCTAAATTACCCCGTGCGCTAGCTGCTACCGCCTCCCTTTGAGCAGGCGGAAGAATTTTGGCTAGTGCGCGTTAATCTGGTGCGTGCGATAAAACCGCTAACGCACCATCGTAAAAAGGAGCCCTTAGTGTGTGCTCTAGAAATTGTATTGTGTTCTATTATATCACACAGTTTAAAAATGTCAAGTTCATATCCATGTCAAGGTTTATTGCACATCACAAAAATTGTACTTGACACTCAGCTTAAACAACCAGCTGCAGCTTCTTGATTTGTCATTTTCATTGCAGAGTCAAGTCTATTTAGCATCTAATTTTTTTGCTGATCCTCACAGAAACTGAGTCTGGGCAGCATGACCTCCGATTTTGTTGAAAGTTGAAGGGATTTCTTGCTTATCTTGGTCATTTAAACCAGTGGTTCCCAACCCTGTCCTGGAGGACCCCCAGGCCAGTCAGGTTTTCAGGCTAGCCCTATTGAATATGCATGGAGCAGATTTGCATGCCTGGCACCTCCATTATATGCAGAGCTCTCTCATGCATATTCATTAGGGCTATCCTGAAAACCCGACTGGCCTTGGGGTCCTCTAGGACAGGGTTGGGAAGCACTGATTTAAACCATCCACACAATGGAGCTTGCAACCACAGTCATGGTCAGTAGACCGCTGTGGTATTGTCTGTCCTTTGCCATTTGCAAATTCCTCTCCCTTCACACATTTAATTTTTTGTTACAGTTTGTTTACAATTGCTGTCATCACGCTTTAATTTTGTAGTCTTTTAGCAGGATAATTCAACATTTTTACTTATGGCCTTCAAGCTCAAAAAAATACAGGATTGCTTTGCTTCACGGCGCTGAATGATCAGCTAGACTAATATGCACATGCTTAATAAAGCATGGGCCCAAACATCTTTTACTACAGTATGCAAAACTATTGCTACAAATTAAGGGGCCCTTTTACTAAGCAGCACTAAAAGGTGGCCTGTGCTAGCCCCTACGTGGGTCTTTCCCATGTGTTACGGTTACTTTTACTGCTGCTAGTAAATGGCTGATTTAGACATTTCTGCAATAATGGCCACGCATTCATTTTCCCATTAGCATGTGGCCATTAGTACATAAGCACTTACAGACACCTATTTTGTAGGGCAGTAAGGGCTTACACAGTAATCCTGCGCTAATCAATTAGTGTTCGACAACACATTTGCACTAACTGATTAGCATAGTTGTACCCACTCTCCTCCCCCAAATATGCCCACATGCACTAATACATTTTATTTTTTAGTGCATGGGTAGCATGTGAACATGCAAAATATACCGCTGTGCGCCCTGTGGTAGGCCATTCTAAGGTGCAGTAAGTAAGTATCCTTATGCAACAGGACTGGTATTCTTGACCAGCAGGGTTAAACCTTCATTAGTCCTGAGGGTTGTAAAGAGTCCACTATTTTGTTTTCATGCTCCACCTACCATCACTCAGAGATGCAAGGGGAAGCAAACAGCTGGGCTCCACAGCTCCAGGGGACCCCGAGGTCCAGGCATTTCTTCCCCTTCTTCCTATCATGGCTCATCTTCCTCCTTTCCCATTCTTTTTTAAAAATCAATCTCCCTTTTAGGAGTAGCTCCAGTGTGGCAGCTGCAGGGAGGTTAAGCAGATGGCTGCCATGAGGCTTTCCCTCTGTTGTGATCCCCCCACACACACAATTTCCTGTTTCTTGGGCAGATTGCAGCAGAGGGAAAGCTTCACGGCAGCCATTCGCTCAAATTCCCTGCAGCTGCCACACAAGGACCCTTCCGAAAAGGGAGAATGTTTTTTTAAGAATACGGGGAATGTGAGGGGGAGGGAGATGGACCGTGGTGGGTAAAAGGTGATGAGATCCCTGAACTGTGGGGTCCTCTGGAGCTGTTTTAAGTTAACCCAGGGGTGGGAGCAGGGAGGAATGAGAGAGAAAGGGAAATGCTGAACCAGAGGTAGGGGAAGAGGACTAAAAAAAATAAATTATGGGCCTAGAAACAAAGGGAAGAAGAAGAGAGAAAAATATATAGATGGTGGACAATGGGATGCAGGGAGGGAATAGAATGGCAGGGATGTTTGACCCAGGATCCAGGGGAGGGAAAGATACTGGATGGAAGGGCAGTCTGAAAAAAGAGAAATAAGTTGGATGAGAGGGAGGGAGAGAAGGAGAAATGTTGGACTTGAAGGAGGGAGGAATCCAATCTAATCTTTTAGTTTATATACCAGATCATCCTCCAAACAACAGAGGCTCGACTCGGTTTACACAATAAGAAGTTGTAATAAGTAATTCTATTTGAAGAAACTATGTAACAATATTTTTGAAAGAGAAAAGTTTTCAGATATTTTCTAAAGACATAAAGAGAAAAAGTAGATCTAATCTCAACTGGTAGTTCGTTTCAAATAGAAGTAAAGATGTATATAAAGGAGCGAGAGGCATAACCTAATGCCTCTATTCTCTTAATTGAAGGGAAAGAAAGTTTATACAGTTGAGAGGTCCTTGGTCTTATAGTTCGAAAAGAATTAAGAGAAATAGGAACCAAAGGCAGAAATATTCCATGCAAAATTTTGAACACTATGGTAGCACACTTGAACTGAATTCAAAGATAAACTGGCAACCAATGAAGAGCCCTCAACAAAGGAGATACATGATTGTACTTCTTTTTCCTATAAAATCAATTTGGCTGCTGTATTTTAGATCAACTGCAGTCTCTTCAAGCTGTCCTTAGTTAGGAAAGCATAAAGAGAGTTGCAATAATCCAGTTGTGCCAGTACAAAAGACTTGACCAAAATAGCAAAATGCTTTTGACGAAACAAATTATGGACTTTCCTTAACATTCGAAGACTTAGAAAACATTTTCTTGAAAGATTATTAACCTGACTTTGAAACGAAAGTGAAGAATCCAACATGAAACCCAATATCCTTGATGAGAATTCAATAGTCAACAAGTCACTAGTCTTTAAAATCACCGTTGGAAGTAAAAGATCCAATTTAGGTCCAAACCAGAAAAGTTTAGTCTTTGCAGAGTTGAGTTTCATCTGGACTGTAGAGGCCCAAGTTTGAAGTCTAATGATACAGAAATTAATATCCAATGATAAGTTATTCAGTGACGGATCAACCTCCAACAATATAAAAATATCATCCACATAGGTGAAGATTAATTCAAGTTTTGTCAGCTTAAGGTTTCTTAATGTGGTCATGTAAATATTGAAAAGAAGTAGGGACAAGGGAGAACCCTGAGGAACACACATAATGATCTCCAAACAAACGATGAATTACCTTCAGCATGAACTTGGTAGGATCGCATAGTTAGAAATCCTCTAAACTAATTTAAAACATTTTGGCCCAGCCCAATACTTGATAGCAGATAAAGTAGGATATCATGGTTGACTACATCAAAGGCTGCTGAAAGAGCAAAAGGATAGATGCTGGATCATGGGGCAAGAGGAGGGAAGAATGTGAGGAAAGAGAATAGGAATAATGTTGGACCATGAGAGGGAGGAGAGAGAGGAGGTGGTGAGATGATGGACTGTGGGGAAAGGGACAGGAGGGAAGAGAGATGGGATAGAAAGATGGAGGAGAAAAAGGACAAGGAGATGTCAGGTTATGAGGAAGAGAGGGAAAGAAGATGCTGGGCTACAAGAATAGAGGGAGGGGATATGTAGGAAATTGTGGAATCATGTGGGAGAGACTGGAGGGGGAGGAGAAAAATGAGGAGGATAGTTAGTAAATATTAAAGTAGAAATGTGATAATGAGGAGTAGAGAGGAGAATAATGAGTTGAAAGATAAAAGGGAATAGGAGGCTGGGAAAGGAATGAGATGGGAAATAGGAAAGCTGGGACATGGGAAAGGGAGATTGAAAGTTGTGTTCCTGTCAGTGACTGTCTTGTTTTGGTCTGGTATGACATAAGTGTTTTTATCCTGGTTCTTTTAATTGTAAATCACTTAGAAATGTTTATAAGCATTTTATCAAATATTAATTTAAACTTGGAAAACTTGGTAGGTAGCTGAAAAGTTAAGGAGAAGGATGAAATTTGAGTGGATGGAGAAGCAGGAAAGAAAAAAAGGGAGAAAAGAGAGAAAAAGGAAAGATCACTTTATTAGAAAAAGGTATAGTCAGGGAATGAAACAGGAGAGAAAAGAAAAGACAGATGGACAGCAACCACTGGAAAAGGAATTATTAGAGGACAAAGGAAAGCAGAAGACACAAAATGGACCAACATGATGGAACAATAAAATGGCAAGACAACAAAGGTAGAAAAAAAGTGTTTTATTTTGAATTTATTAACTGGGATTTGTGTATGACAGATCTTTGTATTGTGTTCAGCTGATGTGGAGGAGGGAAGGGGCAGTGGTCCTGAGCTCAAGGTGGGTGGCAGGAATCAAATTTTCTCCCTGCCATGCTCCCTGCCCAAATGCAAAATATAAATACCCAATCTGGTGGGGATCCCAAAGCCCTGGCAGCTGAAGACCGGACCTTCCAGTCCAGCAGGCAGAACTCTCCAAGCTCTGCAGCTGGTGGCAGCTCGGGATCACTGCTGCTATCTGCAGAGCTTAGAAATTTCTGGCTACCAGACCGGAGAAAGTGGTCTTATGCTGGCAGGGCTTTAGGGATCCCTACCAGCCACAACAAGAGAGGTGGATAATTTGGGGGGGACCTGGGCCCGGGATCCCTGTGTGTTCAGTATTAAAAGAAGTGCATATCTATTTTTATTTCTTCAGGGTTGAAGTACTTGCTGAGTTTAATATCTTGGTTTCCAGTTCAGTTTCTATTTATATTTGTGATCTGTATTTGATACAGGTCTATCTGTGTTTTGTGTGTGAAGAAGCCATTTAAAGTTTAGTAGTAATGGCAAGTGGGGAGATCAGTAGAGAGGGCTTGGAGGAGAGGGGATCAGGGCTCCCCTCCTTAATTTCTGCCCTGGGATCCAGCATGTTTGAAACTGGCCCTGCTAGAATGAACTCCATCCCCTCAGTCTTACTCTCTACAAGCAAGGAGTAGGGAGCCTGTCTGTTCTGCTTGAGTTTAATCTTTATTATGTTTGGGGGTTTTTAGTATCTGGTTGGAGGCTTTTGGTGCTGCAGAGGAATTACGATCACCCTGGGGCATCTCTGACTGCGAGAAGATACAGGGCTGTGGTCTAACCCACAGGCACATGCCTCACATAATTCCTGTGTGTCCAATCTGCATCAGTAATTCTCTGAGCTCAGGGTCCATATACTTGGGAGCAGTCTCACCCCCAGTTCTGTCCATAGTGACTGGGATTAACTGCGTTCCTCTTCCCACAACATCACACAGCTCTGGCAGGGGTCCAAGGGTCGAGTTACACATCAAGAACTGGATGGCAGTCCGAAGAAACAAGCCATCTGTTGGACTCCAGGCTTGTCTGAGGCAGAAATCTTCTCTCTCCTCTGATCAGAAGTTTCCCTATGCAGCTCCAGCACAGAAGCATGGCACAGTGAGTAAGGCTATTTCAGCTTATGGGGAAAATCAAGGGGGTTCTTAAAAGGCATAAGAACATAAGAATAGCCTTACTGGGTCAGACCAATGATCCATCAAGCCCATTGGTCTGACCAATCCAGGTCCGTAGTACCTGGCCAAAACCCAAGGAGTCGCAACCTTCCATGCTACCGATCCAGGGCAAGCAGTGGCTTGCCCATGTCTTTCGAAATAACAGACTATGGACTTTTCTAATCTAATCTTTGATTTTTTTTTATACTGATTCATCCCAACAGGAGGGCTCAACTTGGTTAACAAAATATTAATAAAATTATACAGGAGATTAGAACAGAAATTATATCTTTTAGACCAGAATTTTATCTTTTATGATTGATTATTTGAAAATAATGAATCATTAGTAAATATCTGAAATAAATGTCTTCAGTACTTCAGAAAAGTAGGTAAATGAGAGAAAACTAATTATAGAAGGAAGGTTATTCCAAACTTTTACGAATAAAAAAGAAAATGATCGACAAAAATTGGCCATAGTTTTTATTCCTTTAACAGTGAAAAAGCCAAGAAATTGTCCAAACCTTTCTTAAAACCAACTACGTTATCCGTTCTTACCACAACCTCTGGCAATGCGTTCCAGAGCTTAACTATTCTCTGAGTGAAAAAATATTTCCTCCTATTGTTTTTTAAAGTATTTCCCTGTAACTTCATCAAGTGTCCCTAGTCTTTGTAATTTTTGACGGAGTAAAAAAATCGATCCACTTGTACCCATTCTACTCCACTAAGGATTTTGTAGACTTCAATCATATCTCCTCTCAGCTGTCTCTTTTCCAAGCTGAAGAGCCCTAACCTTTTTGTCTTTCCTTGTACGAGAAGAGTTCCATCCCCTTTATCATCTTGGTCGCTCTTCTTTGAACTTTTTCTAGTCCTGCTATATCTTTCTTAAGATAAGAAGACCAGAATTGAATGCAATACTCCAGATGAGGTTGCACCATGGAGCGATATAGGGGCAGTATAACATTCTTGGGCTCCTTTTACTAAGCTGCACTAACGGTTTTAGCACGCTAGATGCTAATGCCAGCATTGAGCTGGCGTTAGTTCTTGGTGTGTAGCATGGGGTTAGCACGCACGGTAATGTAGCATGCGCTAAAAACGCTAGCACACCTTAGTAAAAGGAGCCCTTAGTCTTGTTAATCATCCATTTTTAAATAATTCCTAGCATCTTGTTTGCTTTTTTGGCCGCCACCAAACATTGGGCAGAAGATTTTATCGTATTATCTACGATGTCACCCAGATCCTTTTCTTGGGCGCTAACCCCCAAGGTATACCCTGGCATCCAGTAACTGTGATTCAGGTTGTTCTTCCCAATGTGCATCACATTGCATTTGTCCACATTAAATTTCATCTGCCACTTGTACGCCCAATCTTCGCAACTTCCTAAGGTCATAGAAACATAGAAATAGACGGCAGATAAGGGCCACGGCCCATCTAGTCTGCCCACCCCAATGATCCTCCCAGGTCTGCCTGCAATTTATCACAATCCGTATGCATTTTAACAACTTTGAACAGTTTAGTGTCATCTGCAAATTTAATCACTTCACTCATTGTTCCAAATTCCAATGTATAAATATGTTAAATAGCACCAGTCCCAGTACAGACCTCTGCAGCACTCCACTGTTTACTCTCCTCCATTGAGAAAAATGACCATTTAACCCTACCCTCTGATAACCATTTCCTAATCCACAACTGAACTTTGCCAACTATCCCATGTCTCTTTAATTTTCGCAGGAGCCTCTCAAGAGGAACTTTATCAAAGCTTTCTGAAAATCTAGATACACTACATCAACTGGCTCACCTTTATCCACATGTTTATTCACACCTTCAAAGAAGTCAAGCAAGTTGGTGAGGCAAAATCTCCCTCAGCTGAACCCATGCTGATTCTGTCTCATTAAATCATGTTTGTCTACATGTTCCACAATTTTA
This sequence comes from Geotrypetes seraphini, assembly GCF_902459505.1. Lineage (NCBI taxonomy): Eukaryota > Metazoa > Chordata > Amphibia > Gymnophiona > Dermophiidae > Geotrypetes > Geotrypetes seraphini. Next base: position 92,144,353 of record NC_047093.1, on the reverse strand, counting down.
TAATTGTTTCTATCATTTTTCCCAGCACCGGTCAGGATTACCAGTCTGTAATTTCCCAGATCTCACCTGGAACCCTTTAAAAAAATTGGCATAACATTGGCCACCTTCCAATCTTCAGGTACTACAGACGATTTTAGCAACGGGTTACAGATCACTAACAGCAGGTCAGCAATTTCATGTTTCATTTCTTTTAGTACCCTGGGATGTATACCATCCGGTCCAGGTGATTTATCACTTTTTAAATTGTAGATTTGGCTTAGTACATCTTCCAGATTTACCAAGATTTCTTTCAGTTCCTCCACATCATCACCCTTGAAAACCATTTCCGGTTCAGGTAGATCTCTTTCATCTTCTTCCATAAAAGACCAAAGCAAAGAATTCATTCAGTCTCTCCGCTATGGCCTTATCCTCCCTGAGCACCCCTTTTGCTCCTTGATCAACTAACGGTCCCACAGATTCCCTCACAGGTTTTCTGCTTCTGATATACCTAAAAAATTGAGTTTTTGCCTCTTTTGCAAGTTTCTCGTCATATTCTTTCTTAGCTTTCTTTATTAATGCTTTGTATCTAATGTGCCAGTGCTTGAGTCTTCATTTGGATCCTCTTTCCATTCTTTAAAGTATGTTGTTTTTTGTTTTTTTTTTGCTCCAATAGTCTCTTTCACTTCACCTTTTAATCACGCCAGTTCTCGTTTCCTCTTCTTTCCACCATTTTTTAAAGGTTTCTGAGATTAGGAATCAGGTTCCCCACCTCCCAAAACCCCTTCTCTGCATTTTTTTTAGTTTGCATTTTTTCTCCACATTTTAGGAGCCAGAATTGCTATTGTGGCTGCTATCTTAGATTTCCCAATTTTGTTTTAAAAGCCTTCATCTGTCTCAAACCCCCTTATTTTTTGACAGAAAACAGTATAGATGGACTCAGATGTAGATACTTCAGATTTATGCTAGATTTGCTGCAAATGCATATCTGAAGGGGGTCATTGTTGAATGTTCCACATGGCATATGAGGGGAGGTGGTGGTAACTTTGGGCTCAGGGGCTAGCGTCTCTATTCAAATGGTCCTTTCCTTCCTACCAAAGGTCGTGTCCAGTTTTCATGTAAACCAGGAGGTTCAACTCCCAGCCTTCACACCTGTGGGAGTGAATAAAGCAGATCGAGTGTTGAAAGTTCTGGATGTGCGAAGAATTTTATTTCATTACTTGAAGGTAACCATCGAGCACCAGCTAACTGACCACTTCTTCGTGCTTACGAATGTGACACATCAGTGGAGACAGGCATCTAAAGCAACCTTATCCATGTGGATCAGGATGGCCATATCTTCTGCCTATATTGGAAGTAGAAAGCAGTCTCCAGTGGCAGTAAAGATGCACTACACTTACAGCAGTGTGTCACCTTGGATAAATTCTAAAGCAGTCTCACCTGCAGAGACTTGGCTACTTGGTCCAGTCTTCACACATTTACTAACCCCCCTCTTCTACATAGCCGTGCGACAACAGCCCCGAAGCCCTTTAAATCTCTATGGGCTTCGGGGCCATTACCGCCTGGCAGCCGCTAGGCTTTGTAGAAGAGGGGCTAAGTTTTATAGGGTGGATGTAGCAGCCGGGCTAGACTCTACTTTTGGGTCGTCAGTACTGGCAACAGTCTCATCTATCCCACCCTAGGATCCAGTAACCAGGGACTGCTCTGATACATCCTGCTGGCCAAGACTACCAATCCTGTTGCACAAGAAGGAAAGATTATGTTCTTACCTTGCTAATCTTCTTTCTAGTAAACAGGAATGATAGTCTTGATGCCCGCCCTGTCAGATGTATACTAGCCTACTTTCTGTTGCAGACATGCCTTCTTATTCAGATGTCTTGTTTCTATCGCCTGCCCTGTAAGGTCAGGAATGATGAGGAATTCACTCATAAGAGACTCGTTGTAAACACTGAGCAACAGAACTATTGGTGCAGATGGCACACGGGTAGGTGGCTCCTTTTATTTCCATTTTGTTTGTTTTGTTTAGTAGTGGTTTCATTGTTGTTGTTTAATGTTTGTATTTAAAGCAAAACAGACTTATGTAGTTTTGGGGAGTTTCCCTGCACCCCTCTCTTATGTTTGCACTCTAGGACTCACTACTTCTACTACTGACCGATGGGGTGAAGCTGATACCAGAGTGATGGGAGGTGGAGCATTTAAACAAAATAGTGGGCTCTCTACAACTCTCATGCCTAATGAGGGTTTAACCCCATTGGTCAAGACACTTCCTGTTTACAAGAAAGAAGATTAGTAATCTTTCCTTAATTCTTACCATAGCTTAGCAAAAGGCCCCTAATTAAACTGACCTAAATTATCTCTTTAAAATTAATTAAAACAGTAGTTAACAGATAAAAATACTGTGTATGCAAAGTGCTTACTATATTATGAAATTAGCATTTTTTATTTCTTTTCCTGTGGGACTACTATTTGTGGTCTCAGGATTTTGCACAAACCTAGAGATACAATCAAAATTTGCAATGGCTAATACAAGGACTCAACATGTTTTTCAGTAAAATTAAGTAAATAGATAATGAACAGCTCTATGAAAGATTGTCAGTAAGAAAATCTGTTTATCCCTAAAGTAGGCTTGAAGAAAACCCAAAAAACTACCAATAAATTAGAAAACGAATCCCAAATAATTGGTAAAGGCCTTTGCCCTCTGATAAAAGAATAATACCAGCACCTCAAATACTACAAAAATGTAATAATAATAATAAGGGGGTTTCAGTACGGGCTCAGTCAACCCTTTGATTCATAATTAGCCCCAGGCAAGTGTTTATAGATGACTAGCACCAGACCAAAGGTCTAAATAAGCACTGCCCCATACATCATAACATCCCCAAATTTCAAGAAATGTAATGCAATAAATATACACTTCCCCCTCCGAATCCGCAGATTCAGTTATTCGCGATTTTTTTAAGGTAGAAAAAACCTTAAAAACTTTATTTCGGACCTTCCCCACTTCCCTCCTGCATCCCGGCCTTGCCTGGTGGTCTAGCGGGCTTTCAGGGCAGGAGTGATCTTTCTACGCTCCTGTCCCGTGCAGATCGCCAATGGGAAATGGCTGCCCTGAGCTCCCGTCTTAGTCTCGGCAGCCATTTCCTATTGGAAGATTGCTCCTGCCCTGAAAGCCCGCTAGACCACCAGGTAAGGTCCGGAGATGGGTCAGAGCCAGCACAAAGTTATTCACAATTTTTCACACTTCGCGGTCCAGCTCTGCCCCTAACCCCCGCGAATACCGAGGGAGAAGTGTAAAGTGCAAGTGTGCATTCAAAAAGGGGGGGCAGGCTATAAAGGTGTTTTAAATCCCCGAAAGTCAAGCTTCAATGTGAACTATGAAAAATCCAATCATGAAAAAATACAAAAAGTCACAATTAGGAAATCAAACAGCTAAAATGCAGTTCAACTTAGCTGGATCCTCTCAGGTTCATGTCGCCACTCTATCTCCACTCGACAGAGTCCCATTTCGGAATCTTCATCAGGAGTGGGAAATACTGGAGAGACAAAAAAAACAAAAAAACCCCAGTCTGCTCAATCAAGACGAGAAGTAATAAATCCTGCTAGTGACAACTTAATACAATCACGCTGAGACTTATCAGGTTTTTGCACAACATCCTTTAATTTGTTTTGCAGAAGTTAGTGTCCCAAAGAGCTAAAGTGACATCACCTCATTAAGGAATAAAGATTGACACAGATGCAGTGACATGCTCAGTGAGCTAGTGTTTATCTAACCAATCTGTACTCCCATACTTTTATGCACTTGTGGCTGAGAGTAGTTTCTTGGACTGTATGGAAAGCATTTATGTAGCTTAACTGCCATCTGGAGTTGAAACATTTTGTGATATAGAATTATTCTTTCCATCAGATCCTGGCACAAACCTGAAGGTTTGAAGTCCTGAGCTCAAGGCAGGATACTTTTTTTAGGTGTGGATTGAATAGATTTATTACACCTGATATATAGCTTTTACAAGATGTAATGGGGCCATGGCACCAGGGCTTTCAAACTACCTGGAGTTTCTACCCATTTTAATCATCTCCTTCCTTAGAAACATAGAAATAGACGGCAGATAAGGGCCACGGCCCATCTAGTCTGCCCTACCTTTCTCTGTGAATAGATCCCACGTGTCTGTCCCATTTGGCCTTAAAATCAGGCACACTGCCGGCCTCAATAACCTAAAGTGGAAGACTATTCCAGCGATTAACCACCCTTTCAGTGAAAAAGAATTTCCTGGTGTCCCCGTGCAGTTTCCCGCCCCTGATTTTCCACGGATGCCCCCTTGTTGCCACTAGACCCTTGAAAAAGAAGATATCTTCTTCCACCTCGATGCGGCCCGTGAGATACTTGAATGTCTCGATCATGTCACCCCTCTCTCTGCGTTCCTCGAATGAGTACAGCTTTAATTTATCCAGCCGTTCCTAGTACGGGAGATCCTTGAGTCCCGAGACCATCCTGGTGGCCATTCTCTGGACCGACTCAAGTCTCCGCACATCTTTCTAGCCCAGCCATCACAGCCAAAGTCCCTGGCTAAAGCCAGCTGACTCTGGTTCCCTTCATATCCCAGCAGTTACACTTCAAGTCTTATTAGTAGATTCCCCATATATGTGTGATCACATGAGCTCATTCCCCTTCCCTCCACCCCCTTGGGCTTGGGAATCAAACCCAAATCTCCTTCATTATATCTCTGACACTAGATCACTGAGTTCATCTCAACACAGGAATAAAGTAGGTCTAATTCAACAAGGAAAAAAATTCTTATATTTTTGTTTTCCTCTTGTATGTTTTTCAAGTGAGGGACGAAGAAACCAGTCATGAAACTGGAAGCCCACCTTTAAAAAAAAAAAGATATAAAAACAAGTACTTTTCTTGGGTATGCTATCTTCATCTGTCTCATAAGTCTGCCTATGCCAACTGCTCCCCCAGGCATGATGAACAGAATAATGTTTGGCATGACATGCCAAAAGGAAAAGAAAAGACGTGTTTTCTTTCTCTTCCTAGTCTATGGATATAAACCTCATCCATCACTCCATCATCCCTCTGGGATCAGAAAGTCCAGGTTTACCAGCTGAGGTGGGATTTCCCTGCAGGAGCAAGAGACAGCAGAAACAGTGAAATCCCGCTCAACTTTTCCTTATGTTTTTTTTATTTAAGTGCAAAAAAATTAACTGGATTTCTGTTTTTCTTCCATGCTCCACCCTTTGTCCTTCTCCCACCCACCATTCTGGTTTGTTTTCATTTATTTCTTCATATATTGTTTTTTATTCCCTGTCTTGATCCCATCTTGATCCACCCTCACCTGTTCATTCCTGCTTTTGCCCTTGTTCTCTTCTTGGTGACAGTGGGCGAATCGGCTACACTGACATGTATGAGATGCTGAGACACATGTCCCCTCCACTAGGCCTGGGGAAAAAATGCCCTGCACGAGTGGCGTATAAGGTAGAACACCCCAAAAGCAGGCCATGAGCCACAGCTCTTCCCTTTCTTGTGCTATTCCCAAAACTGATGCTACTTCTCTGTCCGCTATTGTCCTGTCCCTACCTGACTGTGATCTCAACACCTCCCTGCCCTTAATCCGTTTGTTTTTTTGTTGTGTGTGGGTGCATGCATGTATGCGTGAATATCTCCATTATCTGTGATGGATGTATGGCATTGGCTTCCTAGGGGAGGCAGAGGAAGTAGCAGAACCAGCAAGAGAGTTCATGAAGGCATGGGAAAAGCTATAACAAATCAGTGTATTAAGGGGGGGGGGGAAGCAGTTTGCTGCCCCTCTCCTACTCCACTTACCCTAGAGGAGGGCTAGAGGGAAATACTTTTCCAAGGAAATAGTTGTGGATGCCTGGTATGCCCTCCCAAAAGAGGTGGTAGAAGGAATTCAAAAAGTAGCGAGATATACACAGTAGATCCCTTAAAAAACCTAGAAGATGTAAGCCAAGCTATAAAATGGCATTTGCACTACTAAAAAATCAAGGGGAAAGTAGCCTGCATAGCATGTCAGGAACAATCCTAACAATATAAACAATGGAAAAGTAATGTGTACTGTGTGGCAAGTACAATCCTAATGGATTTCCTGAACAGACTTGATAAGCTATATTGGCCTTTCTTTGCCATTGTCTACTGTGTTACTATGTAATTCTCACCAAAGATGTTTTTCAATAATAGTGCAAATGTTTTCTAAACTTTTGCCATTAAGATAAGATGTAGGAGGCCATGTATTTTTCACAGATACGCTAATTGAAATTAAGTTTATTAAAGACCAAGTTCTAAAAAATGGGAGCAATATTGAGTGGTCTTGGGCAACCACAGGAAGTCACCTGAATACCACCGATAGTGGTGGTACCCACTTAACTACCCACTTAACTCAGGTCAGCTTTTTTTTATCCTAAGTTAACTGGGTAGCTAACTGAATATTGCCACTTAATATCGGGGGTACCGGGAAAACTCCTGGCTCCATCTGGGAACTAATCGAAGAATGCCTTTACTCAGAGCACATATTCAGTGGCATTAAATATCACTCAGTATCTGCTCTTGACCGGATCAGCCTGGTTTTAACCAGGCAGACGCCCTTCCTATATGCTGCTGAATATTGATCTCCATGAAGTCCTAATTTTTAATTTTTTTATTTATCAGGTTTCAAATTATAGTACAAGAATTAACTCTTGCAACAGCAATACAGCATGAAATATACAAGGAAATCTTAATACAATATTGAAAGAAAACAAATTTTTTTAAGCTCCTTAGACCTCAATCAATGGAGGAGGAATTTGAAATAAGTGAAGAGAAACTTATTCATATGATTAATCAGGAATAGGCATAACAGCAATGAGGCCCATTTTAACTAATTACTGTTCACAAAAATGAAACATTCCCTGTAGCCAATGTCTTTAGATCCAAAAAGGCTCGCAGCTGTTCAGGAGAGTAGAACACATATTTAACCCCTAAATATTTAACTAGACATTTGCAGGGGTAGGCTAGAAGAAGTGTGCCTCCCAAAGATACTATTTCAGGCCTCATTACAAGAAACAGTTTCTTAGGCTCCTGTGTCTGTCTAGCTACATCGGGGTACATATACACTTTTTTCCCATGAAACAGTGATTGTGAAGATTGAAAATATAGACAAAAAGTTGCATTCACGTCTTGTTCAAAAACTAGTGAGACTAATAGCATCATTCTTTCAGAGGTCTCAGACACAGTTGACTCTAGGAGATCCGTAACATTTAAGGCTCCTTCAGTATTTAAATTAAGTTGTTCGGACTCTGGGTTTACCCCTATACCTTTTTTTAATGGTAAATAATAGATCCTATTAGTAGATGGTATACATTCAGGGGAAAATTTCAAAACTTAAATAAGTATTTTTTAAAATATAACATGGACTATTTTTCAATTTTTTCACAGCTATAAATCATTTAGAATGCAAAATACTTGTGGGTGCAAAAATTATAACTATATAAATAATTAGTGAGGTGCTCAGACCTGATAACCCATTTAGTAGTGATGTCACCACTATGAGGTTAACTAGGGGACCATCATTGCATTCACTTGTCCCCTGCCATCCCTGAATATTGAATACTATGTCCTAACTAGTGGTGGTACTTATCTTCGTTCAGGGGTTGTTCATGTTGAAGGTGTTAACTCTCATTGGTGACTGGTGTCTATTAAAGTGCTCGTGCTTCTTTAAAAATGTTGTTAGTTTCTTAGGTGATCTCCCGTCCCCCCGACCCGGATTTCGTCTCTTCGTCAGGGAGGGACACTAAGAAATTTCAAACAGCGAACTAAAAATAAAGTATACTAGGTTATATTTTTACCATCTAAGCAGTATTTAAATACTTGAAATCTCTTATATCCAGTTTCTAATATACATTTTATTCGTTATTAAATTACCTGATATCGGCTCGCTATAGTCAGATATCAGGTAATTTAATAACGAATAAAATGTATATTAGAAACTGGATATAAGAGATTTCAAGTATTTAAATACTGCTTAGATGGTAAAAATATAACCTAGTATACTTTATTTTTAGTTCGCTGTTTGAAATTTCTTAGTGTCCCTCCCTGACGAAGAGACGAAATCCGGGTCGGGGGGACGGGAGATCACCTAAGAAACTAACAACATTTTTAAAGAAGCACGAGCACTTTAATAGACACCAGTCACCAATGAGAGTTAACACCTTCAACATGAACAACCCCTGAACGAAGATAAGTACCACCACTAGTTAGGACATAGTATTCAATATTCAGGGATGGCAGGGGACAAGTGAATGCAATGATGGTCCCCTAGTTAACCTCATAGTGGTGACATCACTACTAAATGGGTTATCAGGTCTGAGCACCTCACTAATTATTTATATAGTTATAATTTTTGCACCCATAAGTATTTTGCATTCTAAATGATTTATAGCTGTGAAAAAATTGAAAAATAGTCCCTGTTAGCCACAGATTACTAAGGAACTTATCTCTCTATTGAGTAAAAAATTAAAATATAACATAACATAACATAAAAATATCTCAATATGAGAGACCCCCAGGGACCAAGGAAAATTCAAAAGGCATACATTCAGAAGATGATTAAAGTTTTCTAATTGTTCAACCTTAAGATTTAATTGATTTTTGTCCTTAAGTCCAAAAGATAGATCTTGAAGTTTTTCCACCTTTTCACTTATTTGTTTTAGATTATTAGAAAAATCTTCTGTAGTCCCTTCTAATTTAAGTCCCAAGGCGTCAACTTTATTTACTAAGGCTTTGACTTCTTTTGAAGACAGGCTGGAGAAAGCGTCCCAAATGCTCTCCAGTGTGAATACCGGAGGTTTAACCAGATATGAGAGCTGGCTTTCCTGTCAGCTCCCAGGTCTTCCTTTAGTGCTCTCATAGCTTCTACCCCTCAAACTGGGGTTTCCTCTGCAATCTCCATTCGGCAGGGCTCCTCAATCAGTGCCGCGATTGAAGCAGGGCACAGAACTGCTACTGGGGGAGATAAAGATGTTTCCAGGGCAAAATCCTCCACTTCTCAAGCTGGGGATAGTGCCATCAACTCCCCCCCCCCCCCCCCGACAACTCCATGGGATTCAAAGTCTTCAGGAACTCCCGAATCGACAGGTGCATTGTGGAGGAAGTTCTCAGTGTCAAGGGATCTACCTGAACTCTCCCCTTGTGCTTAGTATGTGGCATCTTGATGAAGGTAGGAAAAATTGAACTAGTTTGTAATTTTTAAAATTTTAAATTAGAAGTTGATGACCTTATAAAAGGGTAATTGATGGAGCAGGACTGGCTAGCCCTACCATTTATTTAAAGTGAGTAGGGACAGTGCAAGGATATTAGGTGACGTAGGTAAACCATCAGCCTTGTGTCCCTTCTCCTGTACTTCCCCAACAATCACAATCACCCCAACACTATCCCTCCTAGAGTAATGTTTGAAAGCTATGCACCTTGCCTACCTTCTCTACAGAAAAAGTACCTCCTGTTGTGTCTTAGAACTTATGTGATTATCAGGACTTATTATTTGCTTTTATTGGAGCTGCTCTGTGCTGTGCCCCAAAAGCTGATGTCCTAGCAATTGCCTTTTCATGCCTAATGGTTGGCATGGGTCTGACTGTGAGTGTTAGGCACGTGTGGTGCTGCCCCCTTCAATTTTTCTTTTTGATCTGCTCTGTTTATTTCTTTATTTTTTCGGTCTTTTTCATGGTATTTTGACTGATTTTGGTGCTCAGAACTTCCCTATTTGAGGGTCCAGCTCTGCCTGCATGGAGGAGAAGCAAACTGAGGTCTGCAGTTGACAGGCCAGTCCCTATGTGTTACCCGTTGGCCAGCCTGCAGAAACCTTTTAGAGCTCGGGATCAATTCCCCTTGTAGCATTGCTCGCCTATTGCGTCAAAGGAGCTTGAGTACAGGCTGTCATGCATCCATAGGGAGCTAAGTGGATTCCCGTAGGCTTCCGGCTGTGTTTTGACTCCCCCCTTTCGTGTCTGCGGGGGTTCGAGGTTCAATCAGACACTGGTCAGACATTTTCTTAGGAATTTGTCATCTAATGTGGAGAGCTGTTCTGGCTGGCCACAATCCCCAAGGGGTATATGTCGGTGCACCAGGAGGTGCACAAGGGGTTTGGGTCTCCCAGCATGCATCTGTCTCGGTTTCAGAGGCTGGCCAGGATCTGGTAGGTCTTTCCAAGGGAGATTCGGAGGATGAAGAGTCTATTTCTATGCCGTTACTGTCACAGAGTGAGCCTTCACTGTTGGGAAATGTAGGGTCGCAGGCAGATGCATGTGCACTTGATACAGTGGTGGCCCTCAATCAAGGGGATGAACCCACAGTCCGCCAGCTGTTCAGACCCTCAGCTCTGCTAGAATTTATCGCTTACTCTCTGCGGGAATTAAACTTGGACTACAAGCAGGTCTCCTCTGCTCCCTGCTCCTTAATGAGTGGAGGACAGCCCAGTTGTCTTCGTTTCCCTGGCACCCCGATATCAATGATATAACCCTGGCACCCTGATATCATTGGGATGCTCCTGAAGGGTTCCTTAAAGTAGCAAACACAATGGCTCAGTTGTATCCAAGTGTCAGCAGCTGTTCACTCAGCCCAAGGTAGATTCCTTGGTAGCACAGGTAACCAAGCACATGTTTCTATCAAGTGAGGGAGGCATGGTATTAAAGATACGCAGAACCGCAGAGTGGATGTGATGCTTAAAAGACAATTTGAAACTCTGGCCTTGGGAATCAAAGCAGTTTCCTTTGTGACACGTCTGTCATACAAGGTTGTGGAGTCTTGAGCTGGTGGAGGGGGAGCCTTTACCCCAGCTTAGGGTTACCTCCAGAAAAAGGAGGATGGACTGAGATATCTGAGTTTTACTTCCATTGATTTCCATGGAAGTAAAACCGCAGATGTCTCTATCTGTCCTCTTTACTTCCATTGCTTTCAATGGAAGTAAAACCCGGATGTTTCAATCCATCCTCCTTTTTCTGGAGCCATATGGTAATCCTACCCCAGCTCCTGTTAGCAGGAGTGGATTATGTAATCAATGCTCTCTATGACATCAGAGTCATGAGCAAAGTTTCAGCTTATTCGATCTCAGCCTGTAAAATGCTCTGGATTGCCAGGAAATGGATGGGAAATTCCATCTGTAAGGCTATGTTCAGCAGAATTCCTTACAAGGGACAAATGTTTGGAAAGGGGCTAGACGATCTTATGACCAATGTGGCAGATTGTCTACCGAAATCTCTATCTGATAGCAGACTGCGAACCTGTAGAGGTTCCGGGTGGTCTAATTTTCATGGCTTCAGGCACTTTCAGCAGTTTTCAGGAGGAGCCTCCTCTCAGAGATGATTCCAGGAACCCAGGTGAAGATTCTCAGGTCCCAGGCCTCTGGTTTTCATTCTGCTAAGAAAGCACAGTGACGCCAGGTCCGAAGCCGTTCCCCTGATAAGGGGACTATGTAGAGGCCTGGACGCAGATCTCGTCAGACCACTGGGTACTGAAGTTCATTCAGAGCGGTTACAACCTCGGATTCACCCAGCTCTTGACGGACTGGTTTGTGGATTCACCATCGTGGTGACCAAAGAAAGCAAGCAAGATTGCAGCTACAATTCAGAGGCTATTAAGATATTCAGGCCACAGAATCTGTGCCGCCCAAAGATTCAGGTTCGGTCAGATACTTCATATACTTCGTTGTGTTCAAGAAAGGCTTAGATGATTGGAGACCCCTTCTGGATCTTACGCATGTTAATGCAGCATTGAAAGTTCTGCTCTTTCGCATGGAGAGAGTATGATTAGTCATAGTAGCAGTGGCGCCAGTGTCTTGTGAGTTATATTCATATTGTCTGTTTCCCTTGAACTACTATAATTTAATATTTTAATATTTTGTACATCGCTTAGAATGTGGAATAAGCGATTAATCAAATACTTTATAAACTTGGAAACTTGGAATTTTCTGGCATCTTTGGATTTGACAGAGGCCTAACTGCACATTCCCATATTTCTGGACTACAGAGAGTTACTGAGATTTCATGTCCTGGAAAACCTTTACCAGTACTCAGCCCTTCCCTCTGGGCTGGCGACAGCTCCTCGCACGTTCACCAAGGTGATGGTTGTGGTAGCTGCCCATCTGCGCAAGATGGGCTTTCAAGTTCATCCATATTGAACTGACTGATCAAAGCTTCATTGTTCTCAGAAGAAAGATCCGGGTCCTGCAGAGCCTGGGTTGGATAGTGAATTTCTGAAAGAGCCATCTGGTTCCATCCCAATACCTAGAATACTTGGGGGTCTTCCTCAACATGGCAGAAGGTCATGTCTATCTACCAGAGGCATGCAGACAGAAGCTTTCCACTACGATAATGAGCTTGCTGGCCAAACCAGCTCCATCCACATGGCACTCACATGCATCCTCTGCAGAACAAGTTGCTATCGCAGTGGTCACCACAATTGGACTCCCTGCATATGTCTCTGCTGTGGACACCGGAAACCCTGGCCAGTATGGCCTGGTGGTTTCACCCACAGGCATTGTCAAAGGGCATGTCCCTCATGGGTAATTGTGACAACAGATCCCAGCCTGTGTGGCTGGGGGGCTCCCTGTGATAGATGCCCAATCCAGGGACATTGGTTGGCCTCCCAAAGAAAGTGGAGGGACAAGTGGTTTGAGTGTTCTCGGATTATGCTACAGTGATGGCTTATTTCAATCCAAGAAAAAGTAGAGCAATCCCGGTCTTCAAACCAATGGGAATTTTAATAACAAACATGCAAAACAATATCAAGACTCTGACACTGGCCTCAGGAGTCTTGGAGTCTATTAAAAAAATGCATTAGATTAAATATAGATAAAAATGTAGAAACATATCTCATGATCCGAAACAATTCACACATGGGAAAAAAAAACAAGTAGAAGAGATAAAACATATCAAGATGATTGATTCAAATCACTGATGTAGACTTTGAGAAGAGACATGATATAACAATGTCGAGATAAACTCATGAAAATAAAATCTTAAGGGTGTCCACATGCAGAGGTTGACATTCCCTATTTTGCGGTGGCATATGTCAATCACCAGGGAGGCACTAAGAGTGTGCAGCTGAGTTTGGAAGCTCGCTTACTGTTCAGGCAGCACATGTAGGAGTGGACAATGTCCAAGCCAATTTCCTCAGCAGACAGACACTGGATCTAGGCAAGTGGACGCTGTCTGCAGCAGCCTTCCAAGCCATGGTTTGTTGCTGTGGTCACCCAAAGTTTGATCTGATGGCAACAGCAAGGAACAAGAAGGTGGACAGATTTTTCAGTTGAAGATCTGAGCCTGGAAGTACAGGTCTGGACACTCTGGTCCAGCCATGGCCGAAGAGCAAGCTCTTGTATGTGTTTCCTCCTTGGCCTATGATAGGCTGATATCTCCACAGAATTGCAAGCCATCAGGGAACAGTCATTCTTGTGGCTCCTGATTGGCCACAAAGACATAGTGTGTCTTCAGATAGGTTCAATTCTTAGACTACGAGTACAGCTAGACCTTTCTTAAGGACCAATGGTCACAGAAGATCTGGATCACATTGCTTTTACAGCATGGCTCTTGCGCATGTGGCATTAGCGTGCAAAGGATACTCTGAGGTAGTGCTACTCTGCTCAGATCCAAAAAGCCTATGACAGTCTCTGCTTATGCTAAGGCATGGGACACTTTCAAGCATCGTTGCATTAAGGAAAAGAAGAAGCCTTTCTCAGCTCCGATCTTCATGGTGTTAGCCTTCCTCCAGGCTGGCTTTGGCAAGTGGCTTACAGTGGCATCCCACGTAGCGGGACTGTCTTGTTTCAGGGTTCAACACCAAAAGACTTCATTGACGTCTCATCTGGACATAGCTAAAGGAACCATAACGTGGTTTTGCAAGGTCTCAGGCAGGCTCCATACAAGTCACTGAAGGGAAGCATCCTTGATGTATGTGACATTCCAGACGGTCTTTCTTGTGGCCATTATCTCAGTGAGAAGAGTGTCGGAGCTACAGGCTTTTTCTTGCAGAGAGCCTTTCCTCAAACTCATAGATGCAGCTGCACCATCCTTTTTGCTGAAGGTTGTTTCAGCTTTCCATGTCACTCAGGAAGTCAGAATGTCTGCGTTCCTGTCCACAGGTTCCAGTCCACAAGTTCTAAGAAGGACCAGATTCTGAAAAAATTGGATATGAGAAGAGTGCTTCGTCGATATCTTGAGGTCACCAACGACTTCAGACTATCTGACTATCTTTTTGTGCTCACTAATCCAGCTAGTAGACGCGGCGCACTGGCCTCCAAGGCCACAATCTCCAACATATATTGCCTGTAGAAAACAGTCACCAGTCTCCATAAAGGTGCATTCAACTAGAAGTGTGGCTTCTTTGTGGGAGGAAGCTCAGACAGTCTTCCCCTAAGAGATATGTTGGGCAGCGACTTGGACCACTGTACATACATTTTTCCAAGTTTTACAGAGTGGATGTACCGTAGTTGCAAGGGAAGACTCTGCCTTTAGGTCCTCAGTATTATGAGCCGGTACAGTGGTCCTGCCCTAGATTTCTGGGACTACTTTTGTATGTCCCGTCTATCCAGAATGACACCTATTGCACTAGTAGATAGGTGTGTCATTCTGGAGGCCTGCTCTGTCAGTTATCTCCTGCACCTGCCTACTGTCTCAATTAGGAAGTTTGAGTCAGACCTTAAGGTTATGAAGAGTTATCTATTTCTATAACACATTAGAGTATTATTTGAGCTCCATAAAGGTTTCTGTTTGGTATGTTTGTTTCGCTGTTTTGATTTTACAATGGCAATGTTTAACATGTGTTTTCAGAGCAGAACAGAATTGTAGTTTGGGGAGTTTCCCTGTACCCCTCTTTCACATGTATTTCCATATGGGATTATCACCTGCCTTGGTACAAACTGAAGGTGGAGGGATTCAAAAGCCGGAGTGGATTCCTTCTGCATGACTCACGAGCACTGGGATATTACCTGTCCATCCAGAATGACACGCATATTGCACTAGAAATTGAGTTAGGCACCAGTAGGCATCTGTAACTTAGGCACTGGTATATTAGGTCAGGGTTTTCGTAGCCTAAAACACAGGTGCCTAACATTTTCCACACTCAAAGTTCACCTCTAACCACACCTACTTTACATGTAGGTTTCTCAGTCTAGGTGCAAGTAGTCGCCACACTGATTTTTGCACGAAAATTAAATTGTTTTTTTAATTGGCTTTTAATAGCATTTTCAATTATCACACCATTTAAGTCAAATAAAAAAATTAGATTTCACAAGGAATTTGACTAGACGTTATTTACAGAATTGGGCCCTATGTGTATATATATGAGGGTTAATTTATAAGTCATGGCAACTGGGTTGGGGTTTTTTCTCTCAAAAATGTGCCAACATTGGAAATCTAATATATATGTTTGAAAGTGTGTGTCAAGTATTTCTTAATGTTGCCATGGTGAGAGATGAGTGCAGCGATCTCTGATAGGGGAAAAGCAAATAAAAACATGACATTTGAAATCATTGTTTTATTATGGCATACAGTGTACGCCAGGAACAACAAAGTACAAGTATAAACTTTTTAACTGTTAACATCCTTCAAAGTACTCCCAGGTTGTCTTGTGTGTCATCCAGTTTGTGAGGGACACACTGTGAATGCACAGTATTAGAAGTCTTATCTGCAGCACAACCTGCATCGTGTAGTACGGGAGAAATGTCCAGAACAGTTGCACAATGCCTTAATCCTACATGACAACACTTCGAAGAATGTTCACAGTTAAACACACTCACCCTCAAGCTGATTGTGTGCTTGGTTTAGTGAAACAGCTAACATTTGTTACTTGTTTGTTAAAATCAGGTGTGTCCAACCTTTTGGCTTCCCTGGGCCGCATTGGCCGGAAAAAAATGTTTCTGGGGCCGCACATACGCGCAAACGCTGCAGCAAGACAGAGGAGGGAGCCAGCAAAATGGTAAACACCCAGAGCAGCAGAGGAAAACACTACATCGCCATCGACCGGGGCCGCACAAAATACTTCACTGGGCCGCAGGTTGGACACCCCTGGTTAAAATGATTTCAAATGTCATGTTTTTTACTTCTCCCCTACCAGAGACTGCTGCACTCATGTCTCATCTGGTGGCAACATTAAGAAGTACATGTCACACACTTTCAAAACATACTGTATATATTAGATTTCCATTGTTGGCACATTTTCTAGAGAAAAAAAAATAGTTGCCATGACATATGAATCAACCCTCATGTATATATGAACCAAAAAAAACCCACACCAAAATATTTTTTGTCGTATCTTCCACAGAAATTGGCTGATTCTTATGAAATGTAGTGTGTCATGTCCTGAATGAAGTTGATGTAAAATAATGTCAATATTTCCCACTGCACCACAACACACAACCTTGTGAAAATGAATTGCTGCTATGGGATACGCTTAGAAGCAGTCGATTGTTTATAAACAGTCTCTGTATCAAAATGGTTTTCACTGCAGAAGACTGAATTCAGTGGCGCCTTCCCTTGCAGTCCTGATTGTGGAAGTTGTCCTGCTGTGGAGACCAAGCTGCCTTAATGACAGATTTTAAATTACTCCCTGTTATTTTTATTTTTATCATACTTGTTTTTGTTATTATTGATTGATTGAGCTGTCCAGTTTATGAGAAAATCTTATTCATATTTTATTTATCTATTTATTTTTTTCCCTACGCTCTGATTCTCTTTCTGCTCTTATTCTCCTCTCTGTCTTTCAATTTGAACTCAAGATTGTCTGCTCGTTTTTCTCTTATTTGTACAATGTTCTCATTATTATTATTTAATATAATTCAGAATGTAAACCGCTGAGATCGGTATTTGATATAATTTAGAATGCAAACCACTGAGGTCTGTAATATGGTGATGCGGTATAACAAATGATAATAAACATAAAGATATTGCTAAAAGGTTGCAGCAGTTGACGATTGTTGAAAGAGTTCCCACAGAAGGGTTGGAACAAAAACGGCCTTGATGTGCTGCTACGCAAGATCTGAGAAATGGGCATTGTGGATTGTAAGCCAGACAGTGGACGACCGCACTCGATTCACACACAAGAGCACATTGATATTGTACATGATCTTGTACTGAGTCAGGAGGGTGTGCCGCAAACACACCGAACAAGTTGCCAAACAGCAAGAGAAGCAGGAATAAGCCAGGCAACTGTGGTTAGGATAATTCATGACAATCTGAAATTAGTGTCTTAAAACGTTGTGCCCAAATTAACCTTACACAACAAAGATACATGCCTTAAACGGTTCAAGCAGCTTTTGACCAAGTACCCGGAGCACAGTGTCAGCTTCATCTGGTTTACAGATGAAAAGATATTTACAGTAGCTCCATTGATTAACACTGTGACTGGGCGTGGCCCTATCTGGGACCTCACCTGGAGCACATGGGCCTCGGTTGAGCAGTAAGGCGTGGCCTGGAGTAGGTGGAGAGGAGTAAAGGCAGCGAACACCCAGGTGTTTAAAGTGGAAAAAGAAAATGTGCTTTATTGGTTTACACAGTTAAGCACTTACTACAGTTTTATAAGCTTTCAAGAATGGTGCACAAAAACATATCATACAAAACTTAATACAGTCATTCTTTCTGCTGCTCAGTCCCTCAGTAGGAAAACCAGGTAAATCATGCACAATGAAGAAAAACAAAAACAAAACATAAATAGCTTGTGATTCAACTGCTGTGTCCAGTGTCCAATTAGCAGTGCTTGGGGGAAAAACATAAGAAGAAAAGAAACTCTTCCCCAAGCCTGAGATTTCCCAAACAGAAGAAAACCACAGATAAAGACCATAAGAATAGCCGCTGCTGGGTCAGACCAGTGGTCCATCCTGCCAAGCAGTCCGCCCTCGAGGTGGCCCCCAGGTCAAAGACCAGTGCCCTAAGTAAGACCAGCCCTACCTGCGTGCGTTCCAGTTCAGCAGGAACCTGTCTAACTTTGTCTTGAATCCCTGGAGGGTGTTTTCCCTTATAACAGCCTCAGGAAGAGTGTTTCAGTGTTCCACCACTCTGGGTGAAGAAGAACTTCCTTACGTTTGTACGGAATCTATCGACTTTTAAATTTAGAGTGCCCTCTCGTTCTCCCTACCTTGGAGAGGGTGAACAACCTGTCTTTATCTACTAAGTCTATTCCCTTCAGTATTTTGAATGTTTCGATCATATCCCCTCTCAGTCCCCTCTTTTCAAGGGAGAAAAGGCCCAGTTTCTCCAATCTCTCGCTGTACGGCAACTCCTCCAGACCCTTAACCATTTTGGTCGCTCTTCTCTGGACCCTTTCAAGTAGCACTGTGTCTTTCTTCATGTACAGCGACCAGTGCTGGATGTGGTACTCCAGGTGGGGGGCGTACCATGACCCAGTACAGCGGCATGATAACCCTCTCTGATCTTTTTGTGATCCCCTTCCTAATCATTCCTAGCATTCTGTTTGCCCTTTTCGCTGCCGCTGCACATTGCGCAAACAGCTTCATCGATTTGTCTCCAAGTCTCTTTCCTGGGGGGGGTCTCCAAGTACTGCACCAGACATCTTGTATTTGTGTATAAGATTTTTGTTACCGACATGCATCACCTTATACTTATCCACGTTAAACCTCATTAGCCATGTTGCGGCACATTTCTGGAGACTGTTTATGTCACGGTGCAGGTCTTCACAATCCTCCCGCGTCTTCACTACTCTGAATAACTTTGTATCGTCTGCATTTGTATCGTCTGCATTTGTCATACCAATTTCCAGGTCATTTATAAATATGTTGAAGAGCACGGGTCCGAGCACCAAACCCTGCGGCACTCCACTCGTGACGCTTTTCCAGTACGAGCATTGTCCATTTATCCCCATTCTCTGTTTCTATCCTATTCTCTCTGGGACCTTAACCTCCTGACGTATAGCCTTACCAAGGCTTCTTTTGAGCCCCTTCTAGATGCTTCCCTCTTGGTCTTGACACTTTCGAGATGCTTCCCTCTTGGTCTTGATGCTCAAGACCGTTTTCTGGTTGCCAATCCTTTTTCGCGACGTGTGGTGGAACTACAGGCTTTGTCTTACTAAACCCATTTCCTAAGTATTTTGGAGGCTGTGGTTTCCCTTAAGAAGGTTTATTCCTTCCTATTGAAGGTGGTTTCAGTATTCCGTGTTAAGGAAGTGTATTTGCCTACCTTTACAAGTTCCAGGACACAGGATTGACTGTTGAAGAAGCTGGATGTGCTTAGATTTCTTCTGCATTATCAGGAGGTCACCAACGAGTTTTGTCTCTGTTTCTGCTGACTCATTCGGTTATGTGGGGTGCTTCCAAGGCCATGATTTCCAGATGGATCCACAGGGCCATTTCGTCAGCCTACATTCTTTCAAGGAGAAACAGTCTCCTGTTTCCATCAAGGCGCATTCTACCAGGAGTGTGGCTTCTTCGTGGGCCGAAGCTAGGTTTATCTCTCCTGAGGAGATTGCAGAATGGTGACGTGTTCTTCTCGTCACACGTTTGCCAGGTTCTACAGAGTAGAAATGGCGGCAAGACAGGACTATGTTTTTGGGTCCTCGGTATTTTAGAGTCGGCACAGCAAGCTAAACCTAGCTTTTTAGGGGGTTGTGTTTGTATGTCCCTACTGTCTAGAATGTCTCACTTATTGCCACTGGAAATAGAGATTATGTACTTACCCTAGTAAGCTCTTTTCCAGTAGATAGGTGAGACATTCTAGACTCCCTTCCTGCGCCTGTCTACCTTTTCAATCTGTCTTATGCTTCTCCAAGTTCAATTTTTGGTGCCTGTCAGCCGTTGTGGGCTGGGAAGAATTTGTTTATATATTTCAATGTATTGGAGAGTAGTTTCTAAGCTCCTTTGAAGCCAGTGTTGATGGTTAATAATATTGTTTAGTTACTTTTGAGCCAAACAATTTGTTTAAGCCTGTTGCTACAGGTGCCTCTACTTCACATGTGTTGGGTGGCTCTACGTGATTGGGTACTAACTAAAGGAGGAGCTAGAGAGCCCAGTGAAGTACATAGTACAACAGAGGTAGAGTGAAAAATCTGGAGTGGATTCCTTCTGCAGTAGCACGTGGCTATAGGGAAATAACCCTACTGTCTAGAATGTCTCTCCTATCTAATGGAAAAGAGCTTTATGTACACCTATTCTATATGTCGATACACATAGGCTTGATATTGAAAAGGACTTGAATGGTTGGTGCTGATTTCAGCTATTTAAGTCTTCTTTTTTTTTTTTTTAAAGTTCCATCACTTTTATGAAAATCTTTGGTGATTTAAATGCATAATAGTTATCTGTGTTTGGAGAGGTGGGGTTAAATGTGGTCTTGAGTTGTTATGTAATATTCAAGTCAGTGCTTTTATATTAGTATGTATGATTGCCTCTGTTTTCATGTTTCTGTTTTGTAACACTCCCTCAGGGTGCAAAGATCAATGGAAGGGGGCATTTAGGCAAAAGACAGAAATATTACCTTTAAGGCACAATGTATAAAATTACATGTTCTTTACCTTCAGGGAGGAATTTGAATTCCAAAGGCTTTGGTCCCCTCTTCCAAATCTCTGAATATAAAACAGTGCAAGGAAGAAATTTGGGGGGCACTTTATCGTAAAGTTCTACAAAAAGAATTTTCTTGGTAACTTCAAATACGTATATTATTTAGTATTTCAACATATTAAGAAAACAGAAACATGTGTACACTGAACCAGGCAATGGCAAATGAAAGTAAAAACTAAAATGCCCAATATTAATGTAGCAAACATTTTCAAAATAATAAATCTCAAAAGTCCACAACAATCACTCAAACATGCAAGCTGGTAATCCTAGCAGCAGCACTGTTGTCCAAAGTTTTAGGCTTAAGGACAGAGATGCAGTGCATGTGGGGATGGGTAGCAGAAGTAAAGTTAACCCCCCCCCCAAAAAAAAAAAAAACAGCTCTTTGAGTTCTCTATAGGTTTGTTTTATTCAGTCATGTTATCAGTGGATTTTCTCAGCTTAAGTCAAGTCAATGCTTTTGCATCAGTAGGGCAAGCCCTTTGTTGCTTTGATGTACAAACATGGAGGTACTAGGTTGTCCTGTTAGCTTGCTCGTAGCCTGACAGAATGGTTTTATATGGGTTACAGAGTATAAACTGAAGGAGAGGCTCAAGGAAAAGTTTGTTTTATCATCAATTCAATAGACTTTTCCATGATTTTCAGTATGTTTCACACAGTCAGTGGAATTTTTTTTAACATTCATGTTTGATGGACAGATGGATTAAATTAATTTAACAAATATGAATACCTAACTCAACACTGTCATTTCTGCAGACAGAGCGGAAACCATTAGTGCCTTACCCTAGCTATATTCACAGCCCAACAGGAATAACTAGGGCAGTTTTTCATTATTTCAGCCTCTTTATCTTTCTCCACCTCCCATTTGCTTCTTCATCTCAAAACCTGCTTGGATTAGAGTAAGATGTACCGTGCTCCATACCCTGGTCTAGCGGTATGTCCCCCCTCTGACTCAGTTGAAAGCCAGATCTTCTTCCTACCATGTCTTCCGTGTCCAAAAATACTCAGCAGGTAGCCAAGTAAAAAGTCACTGAACTGAACTCCCCCCCATATTAATACTTTAATCTCATCCCTTGATTGGCTCTTTAACTGAAAGTATAGGCCGCTAGGGAATCCTCAGTAAGTGACATTCTTCTGATAGAGAGACCTCTTCAGGCAAACTGAAATATAGCAAGTGAATTAGCCCTAAAATTGCTGGTTGTCTAGAATCCTGCACGGGTTTTTTAGGCTGTGGATATTCATGAGTGAATCATGAAGAATGAAAGGATATTGTTATGTTACATGAGTGTGCCATTTGTGTGATTGTGTTTGTATGCAGAGTATGCATTGATGTATAACTTTGTCTTCCTGTTAGCCTTATGTTTTCCTCCTTCCCCAACCTTTCTAGCCCTCCTCATTTTTTCCTGAAGTTTCTTTTTCCTTTGATCTGTTCTTAACTATCAATAAGAACAGCCCTTAGACAGCCATCACCCATGTTGCCATTTTGCATTGAGCTTGCTGCTTGTTTCTGAATGCATGCAAAAATATTTTTATTACTGCACTAATGTTTGGTGGCACAAGTAGTATGAGAGTTCCATCCCAGTATTTACTGGTGCCAAAGGGCCTGAATTATACAGCCCCATCACCAAAGACAAGTTCCATGTTGGGTATCTCTAACCAAAAGGAAAATTTACCACCACCAGAGCAAGAATGCCAGGTACAGTATTCAGGTCTCAATAATTGGTTTTGCCCTTGCATTACAAGTACCTCAGCTGTAAAACATTGTGCTGGTGGGGTTGGCGCAGGAAAACGAAGGAGGGGTGAGTATTTGAGTCTAGAAGTGCAAAATGCCTGACACCTGAATAAATTACCATACACTGAAAAGAATTCCTGAGCAGTGTGAGGTGGTATTCTAGATACCCAAATGCCAGTTTCTGAGGATTGAGCTCTCCTACAGAAATGTATTTCCCCCCATGTTCATGTCTTTCTGTTTCTCACTGAAGTGGGATTCACTTGGACTCTAGCTGTACATTTTTGATAGAACTCAACTCTGTACATTTATTTAACCCTTTTGTGTGCTGCAAAATTGTTTGTTCTATGGAGAAGCCACGGATGAAAACAAAATCAAACAAAGTTTGCCAGCAAAATCTGGCCTTTCTATTTCTCAAAGCAAAAAATAAATTCTAACCAGCTAGCATTTCTATTAGCCATGGGGCTTATTTTCATATTCTCTCTTTTGTTAATTGCTGCTTTTTATACCATCTTAAGGAATGAACTGCCTAGCCAATAAATGGAGATCCAGAAGAAGTAACTCCTGTATTGAAGCCTTTGCTGACCACCCAACAGTATGTAGGTCAACATCCTGCATTTTGGAAATATGAAGGGTGCTCTTAAACCTGTATCATAGGGCATCTCTTCTAATTACATCCAAATTATCACTTAGCATGAGAACCACAAATTTCACTCTATTTTTTTTCTCTTTGTATTGATGGCCTGTAGTTCAGTGGTGTACTTTCACCCCAATATCATGTCAACCGGTATTGCTACCTATTCAGTCAAGAGAAAGCATTCAAATTATGTATAATTATCAGCTTCTCCATGAAAGCCTATATCTCTTGCACAACACATTTAAAATTCCAGTGATCTGGTGCTTGCTCCCAAACCAATGCCTCTTCCTCTATCTTCATACCCACCCAATCTTTAACATGTGAGGAAGGGACATAGAGGTTAATTTTAAAAGTAATTTCTCTGTTCCACAGTAGTGTTTTATGTGCAGAAATAGGCACTTATACAACTGCACGTCTGATGTGAATGGGATTTCATACTTTTAACCTGGACTGTGTAACTTTACTTGCATTGAATGGTAGGTGTGGAACTGGAGACCCTGTAACTGTTTCAACAAATAGCTCACTGTGAAAGGTGTGCATTTATGTGCTTAGTTTTGAAAATATGTATGTAAAATAACTCAACTATAAATGTAGATGCATAGATTCTCTGGGCAGGCAATAGAAGAAGTAGACTATCCAGCCTGCTATTCCAGTCCAGGTTCTCTCTAAACAGTGTGAGAGTCCTTTGCTTGTGTTTCTGCCATCAGGGGTGATGTACAGAGGGCCTGCCTGCCTGCCATCCCAACCTCACCCCTTCCTGGTTGAAAACGTAGTGAAGTACAATCCCAATTTGCATGCACACAGGTGGTGGACTCTCCTGCAACTTAATAGGAATGCTATTCCTGCTCTGTTATTCCTGCCCAGTTCTTAAAGATTTCCCTGAGATTTCATTCTCAGTAGTAGTTTGAGAACATGACTCCATCTCCTGCCTTACTCCTCATATATCAGACCGTGCAAGTCAAGAGCAGAATCAATAGTGTCAAAAGTAAATCAAATAGATCAGTACACTCAGTACACAGTGCCAGGGAAAACTGATCTGTATCAAAATATATCAGAAAAGGTAAGTGCAGACAAGGATCTAGAAACACAACTGACCTTTTCAAAATTCTGATAGGAATCTGAAATACAAATATCTATGGATTTAATATCTGGAGATCTCATGGCAAATGCGTTCTCTCTTCTGGAAGGAGGGGTGCTCTGATATTCAGAGCATTATAATGAAAATTCATATTATGTCTACATTTTTGCTGCCTTTTTTTCTCTTTTCATCCAGCAGCTTTCTCTTGCTCCTTTGAGCTTCCAGTTCAGTCAGAGCTATGGCTGAAATCATGTTACCATGAGCCTTCATTTACAATAGCTAAGGAATTCCCCCCGCTTTCCCCCTTCCATTTTATAGGCTCTCCCAGTTTACTTAGTTCAGTCATTGCAGTGGCAGTGCTCAGCTGAGAGCCATACACCATGCCTTTAGAACCCAGCAATCACAGACTCCTAAATCCAATCACTAGCTCCCTCGTTCAATACCTGATGCCTACTATTAGGTGCCAAGTGCATGTATAGTTTACAGAATGATAGCATTTACACATGCCAGAGACATCAATAATTGACATTTATGCTAGTAAATGCTAGCTTCTATAAAGTACCATACATACCAAAATTACTTAGCGAGTGATTGGAGGTGGGGGGACATACATGTGGGTGCCATGGACACGTCACCAACTGAGATGTGCAATTTCACTACGAGTTGCGCATGTTGCACTGTGCACTAACTTACACCAGCCACTGACCTGTTGGAAGTGGGCATGGCTATATTTTGGCACACCAACATGACTATGCTCTAGTATTCTGTAAGTTTAGGCACAGCTAAATGCTGTTACAGAATTGGTGCTAAGCAATACCCTATTATAGCATTTCCATCTTGGCACCAAGTTATAGAATTTCTCCCTAGGTGTCTTCATTGCAGGATCCATTCCTACTCCTAATCTAATCCTTAGATTTGTATACAGTGTCATCTTCTAATTCAGAAGCTCGACTCAGTTTTCATAAAATATTGAAGGCAAAGTAACTAAAACCCAACACGTTTTACATACGTGAGACCAACTAAGTCAACTTTGAAAATAGTTATATAAGACCTCACACATCACATAGATAGGATTTTAGATAGTGCTGGGGAAGAGCCAGCTGTCTTGGTACATGTAGGTACCATTGACATAGGAAAATGTGGGAGGGAGGTTCTGGAAGCCAAATTTAGGCTCTTAGGTAGAAAGCTGAAATCCAGATCCTCCAAAGATTGCATTTTCAGAAATGCTTCCAATTCCATGCGCAGGACCCAAGAGGCAGGTAGAGCTCTGAAGTCTCAATGTGTGGTTGAGACGATGGTGCAGAGATGAGGGATTTAGATTTGTTAGGAACTGGGCAACCTTCTGGGAAAGGAGGAGCTTGTTCTGAAAGGAAAGACTCCACCTTAACCGGGATGGAACCAAGCTGCTGGAGCTAACGTTTAAAAAAAGAGCTGAGATGTGGGGGAAAGCTGATAGTCACCCAGGAGAGGATGGTTCGGTGTGAGGTATCCTTGGAGGATACTATTAAAACAGGATATTTAGGGAGTCCCAATAAAGAGGTTCCAATAATGGTGAAAGAAAGCCAGGAAGGTTTAAGAGGAAGGCAGAGTAAAAGACTCAAATTTTCCCTGTTTTCTCAGCAGACTGTAGTTGCAACGAAAAACCACAATTTGAAGTGTATGAATGCAAATGCTAGAAGCCTAAAAAATAAAATAGGAGAGTTAGAGTATATAGTATAGTACTGAATAATGAGATAGATATATAATAGGCATCTTGGAGACCTGATGGAAGGAGGACAATCAATGGGACACTGTGTTACCTGGGTTCAAATTATATCACAAGGATGGAGTAGACCAAATTGGAGGGGGGTTGCGCTATATGGTAAAGAAAGAATTGAATCAAATAAAATAAACATTCTGCATGACATAGATAGCGGTGTGGAATCCTTATGGATAGAAATTCCATGTGTGAAGGGAAGGAATATAAAGATAGGGTTATACTACCGTCCCCCAGAACAAAATGAGCAGACAGATGAAAAAATGTTTTCAGAGATTAGGAAAGCTAGAGAAATGGGCAACACTATAATAATGGGTGATTTCAATTACTCAGACCTACTCAGAAAAAGGACATATACAATCAAAAATACCTCAAACCTATGCCCTATATGGAACAACCAGGGCTCTCTGGGACACTGCAAGACCTCACCATCCAACACACACGCTACACTCACTCACTTACTCAAAAACAGAGAGAGAAAGAAAAGAAGAAGTGGAGAGAAAGCCACACAATCGACTTGTGATGTTTTGGGCGTGTTTTTTTCTGGAGGCTGCTACAGTGCCTTGTTGTCCCACCATTGTTTAAACACACATGTGCAAGTGGTTTCAGTTTGTCTGCTTGCTTTATAAGAAGTGGAGTTTTTTTGCCATATGAAGCTGAACTGAGGCTTTTTCTCCACTTCTTCTTTTCATTCTCTCTGTTTTTGAGTGAGTGTAACGTGTGTGTTGGATGGTGAAGTCTTGCAGTGTCCCAGAGACTACAGGAGTTAACTGTGTTGGGTCCGCTGAGAAACAGTGATCATAACGTGATCAAATTTGAGCTAATACCTGGAGTAACATCGCAAAAGAAATCTACTGTAGGGGCTTTTAATTTTCAAAAGGGTGACTATGATAAAATGAGGAAAATGGTTAAAAAAGAAGCTAAAAGGATCAATTGCAAAGGTTAGGACTGTAAACCAGGTGTGGATGTTATTTAAAAATACCATAGTGGAAGACCAGATATATTCCACGTATCAGCAAAGGTGGAAAGAAGAGGTCACGAGAGCCGGTGTGGTTAAAAGGTGAAGTGAAAGAGGCTATTAGAGCCAAATAAAACATCCTTTAAAGAATGGAAAAAGGATCCGAATGAAGAAAATAAGAAGAAACACAAACACTGGCAAGTTAGATGCAAAGCACTGATAAAGACAGCTAAGAAAGAATATGAAGAGAAACTTGCAAAAGAGGCAAAAACTCATAGCAATTTTTTTAGGTACGTCAGAAGCAGAAAACCTGTCAGGGAATCTGTGGGACCGTTGGATGATCAAGGAGCAAAAGGGTCACTCAGGGAGGATAAGGCCATAGCGGAAAGACAATGAATTCTTTGCTTCAGTCTTTATGGAAGAAGATGTAAGAAATCTACTTGAACCGGAAATGATTTTCAAGGGTGATGATGCGGAGGAACTGAAAGAAATCTCAGTGAATCTGGAATATGTACTAAGCCAAATCAACAAGTTAAAAAGTGATAAATCCCAGGGTACTAAAAGAACTCAAACATGAAATTGCTGACCTGCTGTAAGTAATCTATAACCTGTTGCTAAAATCGTCTGTAGTACCTGAAGATTGAAGGCGAAATGGTAGAAACAATTATAAAAAATAAAATTGTGGAATACGTAGACAAACATGATTTAATGAGACGGAGTCAGCATGGGTTCAGCCAAGGGAGATCGTGCCTTACAAATTTGCTTGACTTCTTTGAAGGTGTGAATAAACCTGTGGATAAAGGTGAGCCAGTTGATATAGTGTATCTAGATTTTCAGAAAGCTTTTGATAAAGTTTGTCACGAGAAGCTCCTGAGAAAATTAAAGTATCATGGGATAGGTGGCAAAGTTCAGTTGTGGATTAGGAATTGGTTATTGGATAGAAAACAGAGGATAGGGTTAAATGGTCATTTATCTCAATGGAGGAGAGTAAACAGTGGATTGCTGCAGGGGTCTCTACTAGGATCGGTGCTATTTAACTAATATATAAATGATCTGGAAATTGGAACAACGAGTGAGGTGATTAAATTTGCAGATGACACTAAATTGTTCAAAGTTATTAAAACACATGCGGATTGTGAAAAATTGCAGGTGGACCTTAGGAAATTGGAAGACTGGGCGTCCAAACAGCAGATGAAATTTAATGTGGACAAATGCAAAGTGATGTACATTGGGAAGAATAACCTGAATCACAGTTACCGGATGCTAGGATCCACTTTGGGCAGGGGTATGCAATTCCAGTCCTTGAGAGCCGAAGCCAGGTCAGGTTTTCAGGATATCCACAATGAATACGTAAGAGATGAATTTGCATGCACTTGCCACACAATCTCTGTCATGCTCCAGCTTGAAACAAATTTGTCAATGTGGAACTTATGGACATCTCACCTTTTGATTTTTGGAACAATGCAGTAACATCATAAATGTTGAAAGGCAGTGGGGGAAATGTGAAACCCTGTATTTTCTCTATCTTCTGTAAACGGAATGCCCCTCAAACTTCTAGTTAAGAACCTGGAATGAATAGCATGTACGATATATAAATCAAAAGGGACTTTTCCATAACTTCCACAATAAAGAGAGCTACTTTCCCCAATGATTACCTACAAATGAAAAAAATCTGCTGGTTTTTTGTGGGGAGGTGAGTTAGTGAGGGAGATCTTGCTAAAATCATCTCCGTCAAGGCTCATTCTCACCCACAGCCTTTGCTGATATCCTGACGGGCGTTCAGAGAAGTCTCAAGCTATTCTCGACCTATTTCAATCAGACTTTCACCCTCTACATTCTACTGAAACTGCCCTTGCTAAAGTCTCCAATGACCTGTTCCTAGCCAGATCCAAAGGATTCTATTCTATCAATTTCAGGTATGGAGCTTTTGACACTTGATCACCACCTACTCCTTGATATGCTGTCCTCACTTGGATTTCAGGGCTCTGATATTTCTTGGTTTTCTTCTATCTCTCATTACGTTTTTAGTGTATGTTCTGGTAGACCCTCCTCCATTGTTATCCCACTATCAGTCTGTCTTGGGACCTCTTCTTTTTTCCATCTATACTCATTACTTTGGTGCTCTGATCTTCTCCCATGATTTTCAGTATCACCTTTATGATGATAACTTCCAGATCTACCTCTCATAGTAACATATAGTAACATAGTAACATAGTAGATGACGGCAGATAAAGACCCGAATGGTCCATCCAGTCTGCCCAACCTGATTCAATTTAAATTATTATTTTATTTTATTTTTTTCTTCTTAGCTATTTCTGGGCGAGAATCCAAAGCTTTACCCGGTACTGTGCTTGGGTTCCAACTGCCGAAATCTCTGTTAAGACTTACTCCAGCCCATCTACACCCTCCCAGCCATTGAAGTCCTCCCCTGCCCATCCTCCTCCAAACGGCCATGCACAGACACAGACCGTACAAGTCTGCCCAGTAACTGGCCTAGTTCAATCTTTAATATTATTTTCTGATTCTAAATCTTCTGTGTTCATCCCACGCTTCTTTGAACTCAGTCACAGTTTTACTCTCCACCACCTCTCTCGGGAGCGCATTCCAGGCATCCACCACCCTCTCCGTAAAGTAGAATTTGCCTGTCCGACATTATTGCCTGGATCTCTCACCACTATTTAAAACTGAACATGGTCAAGATTGAATTTCTTATCTTTCCTACTAAACTCACCTCTCTTCTCCCATTCTCTATTTCTATGGATAACAATTTCATCCTGTCTTGTCAGCTTGCAACCTCGAGGGTCATCTTTGACTCTCTGCACAAATCCAACAGTTTACTAAAGCCTGTTGTTTCTTCCTCTGTAATATCACCAAAATCCAACCTTTCTTTTCTGAGTACATTACCTAAACCCTTATCCACACTCATCATCTCTTGCCTAGATTGCTTCTCACATGTCTTCTACTAAACCATCTCTCTCCCCTTCAATTCATTCAAAATTCTGCTGCATGACTTATATTCTGCCACTGTCACTGCTCACATTACCCCTGTCCTCAAGTACCTTTATTGACTCCCTATCCATTTCCACATACAGTTCAAGCTCCTCTTATTGACTTACAAATGCATTCACTCTGCAGCTCCTCAGTATCTTTCCTCTCTTATCTCTCCCTGTATTCCTCCCGGGAACTCCGTTCATTGGATAAGTGTCTCTTATCTTTACCCTTCTCCTCTACTGCCAACTCCAGACTTTGTCCCTTTTATCTTGCTGCGCCATATGCCTGGAACAGACTGCCTGAGTCAGTATGTCAAGCTCCATCTCTGGCAGTGTTCAAATCTAGGCTAAAAGCCCACTTTTTCAAGGCTGCTTTTAACTTATAACTCATACAAATGTCTGTTTTATCATTCCCTTTGTGAGAAATTCCTTAACTCTTATTTGTCCCGTTTGTCTGTTTTGATTATAAACTCTGTTGAGCAAGGATTGTCTCTTACATGTTTAATGTGCATGTACATCTGGCAATGCTATATAAATGAGTAGTAGTAGTATACCCAAACTGTTCTGACTCTCTATTGGTCATGCCAAATCTGTGTTATTTACTTCTCTTGGCAGCCCACTACCAGATGCAAGTTTGACATCACCTGTATTAAGTCCACCATATGCAGGAGCAACACAGGTGGCTCACATGTCCAGAGCTTAAAAGATACTGGACCTGATATTCAAACAGAATTAAACATTCATTGGCAAACGGTGAATCTATAGCTCTGCTATCAATACAATTTTGGCTATTTTGAGAATAATTCTGAAAGAAGCTGCCTACATTTAGATGAGAATTGCACACATAAATGCTGGTATTCTAGTCATTTGCATGTGTGGTGTAAAGGAGCAGTTTCCAAATATTATGTAAGTACACATTGATATTTGATGGTGTCTACTTTGCAGGTGGGCATTCATCTGGTAGAGTGGAAGGAGGCCACACATGAATGTATACATGTAGATTATAAAATACCATAATCTATGTTCTTGCTTTCACAATCTAGGTGCAAAAATTAACACCAGCTCATCACTAAAATATATGTGCATATTTAACCTGTTACACTAGGCATAGTATTCTATAAAGAAAAGCAGGTGCCTACTTTTCTTATAGAATGGACTCCAATTAGACATGTTAGCATGTAAAAATATTTGCCAGTTTATAGAATTACCCTGTATTTGGATAGTATGGAGCTGAAAATCTGTCTAACCATTCCAAAAATATCTGTATAGTGAAAGAGTGGAGAAAGGACGGTGGTGCAAAATCATCTGGATAGCCTGCACTTACACACCATGTTACATAAATGCAGGGAAAAGTGCTACTTACACATTACTAATTGCCATTCTTTGAGAGTTTGCATAAAGTGACATATCATGTAACTGCAAAGAAGGCATAAACATGGGTGGGGCATGGACTTCATGTTCTTAAAGTTGTGCTCATTGCTTGCCGCATTGACTAGGCATAGCTGGGTGCCTCAATGTGGATTTATGTTAGTATTCTATAACAATCTGAGTGCTCAGAGACTAGAGGCCAACTGAAAGCAGACACTATCTGAGAACAAGCAGGCAGCATATTCTCACATATGGATGATGTCATCCACAGAACCCTGCACAGATGGTCAAAAGTATACTGTCACTTTAAATCTTTAAGACTGCCCATACCATGCACGTCTGGTGCTTTTCCACCCAACTTTGGCTCATGGGACCATCAGTTCTCAATTTTCTGCAGAGCTGAGAAGCGGTTTCTTTAGAGTTTCTCTAAGCACATCAAACTTCTCAATGAAGCTGTCCGCGCAATGAGTGGCACGGTGAAAAGAGCGAATAGAATGCTGGGAATCATTAAGAAAGGGATCACAAACAGATTGGAGAAGGTTATCATGCCGCTGTACCGGGCCTTGGTATGCCCTCACCTGGAATACTCCGTCTAGCATTGGTTGCCGTACATGAAGAAGGACACGGTACTACTCGAAAGGGTCCAGAGAAGAGCGACTAAAATGGTTAAGGGGCTGGAGGAGTTGCCGTACAGTGAGAGATTAGAGAAGCTGGGCCTCTTCTCCCTTGAAAAGCGGAGAGGGGACATGATCGAAACATTCAAAATACTGAAGGGAATAGACTTAGTAGAGAAAGACAGACTGTTCACCCTCTCCAAGGTAGGGAGAACAATAGTGCACTCTCCCAAGTTAAAAGGTGATAGATTCTGTTCAAACGTAAGGAAGTTCTTCTTCACCCAGAGAGTGGTAGAAAACTGGAACGCTCTTCCGGAGGCTGTTATAGGGAAAAATACCCTCCAGGGATTAAAGACAAAGTTAGACAAGTTCCTGCTGAACCTGAACATACGCAAGTAGGGCTAGTCTCAGGGCACTGGTCTTTGACCTGGGGGCTACTGCGTGAGCAGACTGCTGGGTACGATGGACCACTGGTCTGACCCAGCAGCAGCAATTCTTATGTTCTTATGTGCCTTCCCATTTCTTTTTTTTCCCTTATTTTAGTCACATCTATTTTATTTCTTTTTTTTCATTTTGGTTTAAAAATTTTGGATTTTTAACCAAATTTTTCTTTCGGGCCTTCAGGCTGTCTTCTGACTGTTTTCAGGCCAGGAGCATCGAGCTTTATCTGGATTATCATCTACTCGACCTCCCCGAACCATAAAGTCTTTTGACCTCACATTGGTGGTTTTTCTTTTAAAGCTCCTAGCAGCTTCAAGCAGTGCACTTGATGCCACAGAACGATTTCAGGTACAGACCCACGTAACTGGTATGTCCAGTGCCTAGGTCCTAAACACCAAGGCATTTCCTGCATGCTCTGCTCTAAATTGCAGAAGAGGTTGCTTAAAGCCAGGAAGTTGCAGTATGCAAAACTTTTCGGGTCAACTTCATGTACATCAAGAATGTCTGGAGACACCAACACTCAACATCCAACAACTCCAGCATCAACATTAGCACAGAAGACATCAACATCCTGTTCCACCTTTGCTTCGTCGGTGCTGCCTTCTTTGGGGGAACCTCATATGTTTTCCCCTTCCAGCATGCTTCAGCATCATCTTAGGCATCTTCACCATTGACACATTCCAAATATTGCTTCACTGAGACCAGATCACCATTGTTGCAATTGGTGTCTTCTCTGAGGAATGCCTTGATATCGAGGTCATCAACACTTCAACACCTGACGTAGCCTGCGTTTACTGTACCCTTGACAATATTAATACCAGCGCTATCTCTGCAAGATCTGCTAAGAGCTGCTGTAGAAGGAGCTAGTTGAGATGCTGAAGATACACACAGTACAGATACCTGCTCCAACATGTCCAGTCATCCCGGTTTGAGCAATGCCCAAAGACTTCTTTGAAGGACCATTCTCAGACACCACACCATTGAGAATCCCGATCAAGGAAACCTGCTTCTTCTTCCAGGGAGCACAGTTTTTTTTGTCACATTCTCAAAGCTCCTCTGGGTAGTCACATCGATGTTCTCCACACTTGCCTCGATGCTCACCTCGATGCTTAACACCCACCTTGATGCTTTGATCTCACTGATTCATGCCTTTCTTCAGGCTAGTTTGGATAAAGCTCACCAAAAATTGGAGAGAAAATCTATCTTCTTCTGTGATATTAACGTAATATATACCAACAATAATCACAGCTTTAATTTTAAAAACATTTCAAATTAAGCTTTTATGTGAAAAACTCAGACCCTGAACCCGTGAAAAATAGTGTAATAACACCACCTGAGGTTCAATAGGAGACCATCATAGTTTTTCACTGTCCCCATATACCATCCATACAATATAACACAATAAATACACCAGGTACTTATCTGAATCGGATGGATTATCGCTGTTATAGAACCACAGAGGTTTATGAAGTGCCAAGTGCAATAAAAAAGCAAATATTAAGTTGATTGAAGAAAATTTGACTGTGATTATTGTTGGTATATAGTTTGGATAAAGGCCTCACTGTTGCTTCTCTGCAGTTCCAAGTGGCTGATCTTTCTTGTTTTAGAACCCGGGACTGTCAGTCCTCATTGGCGTCTCATCTTGATGTCACTCGATTCTTGAAGGGGGCTCTTCGTGTCCGACCATCAGTTAAGCATCCTTTCCCCGCCTGGGACCTTAACCTAGTGTTGTCTAGCCTTGCCAAGGATCCTATTGAGCCCCTTCAGGATGCTTCCCTCTTGGACTTGACACTCAAAACCATTTTTCTGGTTGCCATTTCTTTGGCGCATTGTGTGTCGGAACTGCGGCTTTGTCTTGCCGAGACCCTTTTCTCCTGATTTTGGAGGCAGGGGTTTTCCTTTGGATAGTTCCTTCCTTTTTGCCAAAGGTTGTTTCAGCTTTCCATGTTAATCAGGAAGTGTGTTTGCCTGCCTTTCAGCCGATGGGTTCCAGGACACAGGACCACCTGTTGAAGAAACTAGATGTATGCCGAGTTCTTCTGTGCTATCTAGAAGTCACAAATGAGTTTCGCCTCTCTGTCCTTTTGGTTGTTCTGATACATTCTGTTAAGTGGGATTCTTCCACTTCTAAGACCATGATTTCCAGATGGACCTGTAGGGCCATTTTGTCAACCTACATTCTTTCTGAGAATCAGTCCCCTGTTTCCATCGAGGTACATTCTACCAGGAGGTGGCTTCTTCATGGGCTGAAGCTATCTGTCATCTTAGCCACAGCCACCAATTCTTCAATAAGCTCCATACCCCTAAGGGGACCCAACTTCCCCATCTCTTCCACAATCAGAATCCTGGGCATGCATCAAGATAGACAACTGTCCATGTCAACCAAGTTGCACACAAAGGATTCAACATACCCTGGAAACTCAGATCCATCAGAAAATACTTTGACCAGGCACCTTTCAAACTCCTAGTCTTAAGCATCCTAGATTACTGCAACATCATCTACCTAGCAGGACTACGCAAACACTTCCAGAAACTAAGCGTCATCCAGAACACTGCAGTGTAGCTTATATTCAACCTGAAAAAATTAATCACATCATACCTTTCTACCAAAAACTTCATTAGCTGGAAATTGAGAGCCATGTACTTTTCAAATTTGGATGTTTCTGCTACAAAGCTCTGTACAGTCTACTTCCCAACTACCTCACCAATCAATTCACATTCACCAGACCCGGACAGTCTACTCGACCTCAATCATTCTTCGTCTTCCCCTCAATTAAAGGATGCACCCATAAGAGATTCATCAACAGACTCCTATCCTACCAAGCAGCCTCCAAAGAACCTGAATGGAGCCATCTGGTCAGAACATCAACCTCTTAAATGCACTTCAGAAAGCTTCTAAAAGCGTTCCTTTTCCTCAAACAGAATGAGCCACCTTAAATTTTCCATGAAAAGACTCCCAACCCACTGACATTCTATTCCACATTGTTGCTCTAAGACAGTGGTCTCAAACTTGCGGCCCAGGGGCCACATGGGGCCCGCCAGGTACTATTCAGGTACTATTCGCCCAAACAATATCTCATATGGATTCACCCCTAGAGAGTCCTGTACCCGCTCTCTGGCTGCAAAAAGGGCAAAGGGTATGAAAAGGTCCCAATCTTTCAACTCTTCCTCTAGTTCCTTTTTAAGCATCTGCTTGAGGGTCTGGTTATTTATTTATTTTTTTTTAAAAATGTATATACTGTTTAAAACTAAAAGGTTTACAAGGTTTACATACATAATATTTAAAATAGACATAGTAAAACAGATGAATAGTTGAAAACATATAATAAAATAAATATTAAAAATTGCTCTACCATCCCATTAGCCTGAGGGTGATAGATGGATGTTTTAATATGGCAAAAGCCAAACCCTTCCCAAAAGACCTTCATTTCTACAGACAGAAAATTGCTCCCTCCCGACCCAATATTATGTCATAGGGTGCCTCAGACACCACCGCTAACAGGGTCCGGTATACTTTATCCTTATAGTATTCAAGGTATGGCTGCACCATGGAATGATGCAAGGGCATTATAACATTCTCATCTTTGTTTTCTATTGCTTTCCTAATAATTCCTAACATTCTATTTGCTTTCTTAACCATTGCCACACTCTAAGCTGATTATTTTAATATATCCTCAATGAAACCTAGATCTTTTTCCTGGACAGTGACTCCTAACATGGAACCCTACATTACGTAGCTATAGTTTGGGTTCCGTTTTTCCACATTTATCATTTTGCACTTGCTCACATTAAACGTCTTCTGCCATTTTGATGCCTAGTCTCTGAGTCTCGCAAGGTCCTCATGCAGTTTTTCACAATCCTCTTGTGATTTAACAACTTTAAACAACATTGTATCTTCAGCAAATTTAATTCTCACGAATTATTCCCATCATTGATAAATATATTAAAAAAAACAATGGTTCCAGCACAGAGCCCTGGAGAACTAAATTATTTACCAACCCAAAAAGACAAAAAATAAATACATAGGCTGCTCCTATAAAGATGATGGAACAAAACTGAAAACAAACTGGAGAAAAAAACCCTCAGAACCCCATTGGGAAAGAAACTCTCCTCAGACTGGAGAGGGTAATAACTTCATTGGCAAAAACGCCAGTGTATGTCAAAATGTCTCCTTAGATTCCAGAGTTATCACTTTAGGGTGCTGAAAAAGTTTCAAGTTTTATTAAAATTTAATATACTGCCTTATCAGTATTCAAGGCGGTTTTACAAAGATAAAATACTTAATACATTCAACTTAGGTACATTACGAACTGAACATGAACTTCTTGATCTGTTGTAAAAATGCTTCTGCGATGCGATCCCACCAATGGCTAGCGTTTCACCTTTTAGCTACATCAGTATATTATGGACTGTATTTAAGCTGGCACTTGTTCAGTTTTTTACCATCATCTTCATAGGAGCAATATGACATAGGCTATGAAACTGCCCTTTCCTCAGGCTAGTTTAACTCCTCAAACAATAGGTTTTCTAGACGAACCTCCAGCTGGAAGAAAGGCAATGACAGCTCAGAAAGAGAAACAGCTTCAGGAGAGGGGGAGATGAGGAAAGTGTCAAACCAGGAAGCAGAGGAAGAGGACTTAAAAGGAAGAGCCAGGATCAGAGTGAAGGAAGGATGTGGAGGACCAGGAGAGAACTGTAACTTATTCGCAAGTGAGGCGGGAACCTGCTGAACTGAAGTTTTTGCTTACACAGGAATAAGTAAAAAGGCTGCATCTTAAAATTCTCCCTCTCAGAGGTGGGGTTGCATGAACTGTGTTTCTGGATGGACGTGAAGGACTGTCACCCAGAACTCTGAACTGACTAAACTAAACTGAGAGGGGGCAATGTATTTTGGGAAAGCTGCAGGTTTTTGTGAGGGGCGTTCTGTGAAGAAAACAGACCCCTAATTCTGTGTAAATAAAAGCTTATTCTCCATCCTCCCCAGACTGCTTGTTAGCATTTGTGTGACTCTTTTTTGGGTAACCGGGCTACGGTTGTTACAAGCAGCCCTCTTTTTTTTTTTTTGTCTTTTTGGGGTTGATAAATTATAAGGCTGAGGAATCTGTTATAAGTATTTTGGTGAACCCCACTATTTACCCTTTTCCACTGAGAATATTGTTCATAAAACCCTACTTTGTTTCTAATTTCCTCAAAAGTCTTTCATAAGGTACTTTGTCAAATACCTTTTGAAAATCCAAATACACAATACTGATTGGCTCACCCTTATCCACATGTTTATTCACCTGCTTCAAAGAAATATAATAGATTGGAGAATCAAGATTTCCCTTGACTAAGTTCAGGTTGGCTTTGTTTCATTATTCCATGATTATTCATTAGGGTTGAGACATTTTATAAAAGCATTTTTCCACATATAAAACAAGTCTTACACATGGGGAAAGCTTTATAAACTTACTGCTTAAAAGACATTTTTGAGCATGGCACCTTAAAGAAGTGCTTTCATCGGATAAGAGCTCATTGAAGAGCATAAATCAGTATCTAGGAGCAGCCCCAATAGTATACAAATGCAGATCCTCAAATTTAATGTGTGTTCATGTCCTGTGATGTATGTACACGTATTTTAAAAAATACACATACATTGTAACTCTGTCGTTGCTGTGCCCAATCTATGCCCACCAGAGATAGTATAAGTGTGCATTATTGTTGGCACACCTATTTATATAGTTGCATGAGTTTAGAAAAGTTCCTTTTTTGTGTGTAAAAGAAGTCTTGCATTAAAAAAATTCTCAAATGACATTCTAAGTGTAATAATACTTGTGTGTTTCCTTCTGCTTTAGACATCTGAGATAAATTGTCGACAGAATGTTCTATGATTTTGAAAAATACAAGTTAGACCTTGTCTACAGTTCTATAATTTTATTCACTCTCCCCATCTCAGAATGAAATTTCCATTTATGTAGGAGACTTTTTATAACCTATAAAACAAATATGATTTTTAT
The DNA here is from genome assembly GCF_902459505.1 of Geotrypetes seraphini. Taxonomy (NCBI): domain Eukaryota; kingdom Metazoa; phylum Chordata; class Amphibia; order Gymnophiona; family Dermophiidae; genus Geotrypetes; species Geotrypetes seraphini. The sequence goes on along the minus strand of NC_047093.1, from coordinate 92,106,270 downwards.
TCCCATGAAACACACTTTGTAGTTGAACTTTTTTTTGGTCCGAATCAAAGGCCGGAATCTAGGAGGGGAGGGGGGTTAGACCCTTAAATGCAAACTAGTAGAAAATTCTGGATGGATATGACCCAAAATATATTTAAAACCAATTACCAAATAGACTCCATAATTACTTGTACTTGAAATGAATCCAACTGGTTGATCTCTTTTTAAAGACATGGTAATCACTTTATACTCTTGGGACTATAACATTAGCTTGATGTAAAGAAGCACTGAACATTCAGATATATATGAAAGGCCTTGTAGCATAATATGTCATGGAAATTGTCTTCATCACCAGTGGAAACCAGGAAAAGGTGGAAGCACAGTTTTATTTTTAATTTCCCCAAATTGGAAAGCTTGAGGGATATGGAGAGAAAGTGAAAATCAAGATTCAGAAAATCTGTTAGTTTGCATGCTGCAGGTTTTTTTTTTCTCTAGCACATTTTTATTTTCAATTGGATATACTAGACTGGTGGTAATAAAGTGTTCCATTTCCACAGAGAACAAATAGAGTTGAGTACAATATGAACAGGAGCTTTAAAGCAAGCTATACCCATACTGTCCCAGCATTATGCCATGATCATCTCCAGTAATTGACACTTGACTCATTTTCCATAACTGGACACCAGCTTGTCTGATTCGTTAAACTCAGTTGCTGTTTATGATGGTGATCTCAGTGCTGAGGAATCCTGAATCTGACGCCAATAACTCATCACGTAGGATGCATGCCTTTCATTCTTACTTGCTAAGGTTTAATTGTGACCTGATAACAAATAAAGAAAAGCTCTTCTTTTGCTTAGTCCCATCCTCTTCATATCCCCATGTAAATGCTGGCAAACTGCAGTTTTCCAATAACAAGAAGGCAAGCAATAATCTCGATAAATTCTAACCCTCAGAGGACTGTCCAGTCAAAAGCTTCTTTTCAACTCCAGATTTTCTGTCTTTGGTAACAGCACACAAAAGGTTAATGCTTGAGCTTTGCATGGGTTGCATCTTTTTTATTATTAATTATTTTGCTGTTTAAAGTAAAAATCAAGAAAATTTGCCAAGCATGGGATGTATTCAAAATGTCTAACTGCCATTATGACTCTCTTCTCAGCGTCTTGTCAGGATGAACATGCCCATCTCAGACCAGGACTTAACTGTCCATTTCACTTCCACCCTCATGGCCTTGATTAGAACTGCCCTGGATATCAAACTGGCCTCAGGTGAGTGGCAGAGGGCAAAAGGAGCACCAGCGGTGCACACATCCATCAGAAGAGCTCCAGCAAAGCAGTGATCTCACATACATTCTTTGAACGTGAGAATATCAAACCAAAATTGCTGAAGTTTTTAACATTGACAGGATGCAGAAAACTCATAAAGATATTAGGTCTCGATAGGTATCATTCATTTACAATTATTTTGATCATAGAGGGGCTGATGCACAAGGCTTTGCACACAAACTAGATCAGCTATAGGACCTAATTGTGTGCACATCCAATGTAAACATGAGAATAACTTTGCAATGACTCGCATAGACAGCACACAACACATTTAAATCCAATGGTAATAAGAATATTAGCTATTCAGCACAGATGCAGATTAGTGTGAAGATGACCAGAAGGCTGGGTACAATGTTGGGGTTTATTGCAAAATATGAGGAGGAGTAAAATGTTAGCAACACTGGAAACAGCACAATGGATTAAGTCCTCACAGTAACGAAGCAAACGTATGAACAGGACTTTAAATATAATTGTAGTCAAACAATACCCCTCGGAAAACTCCTTAGCTCTCCGATGCCTACTCTGATATAAACCAGTGTAAGCCAGGGGATGGTATCTTTCATCAAGCTTAGGAGTGATTTGGGGTTATTTTAACTGTTCTGTGCATCTAAAACTTCTTAACGCATTAAATATAATATGCAACAGTATAGCTAGAAGACCAGCACTTATCTTTTTTGTTTGTTTTAGTGTTATGCCGGTACTTCTGCTGTATCAACGTGGCTGTGTTAGCTTATAGCCCTTGCTATGTAATTTAAACGGAGCTGCACACTTGAATTTTTTGATCCCTGAAGAAGCCGTTTTCTACGGTGAAACGGGTCCCATAGGGCTACAAGGGCTATAAGCTAACAGCCACGTTTTAGATGCACAGAACACTTTAAAATAACCCCAAATCACTCCTAAGCTCGATGGAGTAAAATGTTAGCTCATTCTTCTGCCATTAACACTAGTGATAATTTAATGCCTGTTTCTTCTTATTACAACGAACATAGAGGAACCACAATTATTTCAGACTTCTTTGAAGAGCAGGAGCTAAAGGGGGGGGAGGAATACTGGAACAAAGAAATGTTGGAATGCTATCAATTTGCAAACAAAAATTGTATGTTGACACTTAGAGCTGCATGTCCATACACTTGACTTGCAAACGTAATGGAATGATCATCTGTGCATAAATAATATTGGTATTGCAAAACTTGTATGAACAGAAAAGCATTTCAGCACATGCACAGAAGTATGGACATGCACTTCCAGGTGCTGATAAATTTTTTTCTTTTTGTGCCCAATAAAGTTTCTGCTAGCGCAAACCTGTATCTATATTCATCTGGCATGATAGGCGGTATGCCAAGTAAATAATAAACTTGAAACATGTTGTCCCATGTTAATGGATGTTTTTGTATAAATCAATCAAATTTATAGCATATCTTATTGTAAACTTTAATAAAATATAAATTCATTTATATTGTGAAAAGTGCTCAGTGTCTGATTGTTTCCTGCAAGCACAAGCCGTTAGGGAAACAGTATCGGGACCATCATTTCACTTTTCTTCCCAGTCCCTGGTGAGAGTTCTCATAATTTATCCAAACTGCTATCAATTGTTTACTGTGCAGTAAGTTATAAATACTACATTTATAAAGCAGTATTGAGAATCACTTATCTTTTGCCATGATGTTGATCTTTAGCATATCTTAGCCCAAACGGCCTGGCCCAATAGATTCTATTTTTCTATTTTCATTGCAGTGATTCTCAATCTCTGCTTATTTATAACTTACTGCACAGTAAACAATTTTTAGCAGTTTGAATATATTATGAGAACTCTCACCAGGGACTGGGAAGAAGAGTGAAATGATGGTCCCGATACTGTTTCCCCAACGGCTCGTGCTTGCAGGAAACAATCAGACTTTTCACAATATAAATGAATTTACATTTTATTAAAGTTTACAATAAGATATGCTATACATTTGATTGATTTATACTAACTTGAGCATATCATAGGCTGTTTTGATCTCCTTAATATTTTTAGCTATAAATGGATGTTTTTGCACACAGTCTATTTGAATACTATTAGGAACATAAGAACATAAGATGCGCCATCTCCGGATCAGACCTTCGGTCCATCAAGTCCGGCGATCCGCACACGTGGAGGCCCTCCCAGATGTACACCTGGCATAATTTGTAGTCACCCATATCCTTCTATGCCTCTCATAAGGAGATGTGCATCTAGTTTGCTTTTAAATCCTAGGGCGGTCGATTGCACAATAACCTCTTCGGGGAGAGCATTCCAGGTGTCCACCACTCTCTGCGTGAAACAGAACTTCCTGATATTCGTCTTGAATTTGTCTCCCCTCAGCTTCATTTCGTGTCCTCTTGTACGTGTGCAAGTGGACAATGTAAATAGTTTTTTCTGCTCTATTTTGTCAATTCCTTTCAGTATTTTGAAGGTCTCGATCATATCCCCTCGCAGTCTCCTTTTCTCAAGGGAGAACAATCCCAGTCTTGTGAGTCGATCTTTGTATTCCAGTTTCTCCATACCTTTTACACATGCATTAGGAAACTGCACTAAGATTTAGTGTAGAATCCTAATGCACACTTTTTGCATTGGCCCTGATAATATTCTATGAATACAGTTTTTGCAGAACCACTATATATGTGCAGAATATCATTCTAGCATGTTTAGATGTATGTGCATGCAACTCCAAATGCTGATATACCAATTTTTTTTGCAAATTGTCAACAGTCCAGCATTATTTCTCCTTCAAGCCCACCTGCCCCATCAGTTCCTCCTCTTCAATGAAGCAAGAAAAAGTTGTGGGTCCTCAGTGCTTAAGGTTAAGAAACCAGCATAAAATCCTCACTAACACTGACTAAAGAAGATAATCCTTTTGGCTACCCAAGAAAAAGATCCAGGTGTCATCACAGAAAATACACTGAAATCAAAAGCAAACAGGATGCTAGGGCCTAGATGCACTAGTCAGCGATCATCTAACGATCATTGCTAAACCAGTTTTGACTGGTTTAGCGACGATCATATTTGCCAATCTGATGCAGAAAGGGCTCACTGTGTGTTTTTCTGCACGATCACTCATTCTCTGATCCAACCATGCAAATAAGGTCAGTATTTTTTTTTTTTAATCTTTATTGATTTTTAAATTTTGATAGTGCAATACAAATGATAAATCATACAAACTACATGAAAACACACTATTAACTATACAATTGATACATTAAACAATCATTTTCTCCCCTTGTTATCTTAATTATTAAAGCAATAATACATATGATATGATTTTACTATTATAATGAAATAATTTAACTCCTTGAAATACATTTTCCCTCCCCCACCCCTCCACCCTCCCTGGATGTGCAAAGACTCTAATGAAAAAAGAAAGAAAGAAACATAACCCTAATTATATTGCAATAAAATTAGTCAATGGACTCCATACATCATTAAAGGACTTATTATTCCCTCAACGTTCCACCATCATCCTTTCATACTTATACGTAATACACACAGTTACCCATGAAAAAGTAAAATTAATCCTATCATGGTTTTTCCAATTATGAGTAATCAGTTGAACCCCTATTCCTGTCAATATCATGAAAAGGCGACTTTTATATTTATCTAAAGTAGGTTTAGCATGAAGTAGTGTAATACATATTATCGCCTCATATGACAAGGGGATAGATGATTCAAGAATGAGATTAATTTGTCCCCAAAATGACTTCCAGAAACCAAGTATCAATGGACAAAAATATAACAGATTATCCAAAGTCCCTATATTAATATGACAATACCAGCATCTATTAGATTTAGAATTATCTATTTTTTGTAAACAAACTGGGGTCCAAAAAATCCTATGCAATAAAAATAACCATGTTTGTCTCATAGATGCTGACGCTGTACATCTTTGTCTCCAAGTCCAAATTTGTGGCCGAGACAAAGAAATGTAGAGGGGCATAATCAAAAGGGACGTCTAAGTCCGTTTACGTCCATTTCGCAAGTCGTCCAAAGTCAAAAAGTGCCTAAGTGACATTTTCGAAAGAAACGTCCAACTTCTTTTGACTTTCGAAAATCGTCCAAATAACACGTCCTGCAGATCTGATCTAAAACGTCTGTCTTTATAATCCATTTTTGTACAAATGTCCGTCCAAGTCAAAAACATCTAGAACAAGCCCTGTTGGACGTAGGAGGGGTCTGCAAAGTAATTGACAGAACACCCAGACAGGGCACCTAAATAGTGGGATACCTTACAGGGCACTGCTGTGAACTTCACAAACAGGGTGCCATGGCTTCTCCTCACTACAGCTCCCTTATAGGTGGCAGTGAGCTCCCCAAATCACTTCCAGAATCCCCTAGACCCACTTATCTACCACCCCTATAGCCCTTATATGCCAGTACAAAAGGGTTTTGGGGGTGTATAGGGGAGTGCACATGTTTCAGTAACAATGCAGTGATTAAAGGAGCTTATGGGCATGGGTCCATCTCTCTATGGGTCCCAAACCAACCCCCAAGATGACTTAAGCTGCCTTGGGGCTGGATGACTAGGCTTTCCTATGCTAGGCAGCCAGGTGATGATGGTCTGGAGGCTGAAATTTCAAGTTATGATTAAAATTTTTATTGGGGTGGGGAGGTGTTAGTGATCACTGGGGTAGTGTGTGGGGGTCTGTGTTATGTGTTTTCAGTGATTATCTGGTGAGTTTAGGTGGGTTTTAGTGACTTAGACCATGTTTTAGATGGTCTAAGTCAAAACATCCAAGTTTCCCCTAGGCTCTTGTTTAACTTTCGGTTATACATGCTGTACGACTAAGTCTAAGCCGGCCCACGTCCCGCCCAACTCCTGCCCTCGACACACCTCCCGAAATGCCCCGTTTAGCTTTGGACATTGAGCGGCTCGATGAAGGCCTAAGTCGTTTAGAAATACGTCCACTTGGACGTTTTAGAGAAATGTTTGTCCAAGTGCCGAGTTATGCCGGTTTTTGGATGTTTTTCTCTTTCGATTATGAGCCTCGATGCTCCAACTATCTCTAAGACTATTTTTTGGCTTCTTATTTAAAAATCCAGAAATCAGTTTGTACCACTGGGCAGCCTGATGTCCTACTAGATCTGTCTGGTAGCAGAGGATCTGCAAGCTGAAATAAGTTTTTAAATTTTCCCGTTCAGGGAACCCAGTCTGAATAGCCTACTTCAACTGCAACCTCCTATATTGTTGAGACTTTAAAATGCCAAATGATTGTTGCAGCTGTGAAAAATCAAGCAGTTTTCCATTAGACATAACATCATCTAATGTCCTAATATCCGCCTGCATCCAATTCTTCCAGGCGATCCCAGTACTGCCTATTTGAATCTTGGAGTTTAACCATAATGTCATAAGGATTGCAAAGTAGATTTCATTATAGGAACATCTGTTAGTTTGTCAATAAATGTAATTGTTTTCCATGTATCCAATAAAATTATGTTGTCCTTGGCATATCTAGGTAATCTGATACTTGGTACATGAGATAATCGCATAGGGAACTTAATTTTCCATTCAAGATATATCCAATCCGGCTGATGTTCCATGAGCTCAGGGAGGATCCAATAATATACCATGACGCATTATATAGGCTTGATGATACCTATAAAAATTGGAAAAATTTATCCCACCCTCCGCAATTGGTTTTTGTAAAGATACTAAAACAATTCTTGCATTTTTCCCAAGCCAAACAAATTTTGTCAGAATACTATTCAACTTTATGTAAAAGGACCCTTGAAAATAAACTGGCAACATACTCATTTGGTAGCAAACTACAGGCAAAATCATCATTTTGACCGTTTGAACTCTCCCCAACCAAGACAAATAAGGTCAGTATTGAAATGCCATGTAAACTAGCAGAGCGATTGATGCTTTAATATGAATTCCTGATGCACAAAAAAAAGTGATCGCTTTTAGCGATCTGAGAAAAGTGACTGATCAAGAGCAGTCGCTTACCTGTCCCACCGCTAAAAAAATATTTATAATATGCCAAACCTTTTTTTTTAATGGGCACAGATGCTGTGTATGTGTTACATGTGCACAATATCTGCCCCATTAAAAAAAAGACACCCCCCCAATCGATGACCGTCCCTGACAGCCCCTGATGAACCAGCACTGGGGGACCCCCCCCCCTGGCAGCAAAAATGGCAGGAGGAATGTCCACTCCCTCCTGCCATGCCGCTCCCCCCTACATGAGAAAAAATTGGCAGGAGGGATGCCCACTTCATCCTATCAAAAGAGGCCCCCCCTACACCAGGTGCCCCCTCCCCAAAACTATCCCCTCCTCTCCCCCCAAAAAAGGGCAGGAGGGATGCCCACTCTCTCCTGCCATTGGGATGAGTCCAGAGTGGAGGGATCCTATCCCAAACAGTTGAGTGGCAGGAGGCTTCCCTTGCCAGTTCTGCGCATGTGTGATAGTCACTCTCACAGCGATCAATCAGACGGGAGAGATGGGGATTATGATGAACCTCCTCGCAAATCATTTGTGTACATTTTTAGTGCATTAATAGCTCTTTTAGAATCGGCCAAAAATCAGATCAGAGCAGACCCACGCAGTCTTACTGATCCTGTTTAGTGCATCTATCTCTAGGAATTATTAGGAAAGGAATGGAAAATAAGGTAAAGTATATTATAGTACCTCTGTATCACTCCATGCTGTGACCTCACCTTGGGTATTGCATGCAATTCTGGTCGCCTTATGTCAAAAAAATATAGCACAATTACAAAGGGTTCAAAGAAAAGTGTTCCAAATGATAAAAGGGATGGAACTCCTCTCATATGAGGAAAGGCTAAAGAGGTTAGAGCTTTTTAGCTTGGAAAAGAGATGGCTGAGGGAGGATATGACAGAGATCAACAAAATCTTGAGTGATATAGAATGGGTTAAACTGAATCAATATTTTACTCTTTCAAAAATTACAAAGACGTAAGGGACACTCAATTAAGTTACATGATAATACTTTCAAAATGAATAGAAGGGAATATTTTTTCACTCAATGAATAGTTAAGTTCTGAAACCTGTTACCAGACCGTGTGATTATAACAGCATATTTAGGCTTAAAAAGATTTGGACAAGTTCCTAGAGGAAAAGTCTATTGAGAGGCATGAGGGAAACCACTGCTTGCCTTAGGATTATTAAGATAGAATATTGCTACTATTTTTAGATTCTGTTTGTAATTGTGACCTGGATTGTCCACTGTTGGAAGCAGGATACTGGGCTATATGGACTATCAGTCTGACCCAATATGACTATTTTTATGGTATCCCCGCTTCAAACTAAGGCATAGCCACAGGGGATGGGGGCTCAGGTTCCTGGGATCCCTCCACTCTGAACTCATCTCCTCCAAAACTGCAGCACCAGTTTAATGGCTGGGGGGGGGGGGGTATGCCTAAGCTCTGTCAGCAGAAGAGGACCACTGCCTAAGCACCAGCCTGAGCAGTGTGGAAGTTGGTGGTGTGTTTCAGCCACCGATGCTGGCACTCTCAACCATGGGATTTAAATGTGCCTTGCACTGATGTCTATCTGAGACTCATTTTTACATTGAGTACCCACAAAATTGTGCCCCAAAGCTACCAATACATGTAACTGTATCAGCCCCAGAATGGGTAAAAATGAAAATAAAGGAATGATACTAATTGGCACTGATTAACATTATAGATGTCCATGAGACCATTTCAAGAAATAAGTGAGTACCAGTTTGCCTGTTTAACCTACTTGCAACTAGATATGAACATAAGAATTCGCATGGAGATTAGTTCCGTTTTATAACAAGACACCTAGGGCTCCTTTTAAGAAGCCGCGTCAGCGGCTTTAGTGTTTGCGTCTTTTAATCCCCCGCGCTAGCTAACCCCCGCGCTAGCTGAAAAATTATCACCTGCTCAAGAGGAGGCAGTAGCAGCTAGCATAGCTGGCATAGCTGGCGGTTTAGCGCACGCTATTATGCGCGTTAAACCGCTAATGCGGCTTCGTAAAAGGAGCCCCTAGTTCAAGCCTATTCTATAAAGAAAACTAGGCACCTACTTTGCTTTACAGAATACTAACACAATGCTTTTTTGTTTTTTGGTTGTATTTTTTGGGGGGGAGGGGAGCTAAAACTCTACCCCAGATCCTGCCCAAGCTCTGCCCCTGACCTCATCCCCACAATTATAATAGCACTAATTATAATTGCATTTTTCCATTTATTTTTCATATACACACACATACACGCAATATAATCTTATTAACAACATATAATGGTTAACCATAAAATTAAACTATATAAAGCACATGCTTCTCAACATCCATTCCTGCCAGAAAACCTGGTCTTGGTCACACATGTAGAACACAAATAACCCCTATGCAAATAACAGGACCATAAGCTAAAAGTATTGATATACACACAAAAAACCCCTAAGATGCCAGACTCTATATACAGTACAACACTAGAGAAACAGAAAGAAATTAATTTATTTCCAAATAGTGCAAAATATAGGGCTCCTTTTACGAAGCTGCGGTAGCGGTGTAACACACGTAATAGCGCGTGCTAAATTGGCGGTCGCACTAGCCGCGACCGCCTACTCTTGAGCAGGTGGTAGTGTTTTAGCTAGCGCGTGATGAAGCCACTACTGCGGCTTCGTAAAAGGAGCCCATAGACATCAGATATAAATTCTCAAAACTGAAACAGTTCAATCACTAAACTGAAAATAAAATCATATTCCCTACCTTTGTTGTCTGGTCATTTTATTTTTCTAATCATCTTTTCCCAGTCTCTAGTTGACCTTCATTCTGTCTGTGCTCTTAACTATGTTTCCAGGGCCTACTTATTCATTTTCTGTTTTTCTCTCCTTCACTTTCTGCCCTACATCCATCTTTATCCAAACAGACAGGGGGTTTTAATTGAAATCTTAGCTCTGTGGAAGGGAGAGAATCACTATAGAACAATACAAACACCTTTTTCCTATCAATTTACTGTGCACTTTCAACAAAAGTATACCATTAGCTCAGTATCACTTATGATGTTTTAAATTGTACTCATAAACTCTTCAGCAAGGTGCCAAAACAGCGATACGATGTCACTGACACAGTGCGTAGATTTTAATCACATCACATTTCAGTAGAGCATAACTGCTTCTATTACATATTATTGTTGTTAATAAAGCTCTACAAAGTTTATAAAAGGCCACTTATCTGAAAAGATGTTTCTCGGCTTCAAATCATACTATTAGTTGTCTATATTATTAGTTGTCTGACTCAGAGTTATTCAGAATTCAGCAGTTCGATTGATTTTTGGGCTGAAGAAATGGGAACACATTAGTCCCTATTATAAAAAACTTCATTGGCTGCCCCTGGAAGCAAGAGTTCTGTTTAAATTTTTCTGTCTTTGTTACAAATCAATATTTGGTCTGGCCCCCATGTACCTGGTTTCCCAATTTAATCTGGATAGTTCTATTAGGACTCACACGTAGAATTCATCTGTTCACCTATCCGACAATAAAGGCCTGCCACTACAAAAGATTCCTGGACAGAACGCTTGCCTTCCAGGCAGGCAAATGGAACGATTGGCTGGGTAAAATTATCACGCATTCCTCATCCCACCTCAATTTTAGAAGATCTGTAAAAACGAATCTGTTTAATCGAATTGTAGCCTAAGAATTTTTATAAACTTTCCTTTTCTTCCTTTCTGTAAGCTTGTATGCGATGTCTTTGTATTGTGACCACTTCACTGTTTGTTCAGCTCCTTTCATTGTAACTGTCTCGAATCATCATGGCTTATATTTGATAACAATATAGTGTAAAATCTTCGCTGATTGTCCAAACTTTCATGGCTTTGGCGGTATATAAGAATATAATTATTATTATTATTAGGTCATTTACTTACATTAGTAACCATTTATGAGTGCAAATGACTAAAATACCACCATTTATGCAGTTTCTTGCTGCATTCAACCAGGCAGCTCCTTATAGAATTACCCCCATTTCAGATTGGTATTTTAATATGGGTGTTACAGTGGTGCATGCTTGGCATCTTGGCATGCCTAAGCCAATGTAGAATATTAGCATAAAACTGTATCTGTACACTGAACTTTAGGTATGACCACTTATGCCCTGGCATAAGTTGGCACGCCTAAGTCCCACACACCCATGACCCACCTATGCTCTGCCCCATGTCTGTCCCTTGTAGTTATATGTTATAGCTCTTATACATGCAAGTGCTCTATGTTCCAGGGGTCTCCAAAGTCCCTCCTCGAGGACCGAATCCAGTCAGGTTTTCGGGATTTCCCCAATGAATATGCATTGAAAGCAGTACATGCACATAGATCTCATGCATATTCATTGGGGAAATCCCGAAAACCTGACTAGATTCGGCCCTCGAGGAGGGACTTTGGAGACCCCTGTTCTATTCTGTAAGGTAGTACATAAGCGCCAATTAATATGCCACTTATGCATGCAAGGGGCCAGATTCAGTAAATGATGCTGAAAAAATGGGCATTGGGAAAATCTGCACTCAGCACTTTTTAATAAAGAGTGCTCTGGGATGAGCACCCTTTATAAGTTAGTGCTTAATGAGGATCCCTGTGCTGAAACCTGGAGTAAATCCTGGCACTCAACTGAGCGGCACATCCTTCAAATTCTATAACATTGTGCATCTTGCAAGGCCAGATCGGTGCGCAAATCCAAATTAGTGCCAACTAACATCAATAATTGATTGTTAGCCAATTATTGATTGTTAACAGCTTCTTAGCTCATTTAGTTGTGTGCAAATCTGAGGATTGTATGCAAATTTGGGTGCCATTTGTAGAATGGGGAAGATGAGCATAATTGCACATGCCCTAGACCAGTGGTTCCCAATCCTGTCCTGGAGGACTACCAGGCCAATCGGGTTTTCAGGCTAGCCCTAATGAATATGCATTGAGCAGATTTGCATGCCTGTCACTTCCATTATATGCAAATCTCTCTCATGCATATTCATTAGGGCTAGCCTGAAAACCCAATTGGCCTGGTGGTCCTCCAGGACAGGGTTGGGAACCACTGCCCTAGACACATGTAATTGCATGCATCCAGTTATAGAACTGCCGTGCATCTGATTATATGTGGCAAAGTGGCTAAAGCTAAAGCCTCATCACCCTGAGGTTATGAGTTCAAACTCATGCTGCTCCTTGTGACCCTGGGCAAGTCACTTAATCCCCTCACGCTCACGCGGAGGCCCAGCCAGGTGCGACCTGGCAAAAACTTACCGGTGACTAAGTTTTCGCCAGGTCGCACCTGGCTGGGCCTCCACGTGAGCGGATCACCGGACTTGATGGACCCAGGGTCTGATCCGGTGATGGCAGTTCTTATGTTCTTTTGTTCCCCCATTGCCCCAGGTACATTAGATAAATTGTGAGCCCATCGGGACAGACAGGGAAAAATGCATTAGTACCTGAATAAATTTATGTAAGCCATTCTGAGCTCCCTTGGGAGAATGGTATAGAAAATTGAATAAATAAATATATATGGAGGGTAGTAATGGGACTGAATATTTCAATCATAGAAAATAACAGCATAAAAGGACCAAATGGCCCATCTAGACTAACAGGCCGGTCTCTGCAAATATTTCTACTTCTAAGATCTTTGTGGCACTTTTGCTCTGCTAGGGACGTAACAGTATAATTTTCAAAGGGTTATTGCTAGTAAAACAATGTTTTATACAAAGAAATGGCCCCTTTCAAAATTGCCAGCGCATTAAGTACGTGATTTAAGCACGTTGTCTTAGGAGGTGATGGAATGGACTAGCCTGTCCACAGCCACAGAGAGGAGCAGAAAATGAGGACATAACCCTGCATGTTAGAGTACCGTGAAAATCTTATTGATATCAGTACAGAGAAGTTACATCTCCATCTGCTGGATAATAAGAAAAAGGTGGATAATGGGGGAGGAACTTGTTTTTAATTCTTTTTCAAGTCTGCTATTTTTTGTTTTTGATGCTAGGAGGTGTAAACCAGCATCAGCGTGATGCTGAGCTGAGGAAAGAAATTTCTTCTGTCTGGCCGAACCTTTCCCAGAAGACACTGGATTTGTTGGTGCCACCTCACAAGCGTAAGTGATAGGCCTGCAGAAGACACTTGACCTAGTTAATATTCCACGGGGGGGTCTGATCATTGACTCTCAAACTTGGAGCCTTTCGACGTAGGCCAGAATCCTTGGAGGTAACCCACCAGAATCTGTCTTTTGCCAGTGGATGAGCCAGTCTCCCACAAGGGTGCAGCTAGGAAGATCTCAGGGATGATTTAAGATAATGTGTTTGAATACAGAAGGAATGAGTCTGATCTGTCAGCTCTGAGCAAAATGATTACCTAAATATTTTAATTATTCTACCACCAAACAAGTAGACTCCACTCTAATTCAGTAAATGGGAAATTAATTAGTCAGGAAATTAATTAGTCAGAAAATTAATTAAAACAGTATTGTTTGAGCGATGCTATTCGCTTTAAATGCTATTTGCACTATTGCTTCAAGATGCAGCAGTTTTTATGTTGTTTTACTGTCTGTTATATGATTGTGAAACTGTGATGTATGTTTTTAATTATGAATGTTCTTTTGTGACTGGCACAGAATTGTAGGATGTTGTAAGTAAGAAATTTTTAAATAAATAAAAAATAAAAATGGGAAGGTTATATTTACTTATCAAGTAATGGTGGCTTTCAGTGGATCATCCTGTCTGTCTGATGTGAAAAGCACTGGTAAGACCAAGTTCAGCACTAGTTCCCAATCCCCTCCGTTTCAGCCAGTTCTTTAACCCTTTGCTGGAGGGTCACTATTTGCATACATGGCTCTAAATGAAGTCCTGTGTATTTGCAGGTTCTACCCCGAGCATTTAATATATTTAATTATAATATTGCTGTGAAATCCATAGCAAATCTGAATCTAATTTTTTGCAGCATTCTATTGCATTTAATTGCTGAATTAATGTGACTTGAGTTACATATCTCCAAATGATGTATCTTTGCTAAAAAAAAGGCCAGGAGGTGGCTTTGTATATTCTACGTATTTCAGAAGATTTAGGGCTCCTTTTACTAAGGTGCGCTAGCGTTTTAGCACACGCAGCAGATTAGCACGCGCTAACCCTGCGCTACGTGGCTAGAACTAACGCCAGCTCAATGCCGGTGTTAGCGTCTAGTGCGCGCTATTCCGCGCATTAATGCCTTAACGCTGCTTAGTGAAAGCAGCGTAAGAGTTGGGTGTACAAGCATAAATATTTGCTGTGTTAAACCACTGTACTCAAGAGATAAAATACTTGTACTGAGGTAACCATCTGAAGAAATTATCCTCCCCCCTTTTTTTTTTTACAAAACTGTGCAAGAGGTTTTTAGCGTCGACCAGCACACTAAATGCTCTGTGCTGCTCCAGTGCTCATAGGAACTCTTACGCGGTTTTGTAAAAAGGGGTGTAAATTAAATATGCAGTCACTTGCAAGATTGCCCTATTGCACACATCATGATTGAATAGTACAGCTTTTTTGGAAATCTGGATATAATTTAGACTCTTTTCCTATTCTCATTGTTTGCCCTCTTCTCCTCCCCATTCCATTCATTATTTTGCCTTTTCTACCAATACTGTAATTTTCTTTTTTATTTTGTGACTTTCATTCTGGGCTTCTTTTACAAAGCTTTAGAAGAGGTTTCTACCATGAGCCGGCTAGGTAAATGCTCTAATGCTCATAGGAATTCTATGAGCACTGGAGCATTTACTTCGCCAGCTCCTGATAGAAACCTCTTCTGAAGCTTTGTAAAAATCAGCATCTGTTTCTTCTAAAACTGTTTTTATTCCTTTTAAAATTTATTTTTATGCTTTCGTTTTCTTTTGCTCTTATCATCTTACCTTAATTCTTGTGTTTCCATTTGCTTTTTCTCTCCCCTGCCCTTTACCTTTCATCCTCCTTGCTCTCTATCCTATATCCATCACTATTTCTTTGACTTTCTTCCTTTCTGTTTTCTTTTCTTTGATCATTTGCTCCTATTGCTTCCTTAAATTTTTCTGTACCATCCTCTCTGCCCCCTTTCCTTGCTACTTTCTCCTTCCCACCCTTTTCTTCTTCCTTTATACTCTCTTTTCCTTTATGTCTCACTTTTCCCCTTTACTTTTTTCTGGTTTTATTACTACTGTCCTTTCTAATTCTAATTCTGATTTTAATTTAATTTAATTTTTTACTGTTTATCCTGTTATTATTTCTGTTTATACATCTCTCCTGCTTTGTTCCCTTTTTTCCTCACCTCCCCTTTCCACGTCCAGCTGATGAAATAACGGTGGGGAAGGTGTATGCTGCACTTATGATATTTGATTTCTACAAGCAGAACAAAAATAGCAGAGATCAGTCCCATCAACAACCAGGAAATCTTTCTCAGGTACCAGTGTAAAAAATCCATTATCTCTCTTAGTACCACCATAAAAGTCATGTTAAGGTTTTTTGCTTTTTTTTAAATGTATGTGACAGTAAAAAATGGAATGTGCTCCTTAAAACAGCATGTAACATGGTTTGTGATAGATTTTACCCTATACTTGTTTAACTTTTGCCATGGTAGTAGCATGCAGAGAACTCAATACGTGCCATGTGTGGTAAGCTAGTGGTTGAAATTATCCATGTAAATCAAGACTGTCGAGTCAAAGTTGGAATCATGGACTCCGTCAGAAGCAATTATGGGTGGAGTCAATAAAAATATACCAATTCTGACCCCAACTTCAACTTCAAACTAAAAATTTAACAGCATTATAATGTACTGTATAGTATATTTACCAATACTTTAAATTTAGAACAAAAAATTTAAAGTCTAATATCAGTCAATCAAGAGTAGAAAAATAGAGGAACTGGAGTCGGAGTTGAAGATTTGGTGTACTGACTCCACAACCTTGATGTAAACTGGCTCAAAGTAAAAGGTATGGAAACTGCTTAGGATTTTTTCCCATCACCAGTTCATACTGCAAGTGAGAGCCCTTATTCTCAATCCCTCATCTCAGGACAAAACAAAACAAAGTAAAATCCAAATATAAGATCTTTATTAAGAGTATTTCCAGGAATACAAGGATGTGCCTGATGAGGCCCCGTTTTGCCTATATGGCTGTGTCAGAGGCAAACCAGCTGGTGAAAGAAACTCTAAAAACACCAAAGCTGTAAATACAAATGTGACTGAGTCTGTGAAGATGGATTGCTAATCTTTACCTTATATTTGGATTTTGTTTGGTCTGATTCTTTGTTTTGCCCCATGGTGGATCTAGTGGACTGGCTGCCTTCTTGTTTTCCAATCCCTCATCTCTCCCAAGACTGGAGGAAAGGCAAGGGACCTCCTTACCTCCTTTCTTCCCAAATGAGGACTTTTCAAGGCCTGAACCACCACTTCTAGTTAGAGGCCTCAATGGTGTGATGCCCCAGCTCTCCTCCCTGATGGTCCATTTTTTATTCCTGCTTTATCCAAGCTATGCTAAAAGGAGATCAGGGCAAGAAAGCCAGCTATCCTCCCAGCTTGCAGCCATTGCTATTAAAAAGAACTGGCATCAAGTAATCTTATGGATCTGTGCCATGCTGAAAATAACTAAAAAGATAGCACTTGTGAGGCCTAAGGTGGGCCTACTCTCCATCTTTGCAACTCTTGGTAGTAGTATAGGGGTACAGGATTCTTCCTTCAAACTTTACCTCTGTGATAAGATCAGGAACTTACAGGTAGGCACCACTCCATACAATACAAGCTTTAACAGTTTTTGTTAGAGAAATTGCCAGTTTCTCCTCCCACTCCCTCAGAGCAATCAGAGGCCCTGCCATGCCCTTATCCTCTCTCCCACACCACTGGAGCAAACAAAGGCTACACCCTCCAACCCTTATCCTATCCCCAAATCCTGACTCAGAATGGCCCCAGTGCCTTATCCCACAGAATTTGCCGCAAGGGATGCTTCTCATCCCCCCTTTCCCAGCATCCATAGTCATCCCTCCATTGGTCCACCAGTTTTTGCCAACAGAAAGGAATGCTGAGATCTCCTGCCAGCACCTCTGCTAATAAAAAACTGGTGCTGAAATTTGTAGACTCAGAACTATGAGAAAATAACTCATTGGGTATGATCAATTGGTGGCACTGAAATGTTGCAAATTCTCATGCAATCTGCTGGCTGTGATGGGAAATCTGATGAACTGGTAACCAAATACTGCATAATTATTATTCCAATACAATAGATTTTCTAGACAAGTGGGTTGTATCCCAATGGCCACGTGCCATATGCAGAACAAATTCACTCTGGATTTTTTCTGTGACTCTCCTGTATAGCACCACCTTCTGTTTTTTCCTTCTGCACATGTGCCTGAAGGAGTGTTTCTGTTGTACTCTCCATTTTTTTATTTTATTTGGATGTTTTCATCCCTTTTTGGGATTTATTTGTGCTCAGAGCTTTTCTTCAGATCTGCCTGTGTAGAAAAGAAGCAGACTCCAGTCTGCAGCTGACAGGCCAATCTCTGGTGGTGCCTGTTAGCCAGCCTGCATTGGTTTCTGTGAAACTCAGGACCATCCCCACTTTTCTCTCACCCTCTGTTAAGCAGGGTTTCAAGCACAAGCTGTTAGGCATCCTTGCGGAGCTCAGAGGTGTCTCACAGGGCACTGGATGCCTTTTCACCTCCACCCGTCCAAGTAGTGTATCCATTGTTCCATGAGGGTGGAGGTACGATCAGACACCATGTCTGACTGGCAGCCCAAAGATCAGCATAGAGGAGGCATTCCTAGCATGAGACAGTGATTTCTTCTCATCCATCTACTGTGAAAGAGTTGAGGTAGGCTGCAGTACATTTCTAGCACAGTGAGTAAGGGGGGGGGGTCACTGTTTTGGAGGTTTCTGCATGTCCCCCTGTGTACCTCTACCTGAAAAATCCTAAAATCACAATTTTTAGACTTTGCTTACTATAAAAAAAATATCACAATTTTGGCGAGAATTTCTTAGTGGGGTGGTCATCTTGGATTTTTAGCAGTCTTTTATTCTAAAATTCCCTGAACTTCCAAAACTGTGTTTTTTGCCTCAATACTTGTTGAGATGGAGTCCTTGGGATCCTCTGCTGCAAATTCATGCCAGGTATGTGCAAAATTTGAACTTCATGAGCATATTTGTTCCACGTATCACATGGCGTGGCCGGGAGAGGCAGAAGCACAAAATCTAGCCTCTTCCCTTTCTAAGTAGGTGACAGAAAGGGCAGCTAGCCCATTGGGGTGGCCTTCTCTGTTTTCAGGGCCCAGCAATGCTGCCATTTCTGCGCAAAGGGACACGGATGTCCCACATCCTGGGAAACATCTGAGGGTGACTACCCACTCCATGGTCAGGATGCCCTCTCAAATTTCTGACATTTTTGTGCCCAGCCTATCAGAGCAGCTGTGCTTATACTGTGCAGTCCTCCTGCACTTCAGACTTGTCTCTCCATGGCTTTGCCTTCCTGAGCATGTCCTATTAGTAGAGCATGCTTTTTGTGATACTCCTGTTGGGGATCAGTTGTTGGCCCCTTGTTTTCTGGGGATGCCTTTCCCGTGACTGAGAACCTGCACCAGCATTCCTGATCTGTGGGTTCTTCTCTGGTTTTCCACCCTGGGGATGATCCCATGGTTTTGCAGTTCCTTCAGTCTGCTGCCTTACTGCATCTCTTTCGAGCCTCTGTAGGAGCTCAGTATGAACCTGCAGCCAACTCTATCTACCTTCTCTTTTCATGTGTAGAGTGAGTGCATTTTCTTGGCATCCTGTTCTTAACACTCTGCTCTTGGGGCATGGGCTTCTCTGGTAGGGCTTCTCAATTGCACAGGTATCTAAGCACTCCTTCCTTCCAAGCACAGGTGGATTGCTGCTCTCAGGCATGCAGGACCACCATGGAGATGTAGTTATCAGTAGACCTTTTGCAGCAGTGACTCTTGAGTTCCCAGCTGCCTTGGTGGCATTCTTGTCTCTGGTGCTGGTTTGTTCCAGTGGAGCACCTTGCTAAATGATGATTTAGCCTCCTCAGCTTCTCTTCTCTAGTGTAGCTTATGTTCCTGATGCTCTGTATGTCCTTATCTGGGTTCTGGTTCAGGTGTCAGCATCTTCGATATCTGCTCGCAGTTTGCTTTGGCTTGCACTCTGGGCCGATATGTCCTACTCTACTGCTACTCTTGCGAGATTCTCTTTTCAGGGCAGTTTTTTTTGGCTAAGGCCTTATGAATTCTGTGGTGGACCATCATCCTAAGAACCTGCCTGTCAGCAGACCTGCTCTTCTAGAGATTTGGAGTGCTTTAATTTTTGAGGCTCTAAGCATTCCTGCACTTATTCCTGCTCCATGTTTCAGAACTTTTCCCAGAGCTATAGGCAGAGGTTCTTTGGCTCTAGGCGTAATCAGCCCTCCACTTCTCATGCAGCTCTCTCTGCCACACAGGTTTGCTGACACCAGGTCGAGGGAGGACTCTTTCCATATAGGAGGCAGACTCGCAGCATTCCTGCAGACTTGGCTGTGTATCATGTCCAACCAGTGGGTCCTGGGCATCATTCAATCAAGCTGCAAGCTGGCCTTTTCTCGGCCTCTTTTATGGACTCTCCTGTGGGGCGTCCAAACACAGCAGTCACAGTGCACAATGATTGTTGGGTATTCAGGTCATGGAACTGGTGCCGCCCAATGACTCAGTCTAGGGCAGATACTCCATATTTTTTGGTGTACCAGAGAGAGGCTCCAATGCTTGGAGACTACTCCTGGATCTTATGCATATGACAGCAGCTCTCAAGGTCAAGCATTTTTGCATGGAGATGGTGCAGTCTGTCATAGCAGTGGTGGTCCTGGGACAGTTCCTCGCCTCTCTGGTTCTCACAAATGCTTACTTGGATATTTCCATTTCTCAAGTGCACCAGAATTTCTGTTTTCATGTTATAGAAAACTTTACCAGTTTCAGCTCTGCCTTATGGCCTAGAGACAGCGCCTCATACCTTCACCAAAGTGATGGTGGTCGTGACAACTCTTTTGAGGAAGATGGGATTACAAGTGCACCCCTACTTAGTTTATTGACTGATCAGTGCCCCCTTGTTGGCCGAGGTTTGGCACCCAGTGAATCGAGTGGTCCAGGTCCTTGAAGGCTTGGATTGCTTGGTATATTGACACACAAAAAAAGGAACTTTTACCCCATCACTGTCCCTGGTATGTCTAGGGCTCTTATTCAACATGGAAGCTGGCCAAGTTTCTCGTCCAGCGGCACGCAAACGGTAGCTGTGCTTTCAGGTTTGTCTTCTAGACAAAGCTGCTCCTTATGCATGTGCCTATTTCCAGGTCATGGGGTTCATGTCGGCCTCCATTGATGTGGTCTCTTGGAAGAGGGTGCATGTGTGTCCTCTGCAGCTTGTGTTGCTATCCCTCTGGGTTCTGCTGGTGAAAGCATTATAGTCAGCTTTTCCTTGGACTCTGGAGGCCTGGGCTAGCATGAATTTCTTGGCTCCTTCCGCAGTCCCTCTCCAGGGGCTTGCCACTGTGGATTGTGTCTTAGGTAATTGAGATGACAGTTGCCAGTCTCTTTGGCTTGGGAGCCCATTGCAACCATCGTCCCATTCAAAGGCTGTGGCTGCCCTCTTCAAATATATGGTCCATTAACCGACTGGAACTGCGGACCATTTGCTTGACTTTGGTAAAATTACAGTCGACTCTGGAGGGCCAAGCAATCAGAGTCTTCTCCAACAATGCAACAGTGAGGTGTATGTCGGTCACTATGGAGGAGCAAAGAATGCTTTTCTGGCTCAGGAAGCCCACCTGCTCTTTCTCTGGGTGGAGCATCATCTCCTGGCCCTTACAGCAGTGCATGAGACAGGAGTCGACAATGTTCAAGTAGTCTTCCTCATCCGACAGATCTTGCATCCAGGTGAGTGGGAGGTGTCCTTGACAGCGTTTCAGGCCATTGTGCGGTGCTGCGGTCGGCCTCACTTCGACCTCATGACCTCAGCAAAGTACACAAAAGCTGACCGATTCTTCAGTTGAAGATCTGAGCCCAGCAGCAAGGGCTTAGATGCTCTAGTAGAGCCTTGGCCGCAGGGAGTCCTTCTACACATTTGATTGGCTGGATCTTCCACCAGATTGCGACTTATCAGGAAAGGGTCCTTCTGGTGGCTGCAGACTGGCCTCACAGATCATGGTACACAGATTGGTTGCGTCTTCGCATAGGTCGCAGCCTTCAGTTGCAGGCTGTTGTAGACCTTCTCTCTCAGAGTCCAGTCTGTATGAAGGATCTCGATCGCTTTGCTCTTATGGCATGGCTATTGAGCATAAAGCGTTAGTGCGCAAATAATATTCTGATATTGTTATTTCTACTCTTCTGAAATTTAGTAAGTCAATTACAGTGTCTGCCTACACTACGGCGTGGAAGACTTTCCAACTTTGATGTGACCAGGAATGTGTGGAGCTGTATTCCACTCTGTTTCTGTAGTGCTAGCCTTTCTATAGGCTTCACCGTGGCTTCTCTTCAGGTCCAAATCGCTGGGTTCTCTTGTTTCAGAACCCAGGACCATAGTTCTTCGCTTGTGTCACACCCTGATGTGGCTAGATTTCTGAAATCAAACCGCCGTTCCCTTCATGGGATCTTCACTTGGTTTTGTCTGGCCTCACCAAGGCTCCATTTGAGCATCTAAAAGATGCTTTTCTTTTGGACCTGAAGCTTAAGGCAGTTTTTCTGGACACCGTTACCTCAGCGAAACGTATCTCGGAACTCCAGACTCTGTCTTGTAGACAGATTTTTCTGATGGAAAACCTTTCATACACTGAAAGATTGGAGAAATTGGGGCTCTTTTCCCTGGAGAAGCGGAGACCTATAAGATCATGAAGGGCATAGAGAAAGTGGAGAGGGATAGATTCTTCAAACTCTAGAATACTACAAAAATGAGAGGGCATTCGGAAAAATTGAAAGGGGACAGATTCAAAACCAATGCTAGGAAGTTCTTCTTCACCCAATGGGTGGTAGACACCTGGAATGTGCTTCCAGAGGGCGTGATAGGACAGAGTACGGTACTCAGGGCCGGATTTAGATGAAAAGAGGCCCTAGGCTATTCCACTTATGAGGCCCTTTCACCTCCCATTTTTAAGTTTGTAAATTACATGAGAGATAATAAAATACATCATTACTGTGATATATATCAATATGTTAAATGAAACATGTTGTTGTTGGTACTAACCTTTATAAAAAATGTGACACGGATAATAAAAAAAAGTCGAGAACACTTATTTGGACATTTATTCTCAGCACCATATATAGTACTTGTAACAATAACTAATCAAACATAACACACAATATTGCCCCTTCCTATGTCCATAGTACCCCCAGTGCGTCCTTCCTCACCTCACCCCCCTCCGAGCCCGCCTGCCTCCCATCCCCCTTTCATTGAACACCCCCCCAAGCCATCCTGCCTGCCTGCCTTCCATTAAACCCCACCCACCCCCCCTCCGATGCCAGCCTGCCTGCCTCCCATCTCCCTTCTACTGAAACCCCCCCACCCACCCACCCACCCCCCTATGCCAGTCTGGGCCGCCCTGTCCTGACGGATCCATGTTTTGCCTCTCTCCCCGTGGGGCTGGGCTTTGCCCAGCTGTTTCCGGACTGACGTCTTTCCCTCCCCGATCCTCCTCCCAGGGCGAGAAAAAGAAAGGGAGAAGCCGAGTCGGCGCCCCGTTGTGGCCGGAGCCGGTTCCGATCACGAAGCGTAGAATTTCTCCTTATTTTCGGTTCAGTGTTTTAGTGTTCACTGTTTTTAGAATAGTGTAATTTTAATTTTGCTAACAATTTGAATGTAGGCCCCTCTTGATCTTGAGGCCCTAGGCTGAAGCCTAGTTAGCCTATAGGAAAATCCGGCCCTGCATGCAGGGGACTTTCCTGGACTTCTTTGATGCTTGTGTTTGTTGTTTCAATTTGGGTTTACATGTTGAGCAGGACAGTTGTTTGGGAAAATTTTCCCCTTGATGTCTCTACTTCACGTTGAATGTTGGAGCTCTCAGTGCTTGGGTACTAACTGAAGGTGAAGTACTGGAGAGTCACAGAAAAAATCCGGAGTGGATTCCTTCTGCATATGGCATGCGGCCTTTGGGATACAACCCACTTATCTAGAATGTCTTACTTTTCTACTAGAAAAGATATTATCAAGGTAAAGACAGACTCTCTTTTACTCTGTACACTGTTTTCTGATGTAATCATAATGATTCTATTCAGATTATAATGTATAATAACAAAGAACATGATTCAACTTGCTGAAAATATGCAGACTAGTAAATAAACAGAATTTCTATGAGGTCATTTATTTGCATAAGTGGCCACTTATACATGCAAATAACTAAAATACCACCATTTATGCACGTTCAACTAAACAGCTCTTTGTAGAATTATACCCATTATCTACTTGTGTTGCTACAAATACTGTACAGACTATGTATGGAGGGAAAGGGTACCAAATATATCAAACCTAAAAAATAACAGCACCCAATAATCAAATGGCCCATCCTTGCCTACAGCTTATTCTCTGCAACTCTCTCCCCTTCTAAGAACCTTGGTGAACATGGTGTAGAAGTTGGAGCGAAAATGCAGAGAATAGGAGTAGACAGGAATAGGAAGTCAGAGCTACCAGTCCAAGAATTCCTAGTTTGTTTGGTTTTTTATATATAGCCTTCAAGAATGTCCATGCAAATCAGAGGCAATGGAACACTTTTTTGTTTGCAAAGGCCAAACAAATCAATGTCTTGCCCCATTCCCAAGCTCTCTTGTTGCTGATGCTGTGTTGGGCAAAATATTGTGGGGCCATGGCCCCAGAGGCCTACCTATTCCACTGCTTATGCTTGAAATATTCCTGAAATGTGCTGCATGAATCAGGTTAATTTACATATCTTGGTTACTCTGACCACCTAACCTTTTATTGAATTCTCAAAATTTAAAAACTACTACCCTGGGGTTTAAAAAAACAGTGTTTAAGCTGTTATTCTCCTTAACATAGAGCTGTATGATCACCATGAATTGCATATGTGCTTTAGGCCTGAGGGAGATGGGTCTTAAAATTCCTAATCGGTGGTGAGCTGGTTCAGCTGGCAACACCAGGAAACACGGTCAATCTCTCCCCCTTAATGTCTTCTCTTTCTGCATTTTAGACAGGGGCTCTGTCGCTGTTTCATCCTTTGAAAGCAACTTTAGAACAGGCCCTGCCAGGCCCTTTTGGCAATGCGAAAATGTTTCTTCGTCAGAAGAGCTCAGCCTCACTCAACAACGGAGGTGCTTTGTGAGTATTGGAAGAACCAGCAGTTCTTCGGCTGCACACTCACAGAATGAAGCCTGTAGGTAGCAGCTGTTTACATTAGTATAATAATCTTAGAGAAGGACCATATGATCAGGAAAATACAACACCATTACATATTTTGTTCTCTGCGAATAACTACTTTATATGATATTTAAACTTTATGTATGTTGTAAATTTTATATCTTTATTTCTATGACTGATTTGGAATTTCTATTTTATTATTATTTTAGTTGTGAACTGCTTTGTTCCTGTTTGTAAAAGGCAGTATATAAAGAATAATAAACCATAAATCATTTATACCATATACAGGAATAACATAGAAGAATGGAAAACTTGCTTGGATCTATTTTATTTATCTCTTTCTCCCTACCATCAGGCCAAACCAGGAGAGTGGAATCAGAGAGTCTAGCTCTTGGGGTGCTCATCGGGCACCGGATGCTCTGTATGAGACCAAAACACCAACATTCGAGCGGGGTCATTCTGAGGAGATTCACTTGGAACAGACATGCAAACAGGTGAAAAGTCTTGGAGGGTGCAATAGGCACACACAAGTAGTTGTTCATCTTAAAGAAATAAGATCAGGCAAGATTTTTCTTCCAATGTGACCAATGCTTTTATTTTCATTTTCTTTTAAATATTTATTAGACGTCTACTCTTACAAACAATGCTAACATTACATTTTCCATACAGATATAGATATAGATTTTCTAAAACAATATCTAAGTCCGACTTGGATGTTTCCCTCCAGATGTCCAAAGTTTGAAGCACAGAAATATCAATTTTCAAAAGCCAAACTGCTAGACGTCCAAAAATATATATATTTTTTGAAAATCGCCTAGTTGGACGTCTTGACAACAGGACAGCCAACACTTAGGACACCTAACTTTATATCCCCTTTTCAACCACAGAAATGTCCAAGTAGAAAACATCCAAATCCAGACCATTTGAATGTGGGAGCGGCCATCATTGTGATAGACTGGCCACATAGACATGCCAACAGAGCAGTGGAACATCTTAGAGGGCACTGCTGTGAACTTCACATAAAGAGTGCCAGATATACATCTCACCATAACTCCCTTAATTCTATAATTTATGTTGAGGCCCCCAAAACCTAATATACCCACCTGTTTACCATCCCAATAGCCCTTATGGCTACAGGTGACATTTATATGACAGTAGAATAGGATTTTGATGGCGTCACATTTCCCAATAAATGTAATGGTTAGAGTGGTTTATGGGTCTGGCTGCTTCTTTCTATGATTCACTAGCCCACCCCCACCCCCACCCCACCCCCTGGTTACTTAAGATACCTCTGTGATGCTGTACTAGGCTTTCCCATACCAACTGCTGCTGTTCTAGAGACAGGTATGTACTATTTCATTCAGATCTTTGTGGGGTGAGAGGAAGTTAGTGACCACTGGGGGAGTGTTAGGGGGTCATTTCTTAATCCCTACAGTGGTCATCTGGTAAGTTTAGGTACCTTTTTGGTACTTAGACACTTCTAAAACAGATCTAGCCCTAAAAGTCTTAAGTTCTATCCAGTGCGTCCTGGGAAAGTTTTGATTATCATCTCAAGATGTCCAAGTCTAATCAGCCCAAGCCCGCCCATAACACACCTCCAAGCGTGCCCCCCTGGAACTCTGGACATAAATGGGCAAAACACCTTGAAAGACATCCAGAAAACTGGCTTTGAAAATTAGCACTTGGACGTCTTGGTGATTAGGACGTCCAAGTGCTGACATATGACAGTTTTTGGACGCCTTTATTTTTGATTATGAGCCTCATGGTATTCACAAGGTGCTCTTAAGATAAGTACTGTATATCAAATAATCATACTGATATAATTTCATGGAGTGTCCCTTAGTCTTTCTACTTTTTTGAAACTATAAACAATTTACCCATTTCAATCCATTCAGAAGCTACACGATTGAGTCACATTATTATGACCACCTGCTAATATCCAGACTATCTACCTCTGGCAGCACGGATAGCAGCCAGACGCTGTGGGAGTGACTCAATAAGATGCTGGATGGTTGCTAGAGGTATCTGGAGTGCATCCGACAGTGCATCCGACAGTTGCTGCTGGGTGCATGGTGGTGGTGGATCCAGTTGATGAACATGTCGATGAAGATGGTCCCAAATGTGCTTTATTGGGTTAAAGTCTGGGGAATTCGGAGGCCAGCGAAGTAACTGGAAGTCTTGATTGTGCTCTGTGAACCACTCATGAACAATTCTGGTGGTATGACATGTTGCATTGTTCTGTTGAAAGATCCCATTGGACATAGGGAAGACCATCAACATGTATGGTTGTACTTGATCGACAGGATGGAGAGATACCCATATTGGTTGAGAGTATCAAGGGACCCAGACCATATCAAGAAAAATTCCCGAGACCATAACGCTGCCACACCAGCTTATGTATGTCCAACAATGGTTGCTGAGTATTTGTTCTCAGTGGTTTCACACCTGACACGCCAACATCCATCCATTCAATGGAGCTCAAAACATAACTCATTGGAGAAGGCAACCCTCTGCCAGTCAGTGCAAGTCCAATGTCATAGAAACATAGAAGATAACGGCAGAAAAGGGCTATAGCCCATCAAGTCTGCCCACCCTACTGACTTAAGTCTATACCTAGCGACCGATATTCCAGTTTGACCCTCGTAGGGATCCCACATAGGTATCCCATTTATTCTTAAAGTCCAGCACGCTGCTGGCCTCGATTACCTGCGCTGGAAGCTCATTCCAACGGTCAACCACTCTTTCTGTGAAGAAATACTTCCTGATGTCGCCATGAAATTTCCCGCCTCTGAGTTTGAGTGGATGCCCTCTAGTGGCAGAGGGTCCCCTGAGAAAGAAGATATCATCTTCCACCTCGATACGTCCCGTGATGTATTTAAATGTCTCAATCATGTCTCCCCTCTCCCTACGTTCTTCTAGAGTGTAGAGCTGTAGTTTGTTTAGTCTCTCCTCGTACGAGAGACCCTTTAGCCCCGAGATCCTCCTGGTGGCCATCCGTTGAACCGATTCGATTCTAAGCACATCTTTACGGTAATGTGGCCTCCAGAATTGTACACAGTATTCCAGATGAGGTCTCACCATGGTTCTGTACAATGGCATTATGACTTCAGGCTTCTTGCTGACAAAGCTTCTACTGATACATCCCATCATCTGCCTTGCTTTAGATGAAGCCTTCTCCACTTGATGGGCAGTTTTCATGTCTGCACTGATGATTACTCCTAGGTCTCGTTCCGCCGAAGTACAAGTTAAAGTTTCTCCATTCAAGGTGTAATTTCTGCATGGATTACCGCTACCGAGGTGCATAACCTTATATTTCCCAGCGTTAAAGCCCAGCTGCCAGGTCAAGGACCATCTTTCCAATGTAAGCAGGTCCTGTGCCATACTATTCTGTAAATTACATTCCCTTACTATATTGCATAGTTTAGCGTCGTCGGCGAATAATGTTATTTTACCCTGAAGCCCCTGAGTCAGATCCCCTATGAATATGTTGAAAAGGAGTGAGCCCAGGACTGAACCCTGCGGTACTCCGCTGGTCACCTCCGATGTTTTAGAGAGGGTACCGTTAACCATTACCCTTTGAAGTCTTCCACTTAGCCAATCATTGACCCAAGTAGTTAGTGTTTCTCCTAACCCCATCAATTTCATTTTTCTCAACAGCCTGCGGTGTGGGACGCTATCAAATGCTTTACTGAAATCCAGGTACACGATGTCCATAGACTCTCCCAAGTCTAGCTTCCTTGTCATCCAGTCAAAGAAGCTGATGAGATTAGATTGGCAGGACCTACCCCCGGTGAATCCATGTTGATTGGGATCCCGTAGATTTCCCTCAGACAGGATCGTGTCTAATTTACATTTAATTAAAGTTTCCATGAGTTTACACACTATTGATGTGAGACTCACCGGTCTGTAATTCGCAGCCTCTGCCCTGCAACCCTTTTTATGCAGAGGAATGACGTTGGCTGTTTTCCAGTCCAAGGGTACTCTCCCCGTGCTTAGGGAGAGATTGAAGAGTGCGGCTAGCGGTATCGCCAGGACATCGCACAACTCTTTGAGCACTCTTGGGTGCAGATTGTCTGGTCCCATGGCTTTATTTACCTTTAGTCTTGACAGTTCGCTGTAAACTTCACCTGGTGTGAACTCAAAATTCTGAAACGGGTCGTCCGCACTTGACTTAGCTTCTAACTGAGGACCGTGTCCTGGTGCCTCGCAAGTGAAGACAGAGCAGAAGTATTTGTTCAGTAGTTCAGCTTTATCTGAATCTGCTTCCACGTAATTCCCATCCGGTTTGCTAAGGCGTACTATGTCGTCTGTATTCTTTTTCCTATCACTAATATGCCTGAAGAAGGATTTGTCCCCCTTCTTAATGTTCTTTGCTAGAGTTTCTTCCACACGAAGTTTGGCCTCCCTAATTGTTGTTTTGACTGCTGTAGATCTGGTCCTATATTCTATGATGGCTTCCCTTGTTTCCGCCCGCTTGTAGGAAAGAAATGCTTTTTTCTTCTCCTTAACAAGGTGCGAGATCTCTGCCGTGAACCATTGGGGTTTATTGTTTCTTTGTCGTTTATTTACTGATTTTATGAAGCGGCTAGTTGCTTCATGTATGGTTGATTTCAGTGTTAACCACTTAGCTTCTACATCATCGATCTCCACTTGGTCCTGAAGCGTCCGATGGACGAAATCTCCCATGCGTGCGAAGTCTGTGCCGCGGAAATGGAGTACCTTTGTTTTCGTGTTTGATCTAGGGAAGCCTTTCCTAAGGTTGAACCATACTATGTTGTGGTCACTGGAGGCTAGCGTATCTCCTACTGAGACCTCTGAAATGCTTTCACCGTTGGTGAGTACCAGGTCGAGGATCGCCTGGGCCCTAGTGGGCTCCATCACCATTTGTTTGAGACGGGCTCCCTTTATGGAGTTTAATAGCCTCCTACTAGCGCTGGTTGTCGCTGAAAGTGTGCTCCAGTCTGTATCAGGCATATTGAAGTCCCCAAGTAGTACAGTGTCTCCCCTTAGAGTGATATTCTCAATGTCTTCAATTAAGTCTGTGTCCATGTCATCCAGTTGTCTAGGGGGTCTGTATACCACACCAAGATACAGGCACTTTTCTCTGCCTCTTGCCAGGTTTACCCAGAGGGATTCCCCTGTGTATTTGACATCTGTAATCCTGGTGGTTTTGATGTCCCCTTTAATATATAATGCTACCCCCCCACCTAACTTGCCCTCTCTGTCCCGACGAAGTAAGTTGTAACCCGGTATAGCCATATCCCACCCATGAGAGTCCGTTAGCCAAGTTTCGGATATCGCCACCACGTCTAGGTCAGCATTCCTTATTTCAGTCTCTAATTCTAGAAGTTTATTACCTAAACTGTGTGCATTAACATACATAGCCCTCCACTCTTTACGTTTGCTAAATCCCTTTGATACTTTTTCTTTTTCTACGTGAGTTGGTGTGACCCCTAGAGAACTGTTTGCAGTGTGGGTACTTACCTCAGAGCTTTGACTCATCTCATCAGGATAGTTCCTTATTGCACTGGTATGTGAGTGGGTACCCTTTCCCAACACCTAGTCGGTACTCCTGTGCAAATTGCAGATGTTTTTTGCGATGAATCCTTGTAAGCGCGGGTGCACTCACCAGCTGTCTGCTCTGCAGCTCCATTTTCAACAGGGTTCATTGCACAGTCATTTTGGACACACATCTGGAAGACTCCTGGTTCATTTGGATGGTAAGTTTCTCCATGGTAGCATGCCGATCGGCCCATACCAACCTATGCAGCCGATGTTCACCTCTTGCATCGATGGCTTATTCTGCCCCACAGTTACCACGTAGGGTTGTTGAAAAGGTTCCATTCATCCACTCGTAGTACATTTTAACCACAGCAGCCTGTGAACATTTCATAAACTCCACTGTTTCTGAAATGCTGCTGCCCTTGGCCCGGTGGCCAATGATCATGCCTTTTTCGATGTCTGATAAATCATGCTTTTTTTCCTATGACAACTACAGTTACTATATTGACAACTTGCTGACATCCCACCTTATATACCCATGAAGTCTGTGCATGACACACACATTCATTCACTGACTGTGAGTCCCTGACATTAGAGGTAGGGAGTGGTTATAATAATGTGACTCAACCGTGTAGTATTTTGTAAAAGGAAAGTAGGCTTCTCCTTTCTCATATAAACTATGGACCAGTCGGGTACCTTGTGGATGCCTAAATATAAGTGAACAGTTATAGATTTACCCCCTTAAAGCACAGTTTCTTTTTCAGTAGCTTTCCTATCAATTGTTTTGCATGCACCCCCTCAGTTATTTGTTTCCAGTTATTTTGTGTTTATTAATCTTCTTCTTTTTTTTTTTTTTTCCTAGGATAGGATATTAAAATTTTGCTTCAATACTTGGCCTGGCTACTTTGTTCACAAAGCATCCCTCTCCCACTGGAGATGTAAAATATCCCTTCCTGATGGCCATATTACCCGCTACTGTGGCTCTAAAAATGCCACAGGGCAGCTGAAATCCACGATCTCAGAAAGGGCTTTATGCATACCTGAACCAGAAAAATAAATGCACCACCCTCTCATTGGTCCTGTCTCTAGATTGACTCATTAACATTTCTTTAATTCTCTTTTTGTGACTGTTTGGATATACTTAATTTTAAAGAAGGGATATCAGACTTATCCAGATGTGCTGGTTCCCAAATATAGCACTGTAATAGCAATAGCAATACACAATAATTCTACTTTTGGGATTTCTTTTTACTTGCTATTAGAAAGAAACCAATGGTTCATAGTCCCCAACTGTGCAAGAACTTAATGAAAATTTTCAAGAACTCTTCTCCACATGTTCCATTTTTACCATATGATTAATGTGCCCTCTTCAGGGTGCCATATTTCAAAGGTTTCTGCTCAATCAAGCAGAACATATACATATCTAGAAGGGTCATTTCAGACAGATCACAGAGAGGAGAATTGGGACATCTGGGTCAGGATGTGCTCCATTTCCACTGTGTTTTACAAAAGGTTCTGTCAAATGTGAAGCCTATTATAAAATATATAAAATACTGAGAAGGATGCAACCAAATATGCCAGTATTTGCTGAGATGTCCAGCAGGTGCTATCATGCAAAAAAAAAAAGAGCATTGTGATTTTTTTCTATTTGTATTGGTGCAGCCAGAAGCAATGCAGGTTCCTGGCTGTAGCATCAGGACAGTGGGCACAAAGTAATGCACCACTATTGGTAATAGGGTCTGGTGGGTGGGATTACGGTACCCCTTCCCCCAATTCTTCCAACAAGAAGCATACTCCTCCCACCCTTCCCTGTCCGCCACCCATACTCAACAAAAGGCGCACCCTATCCAAAACCCCTGACATCCTGATGAATATGCCCTGAACTCTCTTGACTTTTACCAGGGGATCTCCTTGGTATCCAGAAATGGGAAGAAGCCATCTCCAATTGCAGACACCTGGGTTCAAAGTGGCACCCACCTCTGACCACCTATTGGTAGTAAGGTGAAATGATTTGTTCAACACTTATGACATGATAATACATTTTGTAGTGCAAACGAGCAAAGGATTCCGGATAATAGGTTATCTCCCTCTTCCCATGAACTGTTTGCAGAAGGAGGTAAATCATATTTCAGCTCCACCTCCTTCCCCAGTGGACTGTACTACTACCTTAAGTTTTTCCTTCTGCAAGCAAACTGAGAATGTGTGTGTGTGTGTGGGGGGGGTTTATCTGCTCTGACAACTTTTATTATTTTCAGGTTTTCTTTGACGTTTGAGGCTTCGGTGATAAGAGGACCCCAGTTATTCTGGGGCAGCTTTTCCTGGGAGAGGATGAAAACTCTCACAGCAATAGTCTGCAGCTAGCCTGCAATAACCTTTTAGAACTCAGGGTCCATTCCCCTAGAAACTACTTTGCATCCCTGATTTATCAGGAGCTTGAGTGCAGGCTGTATGGCCCCATGGCGGTCCAAGGGCATTAACAGATGCTGGCTGCATTTTACCTCCCCCCATGCATTTTATCTTCCCCCATTGCGGCGCATGATCTTTTGGGGGTTGAGGTATTGGTCTGACTTCGGCCCAACTGACAGGCTGAAGATAACAGATTTGGATGTGCAGAATCCAGTCCAGAGGTAGAAGTCTCCTCCATGTTTTCTAGCTACAGGTTAAGTTGAAGCAGACAGGCACCAGCACAGCTCTGTGAGTACTGGCTATTACAGCCTATGGGGAAAATGGGGGATATGACATTTCAATTTTTAAGAGTATCTGGGGTTAGAGATAGATTCCCCCACCTCCAAAATCCACTTTCCCTAATTTTTTTAAATTTAGTAAAGCTTCCTTGGGTTGTTGGTATGAAATCGCTCCTGCAGTGGCCATCTTGGATTTTCTGATTTTATTTAAAAAGTCTCACAACCCCTTGATTTTGATTAAAATCAGTTAGAATGGACTCTTCAAGCCTTTC
The DNA here is from genome assembly GCF_902459505.1 of Geotrypetes seraphini. Taxonomy (NCBI): domain Eukaryota; kingdom Metazoa; phylum Chordata; class Amphibia; order Gymnophiona; family Dermophiidae; genus Geotrypetes; species Geotrypetes seraphini. The sequence continues at coordinate 92,073,243 of NC_047093.1, read as the reverse complement.
TACCACTGTATTATGCAAGATTTGCACTAGATGGCCGGCTGAGGAATGTCCATGCACCATGGGCTGAGGGAATATGAGGAGAACAGGGGCTATTAGCAGAGCCTGCTTTTTGTGGTACTCCTGTTAGGGATCAGTTGTTGGCCCCTTGTTTTCTGGGGATGCTTTTCCCATGGCTGAGGACCTGCAACAGCATGCCTGATCTGTGGGTCCTTCTCTGGTTTTCCACCTTGGGGACGATCCCATAGTTTTGCAGTTCTTTCAATCTGCTGCCTTACTGAATCTCTTTTGAGCCTCTGTAGGAGCTCACTTTGAACCCACAGCCAACTCTTTCTACCTCCTTATGTGGAGTGAGTGCATTTTCTTGGCATCCTGTTCTTGATAGTCTGCTCTTGGGGCATGGGCTTCTCTGGTAGGGCTCCTCAGTTGCGCAGGTGTCTAAGCACTCCTTCCTTCCAAGCACAGGTGGATTGGTGCTCCTGGGCATGCAGGACCACCATGAGGATGTGGTTATCAGTAGACCTTTTGCAGCAGTGACTCTTGAGGTCCCAGCTACCTCGGTTGTGTTTTTGTTTCTAGCGCTTAGCTACCTCCGATACCTCTAGGGCTGAGGAACTGCAGGAGGCTCATTTTCTAGGGAAGAAATGACTTCTAGAGCCCTTAAACAGTAGCTTTGCAAAGCACAGATTTTTGGTCACTGCGGAGCTCAAGAGAGAGCAAGCTGAGTCTCTGCAGGGGTCCTCTGAGCCTTCTGGACAGGGCTTTACCCCAGACTTGGTGAGCATAATGAAAGACTACTTAAATTGCTGGGGTTCCCCTGTGCCATCTGCAAGCACACCATGGGCACTCTCCTCCCAGGAAAGGAGGCTAATCAGAACTCAGAAGGCCAGTCAAAGAGACTGGGTAGAATGGTGGTTGAGTTATATGCCTTTATTGTCCCAGTCACTCCTAGGAGATTCGGATTCTCAGACAGTTGTCAAGAGGCAGTGGTGGCCCTTGACCAAGGGGAGGACCCTACAGTGCACGGTGGAAATTGAAGTTGGATTCTCTGCAGACCCAGGCTACCCAGTGCTCAGTTGTGAGTGGCATGCTGTTAATCATAGAGCATTGGGCCTCCCCGGAGGTTCCTTATGGGCGGCTATGACTAAGTCGAAGCATTACTCTTTGGCTCCTGGCTTTCAACAACTCTTTGTACAGCCTAAAGTGTATTCACTAGTGATGCAGATTACCAAGCATTCTTTCCTGCCTAGTGAAAGATGGGTCATTTTAAAGGATCACAGGGTGAATGTTCCTCTTAAAAGGCAATTTGAGGCCCTGGTTCTGGGGACTAAGGCTGCAGCAACGGCCTCTTTCGTGGCATGTTCCTGCCATACTAGGTTATGTTGTGCTGGCGGGGGTGGATTATACGGTAGATGCTCTCTATGACATAATTAGAGTCCTAAGCAGGGCAGGATTAACACAAGTACACTGGGCCCCCCAGTCTCCACCCCACCATGCCCTGCCCCATGTATTTACCAATTTACTTCTTTATTTCCTCTTTATTTCTTTTATTTTAAAATTCAAAACAAACAAAGATTACCATACCAGTGCCAGTGTACAGTTTTTCTTCTATGCAACCTCCAAACATCTCTGAACAAATCCCCCCTTCCTTCCTAGATGAAGAGATCTTCAGCTGGCAGGGCTTTCGGAAGCCAAATAATTTATATTTTGCATATGTGTAGGAGGCATGGGGCATGTTGGGAAGAAAATTTAGTGCCCATCATTTTATTGGACTAAAACATTTCTTACTTAGCTTTCGGAGGTTAAAACCTCTTTCTTCAGATCAGTAAACTATACTGCTGTTACAGTATCCCTGTCCTGACCTGACCTGAAGAAAGGAGTTATGATCTCTGAATTAGTAAAAAATGTATTAAAATTAGTTTAATAAACAGTATCATCTTATTTCCATTTTCTATTAATAAACGATTATCAATACAGCTACAATAATACCTTATTCTATAGCAAAAATAAATAAATAAATAAAATTTTCTACCTTTGTTGTCTGGTTTCTGCTTTCCTCTTCTTCTCATCATTCTCTTCCTTCCATCCACTGTCTGCCCTCTCTCTGCCTCTCCCATATGGCATCTGCCTTCTTTCTATGCCTCTTCCAAAATTTATCTGCCTCTCCATTCCATCTCTTTCTCCCTTCCCCCCCCCATTGGTGTGGCATCCATCTTCTTCCCTTCCCTCCTCCAATGGTCTGGCATCTCTCTCCTCTCCTTCCCTTCCCTCTCCCACACCCCCGTGGTCTGGCATTTTACTCTCTCTTCTCCCTTCCCCCCACTTCCATCTGCATCTGCCACCTTTCTTTCCCTCCAACCCAACTGCATCTAGTATCCTTCCCCCTTATGTTTCTCTTTCCTTTCCTTGCACACCAATTCCATCAGCATCTGCCCCCTTTCTCTTCCTCCACCACCCTTCCATACCACCCTGCCCTCTTTCTCTTCCTCCACCACCCTTCCATACCATCCTGCCCCCTTTCACTTCCTTCACCACCCCTCCATACAATCCTTCTCACAACCCTTCCATACCAACCTGCCCCCTTTCTCTCCCTCCACCACCCTTCCATGCTCCTTTCTCCCTCCCCTTCAAACATTGCAGCTGCCAGCTCTCAGCTCCTTTGCAAAAGGCAGTCCGAAAGCAGAATTAGAACAGCTGACGGCATCGGGTTACTCCCCCCCCCTGCATCAATGGCAATGTGGCCGGATCTATTACAGGAAGGTCCTGTGATGACTGCGTCTGCTGGTCCATCCCCCTCCAATGTCACTTCCCGAGCAAGTAAGTGATGTCAGAGGGGGATGGACCGGCAGACACAGTCATCGCGGGACCTTCCTGTAACAGAGCCAGCCACATTGCCGTCGATGGAGGGGAGGGCTCGTTACCATTGATGCCAGGAGGAGGCCGTTGCTGTTTTAAAAAAATGGCAAGATGAGTTGTCCTCCTTCAGCGGGCCCTCCTCACAGTTTCAGGCCCTAGGCATGTTCTATTGGGCCTATTGATTAATCCAACCCTGGTCCTAAGCCAAGCTTCTGTTTACATGATTTCTACCTGCAGAATGATCTGGATCAGACAATGGGTGAGGGATTTAGCTTCTAAAGCCACACTAAGCAGGCTTCTGTTTAAGGGCCAGATGCTCATGGTATGAAGCTGGATGCTATTATGACCAGTGTGACAGATTGTCACTCTAAGGCCTTGCCAGACAGCAGACCTTGGGCCCCTAGAGGTCTGATTGAGGCCATTTTCAAATATCCCGGAGGTTTCATCCGTACTACAGAGGTTCTGCTACTCAGAGACCATATGAAGAGTCAAGACAGGTTTGGCAGTACCAGAAAGCTCAAGTGCTCTGGGTCTAATGCTGCAGCAGCCTCCAAGAAAGTCCAGTGACACCAGGTCCCTGTCTATGCCTCCGCAGATAGGAGGGTGGTTGTTCACTTACAGGAAGGCTTGGACACAGATCTGCCCAGACCACCAAGTGCTGGATATTATTCAAGAGGGTTACAAAACCCCTGCCTCTCTCTCTCAAATTGCATTCCACTAGTAGTGGGACATCCTCATGGGTGGTGCACATGGCAGACTCAGCTGAGGAGATTTTCAGTGCAGCTATGTGGTATACTTTTCATACCTTAACAAAACTTTATAGGCTGGATATAGCAGCACATGTGGACACTGCCTTTGGGTCCTTGTTTTTAAGGGCAATCTTATCTGTCCCACCCTAGACACAACAGACTGCTTTGGTACGTCACCTATCATCCAGAATCCTTTGCCCTTTGCACTACAAGGGAAAATTTGTTTTTTACCTCAATTTTCTTTGTAGTAGAAGGGCAAAGGATTCTGGATGCCCCGCCCTGTCAGTTGCTTCACCTACCTTCGGACAGATGTGCATATCCAGAGATGGGAAATTTTCTGTGCCAGCCAGAAATGAAAAGAACATATCAGTGGTAAAAAGAAAAAAATTCCAGACAAATTAGAATGGATTGGGACTTTCAGTCCTCCATTTGTGTTAGTACTAGTTGCACGCAAACAGGTGGGTTGTTCACTCCACCTAAGTTTTTGATGTGATTATTCATATTAATTATATTTGTTACAGCGCAAAATAGAATTGATCTGTCAGGGAGGTTTCCTGTGCCCCTCCTTCATATTTTCTTAGTTACAGTGGAGATTGACTGCTTTGGTACAAACTAAAGGTGGCAGTACAGTCCACTGGGGAAGGAGGCAGAGTTGAAAGATGTGATTGACATCCTTGTGCAAACAGTTCGCAGGAAGAGGGTGATAACCTATTGTCCGGAATCCCATCATCCTTAATCCTTTGCCCTTCTACTACAAAGAAAATTATCAAGGTAAGAACCTAATTTTTCCCATCTAATATTTACAGATACATTAATTCACTGCGATCTAGTTAATTCTGATTAATATATATATTTCCATGTCTCCAGTGGAGAGATTTAGCCAACCATTTCACAGTTCATTGGGATAATGGAAGGAAAAACATATCTCTTCAAATCCTCATTTAACCTTTAGAATAACTTTTCTGCGTACATCTAAACAATTAATACGTCCTCACACATTTTCCCCAACCTAATCGTTTGGTCCTACCCATATCATACCCCTTTCTTCCCTTGAGGAAACAACAATTTGTAACTTTTATTCCCTAATGTCCTCTCCTAATGTTTCTTAGTTCGTCTGTATTGTCAATCTGTCATAGCCCTTTGAAAATTGTTAATGTAAAATAACTTGTTTTACTGTTTTATACTACTATCCTTTTTACTATGTAATTCGCTTAGATTTAATAGGCGAACCATCAAATTTTATTAAACTTGAAACTTGAAACTTGAAAAAGGTAACACCAGTAATGGTCCCAGTACCCTTTTTTTGCCTTTAACTCCCATCCAGTGGTATATTCAGAGATTTCTGTATTACCTTTGCCATCTAAAAAAATAATATAAGAAAACAGGATGCCAAATCCAAGGAGAGGATAAGAGAGACTCAGATATGCAGCCCACTGATCTTAAACCCTTTCAAGCCCAAAGTATATTTCTATTAATAGAAGTATTTAGATTTAGTAATAATAATAATTCAGATGGACCCCAATTTCAAATCTACCTCCTTATGAGTGTTATATTGATCCTCAGCTGCACCGCTCCATGTTCAAACTTTATCACCACATTAAGCTTGATGTGCAGAATCTTCCCTGGATCAGTTTTACTTGTGTGATAATAACTTCGTTTTTATATCTATTTAAACACGATTTTAAATACATTTAATTATAGATAAAGTGCTTTATAAGAGAAACTTATCTTAGTATTTGGTCAATAATGGGACTCTTGCGCCAACATGTTTCGTGCTACGGCGTTTTTTTCAAGGCTGGGTCCCTATGTTGCTCACGCCATCCGATTTGACCAACAATTTTAAATTAGTAAAGATGCCAAATACTAAGATAAGTTTCTCTTATAAAGCACTTTATCTATAATTAAATGTATTTAAAATCGTGTTTAAATAGATATAAAAACGAAGTTATTATCACACAAGTAAAACTGATCTAGGGAAGATTCTGCACATCAAGCTTAACATGGTGATAAAGTTTGAACGTGGAGTGGTGCATCTGAGGATCAATATAACACTCATAAGGAGGTGGATTTGAAAGCTGGGGTCCATCTGAATTATTATTATTACTAGTGAGATTGAATGTTATAATACCATTAAGTGCCTGTTATTGACTGTATTTAGATTGAGGCCAGGTATCCCCACACTGTGGAGCAGGCAGTCTGGGCATGAGACATACTCATATGGTAAAAGGTTGAGAATAAGGCACAGGATGGAAAGAATCAAAGCAGGAGGCTCAGGGAAAAGGAGTGTGTACTGTGAATGCTGCATGATTGTGGAACGGCTATCTGTGTCCTGCCTTTGATTCTACTACTGCTACTACTATTTATTATTTCTATAGCACTGCCAGATGAACACAGTGTTGTACATTAAACATGCAAAAGAGTCCCTGCTCAAAAGAGCTTACAATCTAATTATGACATAGTATATGCTAAAAGTGCGACTGGAAAGATAGGAAGGAAACCATGAGATAACAGAGCCTTGGAATCCAATCAATGACAGTGCATTGATAAGTAGATTGTGATCTACAGTATCAAATGCCACAGATAGATCAAGGAGGATGAGGGCAGAGTAGAGGCCTTTGGATTTGGCCAGGAGCAAGTCATTGAAGACTTTAGCAAGGGCAGTTTCTGTAGAATGGAAAGGGTGAAAGCCTGAATGGAGTGGGTCAAGAATAGCTCGAGACAAAAGAAAGTCAAGACAACAGCAGTGAACAGCACATTCGAGTAGCTTGGATAAGAAGGGGAGGAAGGAGACAGGGGGCAGGTAAGGTCCAGCAAGGGTTTTTTGAGGAGCGGTGTAACTATGGTATATTTGAAGGTGTCGGGTTGCAATAGAGAGCAATAGGTTGAAAAAATGACAGATAGTGGGGATAACAGTGGGATAGATGGTGATCAATAGGCATGTGGGGATGGGATCAGAGGTAGTAAGTTTGGAGGCGGAAAGAAGATGAGCAGTTTCCTCCTCCATGATTTCAGAGAAGGAAGAAAAGGTGGCAGGGGTCAGCGGGGCGCACAGGAGGTTGGAGAGGCGGAGCCGATTTGGTCAAGAACTCAAGGTTAATCTTGTGAACCATGTCATAGAAGTACTCGGCCATGGTCTGGGGAGAAAGTAAAGGAGCAGTCGGAAGTGAAGGCACTTTTGAGTAGAGAGTCGAGCGTGGTAAAGAGACGGCAAGGGTTGGATCCAAGAGAATCAGTCAAACAGGCATAGTAGTCTTGTTTTGCAAGTGACAGGGCGGATTGGAAGGAAGCCAGCAGGAATTTGAAGTGAACAAAGTCAGGGTGAGCACGGGATTTCAGCCAGTGACATTCTGCAGATTGGGCACAGGAACATTAGTAATGGATCTTAGAGGTCAGCCAGGGCTGGGGTTCAGTGTGCCTTCTAGGACGTGATATGGGAGGAGCAAGTGTGTGAAGAGTAGAAGAGAGAATGGTATTATAAGAAGAGACTACTTTAGTGACAGATTTACATTGACAAATTCTCATGCTCTGGAGTGTATGCCTGGCTATACATACTCTCAAAAAGGTGCTCTTGTACATTTTAAGAACTACTGCTCATCTCTCTTTCTGCTGAGAGCTTCAGAGTCCAGTTAAGGAGTTGAGCACCAGGCAGGGTTGACTTTTCTGTGACACCTGATCAAATCTGAAGGCACAACAATATACCATGAAAAGGCACAACAATATACCATGAAACACTAGCTGGGAAACACTACTGCATGCATCAGAACAGGAAATTATTTTCTGTTATTTGAGGATCTTAAATTAACAGCAATTTTATTTCATGATGGTCAACTTGTACTATTTAATTTTGCCAGTCATTTAACTGTATAACTTCTATATTGTTAAGATTCACACTACGCTTTAACCTTTCAGATTCTAGTTTGTGTATATTTTCTCCACTGCTGACTGATTGCATTTCAATTTTTATGGAACTTTCAGTCTGTAGAAATGAAAGAAATGGGTCCTAATATTTCCGGTGGAGATCACCAGCCTGACCTCGAGAGCCAGGGTAGGGCGGCATCGATGCCACGTTTGGCTGCTGAAACCCAGGTGAGAGCATGCTCACAAGCAAAGACACAACTAGCTCAGAAGTTGAAAAATTAATAGATCAAACATAAAAATTAGATATTCTTGGCCATGCACACCCCCTACTCTGCAACATCCTGTAGTAGTGATTTCCACAAGTTATCTATATATTGCAAGGGTAATTTCCAAATCCATTTATGCATGGAAAAATTATTTACATCCATATATAAATTCTCTGAAAATTACACGCCTCCAATGTGACTAAGACTACCATACTGAATATACTTTTAGCCACATTTAGAGGAATTATTCTCGGAGGCTTCTCTAGGTCAGGGACAGAAAATTAGTCTAAATTATATTTTCAAAATTGCATGGACTTTTCCAACAAAACTCAACCTGTAGAAAAAGAAGTGGTGACTGTGTTTCTGAGGAAAAATACACATTTGAAAAGTAGTTGTTTTACAGTAAATCTGACAATTGATCATTCCATGATGGTGAGCTTATCACCAGCATATGTTAAGGCAGATTTTACATAGAATTAAAGAAATCAGAATTGAGACATTCAGGTTGGGACATGTCAGATTCTGGTAGTAGTTCAGAAAAAGATATGACAAAGTAGAGCCTCTTCTAAAATATATGCAGGGAAAAACATGTATGTGCCAGCTATGTAAGGTGCAGCAACTATTTTGCAATTATCAACCTTTATAATATCAATGGAGGGAATTTGATGCTTACGCGTTGCTATTTCAGAACATACATATGGAAGTGCCCACACTTGGAGAGGAATTATCAATATGGGCTACTGTTAAGACAGATTATTTTACTGTTAACCCAAGTTATTAGTAATTATATGTGAGGAAGTCTATAGATTGCTGCCACTTCACTTTAAGAATACTCCCTCACAGTATCAAAACCATATTTATAGACCCATAGCCCCATCCAAGGTGGAAGTGAGACAGGATGGGTGTGAAAAGGATTTGGTCCCAATTACTGCCTCACACACTCTGTCATTAGTAAGTCAGATGCATCTGGGGACAATATCTTAGAAACAACAGATGCCCATTATCTCCAAAACATGTCCAATTTATTGTCAGTTCTACAACCCTTTTTATATCATTTTACATGGGTCAGTGTCGTCAGCATATGACGTAAGTACAAACCATATATGGACACAGATCACATGAAACTTTAAAAGAAATGACAAGCACCTTACTATCTAAAGGCTAAAGTCTAAAGGGTGCTCTGCTTAGCAGACACTTTCTTTATCTAAAGCTTCTTACAAATACAGCTGCGAAGACAATTGATTTCACTTCACAACAGGATAAGAAAACACATCTCTCAAACATAAAATGGCCTTGTAGTATATCAGCAAGAGAAGGAAAAACAAACAGGGTCTGGATTTACAGCTTCAAACACAGTTTAAAAAAAACTACAAGACACATGAAATGTGTCCCTCTTACGTCATGAAAATGACATCATAAATGCACAGCATGAGCTTGGAGGGAGAGATACTCTAGATATGTCTCTCGAGGAGGGGTTTTAGGAGCTGTAATACGAATAACATAGCGCATGAGCAGACAAAAAATTACATAAGAGACAAGAATGCAGATAATAATAGAGATTAAAACAATAAGAAGGTCTTTTACCCAGCCCTGCATCCAACTAAAGTACTGATCCCAAGGATTAGATAAACCAGAGTTATGTTTGAGCTCAGCAGAGAGGTCCTCTAATTTCTGAATGGCCATAGTAACCTTTCCTGTAGGACCTGTATTGTCAGGAATAAAAGTGAAACACGATAAAGTACTGGGACCCCCCCTTCTTACAGACACCCCCCCCCTTCTCAGCTAGAAACATATCCAGGGCCATGCGATTTTGAAAAGCCATCTGAGAAGTGGGGCCTAACTGATCAGCAATACCTTGCAAGGCATCTCTAGAGTAGTTCACAAAGCGTTGCTGATTATAATAAATGTAATTAATCCAATCAACATTCTTATTGATAGTAATAAGGGGAATAAGGGACTCAAACCCAGCCTTAACCTGGTCTCAGGCCTTGAATTCATCTGGGACCCCTCTTGGGACCCCTATAGCATCTATGTATATGTGCAGATCAAAACTACCACGGAGATCACGTTTATGTCGAGACAGAGAAGAGGAATAATAATAATAATAAAATAATAATAATAACTTTATTCTTATATACCGCCTACAATCTTGCGACTTCTAGGCGGTTTACAGCAAAGAATATTGCAATGTACATCTGATAGTAACAGCATTAATGATAATAACAACAGTTATGTACTGTAGGGTCGTGAAGTACCTTTCGGTTTGCACAGGGTTGGAAGTTAGTGATTGGGGTTAACAGTTTACATGTGAAGAACCATGTGAATAGGAAGGGTGCCCTTCAGAAAGGATATGCAGGGGCATGATAACCTTAGCTAAAGCGCACTGGCCTATCCACTGGCTGGGTAGCTTAACACGGAGCCGAAAGTCTCCACAGAGCCAGTGAATATCACCTAGGGTGAAAATCTGATGCTGCTACAATGGGGCAAACCTATGATCCAAGACAGAACAATAACCTGGAGGAAAATTGCCTACAAAACTACCCTGTGTCAGATTAGAAACATGACATGTGTAATTACCCTTATAGATGGTAACGGCTATGTCAAGATTTTTCTGTCCAGGCAGCAAAGGGTATTTAGAACGCCACAGCACACAAAGGGGATCGGTAAAATTAGAGGAGGTATTGGTAAATAACCCAAAAAAGCATGGTTGGATACCAGGAGGGAGGTTCAGAGGTACAGTTCCTAAATGGGGTCTAGCTTGAGCACATATGTAACAATTACTCTTATTATGTTGATCAGCAGTGAATTTCATCCATTCTAACTAAAGATTACGTTCTGAAAACCCTACCTCAACAGCCATAGTATATTCAAAGGTGGGATTGGCAATAGCCATCATGTCAGTAAGTTTATTGAATGTAGGGGCCAGTGGGTTAGTATTTTTAGGGCCCCCACAAAATGGCGGGAGAGGATGAGTGGAGGTAGATAGATCCCGTAAGAAAAACTGATGGGTCGGATAGCTAGACCCACCCTTAAACCACATGCCCATAACATACATACCTTCATCAGTAGGTCTAGGGTTGTCAATAGTAAGAGAAAGCTTAATAATTTATTCAGGAACACTTTTCCTATAACAATTTCCGACCTTACGAAGGGTCATACGAGTAAGCAGTGATTTACCATTTTGGTCCACTTTTTTCAGAGCACTTTCTGGTTTATAAGCCCAGTCAGTGCCAGTATTCCACCCTACTGCTCCCCAGGATGCACACTTATTCCCCCCAACGTGAGTCCGTAACATATATATATATATATATATATATCTTTAGTTTTAGGAATCTCCAAGGACCATGAGACATCAATTGATGAACAGTCCACAATATCACAATACTCAAAAGTGAAGGTGGCCATGTTCACACTGCTGGAATTATACCAAAGGGTAGTATACTGTCTATCTTTCTGGATTCCAATTGAAGGGCAGCCCTTGGGAGGAAGTCCAGCTTGACGTTTTAGTCGCAAAGAGGTGCCGGGGGTGCTGTTTACAGATGAGTACATTGTTGGGGTGTCATTTACAGATGGGTATGGGCAGAAAATGTCGTGGACCCAGGACACATCATCCCTGTAGACACAGTTAGAAATGATCCATAAAGGAAGAAAAACTAGCAGCAACTTTGCCAGTAGGAGAATGATAAAGTTGGTAGAATGCTGCGATGAGATCATCATGTTGTTCCACTGAAGGGGGTGAAATCTGCGCAGGGAAGACTTGCTTCTGGGGTTTTTAGGTTAACCCTCTTCAAGCGACTTGCGTGGATCCAAACAGGAAACTCCTCAGTGAGTACAGCAGTCCTGGTCACAGCGATCACAGTAGTGGGAGGGCCAAAGGGGAAATCCGTCTGCTTCCGATCCTTGAAAAGCTTCTGAATGATGACTTCGTCACCAGGCTGGAAAAAATGGGTAGGAATCTGTGGAGAGAAAGGAGTAGTGCAAGACATGTTTCTTTCAATATGCCCTAATGTTTCAATGAGCTTTCGGACGTATTCTTCCTGTATTAAGGGGAGATCACTACTCTCAACTATTGAGGGTTTGTCTACCCATGGGGGCGAGGAAAGGTCGTCCCATGAGAATCTCAAAGGGAGAGTAGCCAGTGGTGCAGGAAGATGAATCAGTCCAGCAGGAACAGACAGTCTCCCTAAACTAGTGAGATGCACACTTGGGATGAAATGATGTCTGTGCAAACAGGGAGAGATACACCAGCTTGAAAAGAGTCCAGATATCATTCAGCAGCTGTACTCCAGTGTGATCCAAATAACAGATAGAAAACGAGAGAGAAACCATGTTGCCTGTACTGAATGTGGCAACATGTGACAATATTAATGCATTTACTTGGTATAGTTATGGCAAAAGAGAGACAATATTCAGTTACTTAAGGTTCTTAATCGGACATTCCAAAAAGATATGTTTTTGTGTGCTGCATATAACTATTATGGCACTTCAGAGAGACCATACTTATGTACTGAATGTAGTCGGAAATATATACTGTGGTACGCAGCCTATGCCTGCTAGGTGTGTCCCTAGTGCAGAGCCCAGTTTAAAGGCCAACCCTTCCCCCAGTGTTACAGATAAACCTTTTCTTGATTCTCCTGATGCTATTTCTCCCTTGCTCTCTAGAGGGAGTCAGAGAGCACGAGTGCAGAGCGCCCATCCCCCTCTCAGGCCCAGGGTTGCTGATAGGAAATACTTCCCACCTGAGGGTTGGGGGCGGGGCTGCAAATTAGTTGCCCAGAGAGGAAAGCTCCTGGGAAATCAGTTAAAAGGAGGAGAGGCACAGGACAAGCAGGAGAGCTCAGGGCTGGGAGATCCTGATGGCAGTTCTCCACTGGAATCTATGGAGCTGATGGAAGCCGGAGAAGAATCTTCTTTGAAGGAGAATGAAGAACCTCAGGCCATGGAAATTGACCCGGATTCATCTGCTGCTCCAGTGAGTGAGATTCTGCCAATGGAAGTTTGCTTCATGGAAGGTAAGCCGCTCGTGGAATAAAAGTGAGTAGCTGTGACCTTATTGTATGAAGGACTTCCAAGGTTATGTTATGCCTTGTAGGAGCTTTAGAAACCAAGAGCTCCAGAAGATTTAAAAGACTCATGTGAAGGTGGTTTTTTTTTTTGTTTCTCTTTCATAAGAAAAGGACTGTATCCAGCCCAGGTAGTGGGGGTTCGCCTCACGTATTTTGTGGTGGGATAGTGGGTCTGTTTGGCAGTTTATCACCACGTGAAGCGCACTACCTGCCCAGTATTCTAGCAGCTGGGTAAGTCACAGCCCTAGCTCTGACTAGTGCTGTGGTAGTCAATTCAAAGACTGTTTGTATTTTGAATATTTTGTTTTTCATTGCTGGGAAATGAGTAGGGGCTGAAGCCCATAGCCTGAATCTTAGAAAAAGACTTGAACTGGGACATTTCCACTTTTTGGACAGTTTGCTGTTTTGTGTTTTTTTTCTTTTTACTGTTTTGGGACTATTTGCTAATCGCAGAAATATCCTGACAAGGTTTATGTTTACTACGTGCAAGAATAAATCCTGAGTTTGATTTAAGTAACTACCCTTACCTGGTGTGGCAGTATTTTTCTTCCGCTATTATTTTCTTTGTGAAGCTCACCGCGGCTCACAAGAGCACAACTCCCGTGTCCCAGCCACTCAGGGCCCATTGTCCTGAGCCGGTTGGTGACAATACTGAATGGATCATATGTAGGGAGCACCACGGAATAAACACTGTATAGAATAAAACTTTTTCTTAAACATATAACCCCTAACTAAGCTACATTTAGAATATGAAAGCTATAAGTAAAAAGAACATTGCGCAATTAGGCTAGTAAGAAGTGGGAAAAGAGCTCTAGAAATGGCCAATGTTATGTATCCTGGGGTACCCACTAAGCTAAAACAAGTAGACATGACACAGACAAAACATAAAACACAAAGTTTTAGGCGTGAAGCTATTTTTCCATCTGTCAAGTGTGCAGGGCTGAATGTAACTCTACAAATAAACACATTGTTATAGCAAACCAAAATAAAGATAAACATATAAGTAATACAAATAATGTATATCATAACCATCTCATATTCGGAAAAAGACATAAAGCTAATGTCTCTTTGGAGCGTCTCTATCTCTGCAGTGATAAAGAGGACCCTTGGAATACATTAGAAATATCTTTGTGCCAAAACTGGTCTGGGATGGCTATGTATATCCGAACTACTGCTAAGAAAAAGAAAAAACATTTTAAATTGGCAACATCCTAATTTCAGCTAAAACAATAGGAAGGAATTTTTTTCCAATTTACAAACGTGCCAACTGTAGCTATTGAGCTATATATGTCTGTATCAGGGAGCGAAGGTCAAGAATGAAAAAAATCACTGGCAAGGAGTTGAAATGTCGAGCGAGCACTGCAATGACCAATGCCATGAAATTGAGCAATGAATAAGGGAGAGCTAGCAGCTGGTATACAGGGTTTCCCCTTTTTGCACCAAAGTCCGTCCGAAGGGCGGCTTTGGGCATCTGCCAGACACCAGGCATCAAGTTCAGAGGGGGTAACAAAGGACTGAAGCTGAGAAAAAGAGAGAAAGGGAATCCTGTTCACCCTTGAGACCCAGAAGCCCATTTAAAAGAAGGGCTTGGACATCGTGAGAAGTGTGAAGGGTAGTGAGGTGACCAAGGGGCAGAGAAGTAGCCAGCTCTACCACCATAGCACATGCAGCCAGGGCTCTCAAGCAGGCAAGCTTGCCTTAAACTTGAACAGGAGTGACTTTAGAAAAAAAAGGCAACAGGGTGTAACTTACTGCCATGATCTCCCGCCATGGTTTTACAATGGTCCCGAACAAAGAGATGAAACATTTGGTCATAATCAGGAAGACCCAGACCTGGGCTAGAAACCAAAGCACATTTCAAATGTCCAAAAGCATCCAACATTTCTTTAGTCCATCTGATAAGATCAGTCATTTCAGAACCCAGGGTCTGTCTCAGAATCTGGTCATTAAAGGAACAATCAGGGATCCATTGGCGGCAGTAACCAATCATACCAAGAAAAGTAAGCATGTCCTTTTTGGTAGCTGGGCGGGGCAGACCCAGAACAGCAGCAATGCGGGAGGTGCTGATTTTCCTCTGACCATGAGACAGGACAAAACCCAGGTATTTCACTTCAGATTTACACCATTGCAGTTTATTTCGTGACACCTTGTGACCACACACAGATAACCATTGTAAAAGGTGCAAACTATCAGCCTGACAGGTCTCCTGAGTTATGGAACACAAAAGGAGGTCATCCACATACTGGATGAGGACAGAACCATGAGGGGTAGTCCATGGCTGTAGAGTAGCCCGGAGAACAATGGAGAACACCACAGGGGAGTCAACATAGCCCCAGGGCATTCTACACCAGGTATACTGTTGCTTAAAGGTGAAGGCAAAAAGGGGCTGAGGAGCCTCATCAACAGGGAGTAAAAAAAACATTCTTTAGGACAATGACAGAAAAAAAAAACATTGGCTCCAGGTGGAATGGAAGAGAGGAGGGAAGGAACATCAGGGGCAATGGGTGCAATGAGAATTACCAAAGCATTAACAGCCCTAAGGTCTTGGATGAAGTGGGGGGTGCCATCAGCTTTAACAACAGGATTGATGGACATATTGTAGGAAGAGATGGTGGTTTGGATAATACCGGAGGAAAGAAAGGAAGCAATTAGTGGAATCATGACTTTCTCCTTCTCCCGGGAGATCAGGTACTGCTTAATGAAAACGGGAATGAGTGATTTCAGAGAAGCACGAGAGGGGGTACATGAAATAGAGCCTACAGCATTGTCAGCGAAAGCCCAAACCGGGGAGTCTGGGGGAAGGGGAAAAAGCATTCATGCGCGGACCCTGATAGTGTAAGCAAAGAACAACAGCAGCTGGTCTGACAGCCACAAGTGCGTTTGTGCTTTATTCCCCACTAAATCTTGTAACTACTTGAACCCTGTCAAGTTATTCTATCGATAAATCCAGATATCTTATACTTGTATTTCTATACCACAACATGTAATTTACTTAAATCGTTGTAATGTAATTCTCTCGGTAATGTCCTGATCTCTTTTAACTGTAATCCACTTAGAACCGCAAGGCACAGGCGGAATAGAAATCACAAATGTAATGTAATGTAATTTAATTCAGACTGCCAATTAGAGAAATGTTTCTTTAAGTCAGAAAGAGTAAAACAGAATCGCATTCCTTAAAGTCAGTAACTAGGTATCCAAATAAGCACAGAGAGAATTTACAACTTGCTAATCTTCTAAAAAACAAAACAAAAACATGAGCCTTGCACAAGAAAGGAAGCCTATAAAACAGAAGTTTTTCTTTTATAAGCCAGCACAGAACACAGAGGAAGCAGCCGAAGGAGGAACGCACAATATGAGTCAGAGTCAAACTATTGTACGTTCGAGAGGGAGACAAGAAACAGTTCTTGTATACAAGCTGCGAGGGAAAGATCTTAGACTGAAAACAGCTATCAAACTCTGCTTGCAATTCATTTCACATAACAGCATGTCCTACCTCAGTGTTAAACTTATAAGCAGTGCAAACTTATACGGGAAAGGACTGGTGACACAGAGAGATGTGAGCTGGAGGGAGAGTGTCACACACAAGGGCAACATAAGCCTTACAAGTCTCATCCCAGTTGGGGGCCTAAGGAACTGACAGAGGAGCATAAGCGCTTAGACATTTGTCCTGACACTTGGCCCATTATCATGAAGAAGTGAAAACTTTATTAAGTCCTCTCAACAGAAACACTCAGAAAATTAACGTGGGAAGTCATGGAGCATCCAGCATCCAGTCCAGATTTAGCACCATCTGATTTCCACCTTTATGGAGCACTCAAAGAAGCTTTAAGGGGCAACTGGTTATACGCCAGCTTATTTGTTGTTGGGAAAAGAAAGATTATTGCCTCATAAAGAACTATTTGATCAGTCTGATTTGGACAATACTGAAATTAATTTGGATGATTGGTTCAAAGAGCATAGATTGAAACTTCAGAAGGCTCATAAATTTGCGACTGAAGCATCTGAAAAAGCTTCTCAAAATATTAAGAAGACTTATGATCGGCATTCTCGAGGAAGTCCTTTCGATATCAATGATTGGGTTTTGATAAGGAAACATAATTTCAGGCAAAGACACAAAATTCAAAATGTATGGGAAACAGAACCATACCAAGTTATACAAGAAGGGGAAGAATCCTAAGTGCCTTTATGACCCATAACAAAAACAATATAACAATGCAGAAATTTTCGCTTACCTTACCTTATAAGCGAGGTACAGGACAGTAATATACAATAAAATCTTATACTCTATAAAATCTTATCTAAGCGATAGAAAAGGAAAGGCACATACAAAGAGTGTTAACCCCACAAATGACAGAGTGGGCAGGCGGTTCTATAAATAATTTCATTCTTCCCGAAAGAACGGCAGCTGCTTATATTCACGATGGGAGCTTCCCAAAAATTCCCTGGGAGTTTCCCAAAAACTCCGTAATAGAAATAGACTTCCAAAATCCTTAACTTAAAAATAAAGAGTTGGAACAAGACGCTAATACCAGTGAGTATTAAAGAACAAAAAAAAAATTCAGAAATGCTCACAAAGTACTGGTGATGTCATCGTCCCCATCCCGGGCAAGCCCCCACTGAAAAGGATTTGGAACCAATTACTGCCTCACACACTCTGTCATTAGTAAGTCAGATGTATCTGGGGACAATATCTTAGAAACAACAGACGCCCAACATGTCCAATTTATTGTCAGTTCTACAACCCTTTTTATATCATTTTACATGGGTCAGTGTCGTCAGCATATGACGTAAGTACAAACCATATATGGACACAGATCACATGAAACTTTAAAAGAAATGACAAGCACCTTACTATCTAAAGGCTAAAGTCTAAAGGGTGCTCTGCTTAGCAGACACTTTCTTTATCTAAAGCTTCTTACAAATACAGCTGCGAAGACAATTGATTTCACTTCACAACAGGATAAGAAAACACATCTCTCAAACATAAAATGGCCTTGTAATATATCAGCAAGAGAAGGAAAAAAAAAACAGGGTCTGGATTTACAGCTTCAAACACAGTTTAAGAAAAACTACAAGACACATGAAACGTGTCCCTTCAGGGTGGAGAGCAGGAACAAGGAAGTATAAAAGCTCAGAGTCAGGGCACAGCTAGGTTAAGGAGGCCAGAGGGAAGCAGGGTTGTCCAACTGCATATTCTTTCACCACCTATGTATAAACTGCAACCAAAACAGTCAGGTAAGCCTAAAGTAACCATTTATTTTTTTCCCTCAAAACGGGACATCTACTAATTTTCAGCCCAGCCCCAGCCCTAGCCCCACCCCAATTTATTCCATTCATTTTTCATGTACACACAATATCTTATTAATTCATAAAATTAAATAAAACACAAAGCACACTGTATGCAGAGAAAATGTTAATTATCATTTATATTCGGGGGGTTTCAAAGAGGTAATATTTTTTCAGGTTGAAAATTAGTCTTACAGCTGTGTTTTGAATAAGCTGCATTTTATGGACTAGAGTAGTGTTGATTCCCATGTAGTTGGAGTTACAAGCGGATAGCACAAGAAATTCTATCATTAGGGGTACAATTAAAATGGACTAAGCAAGCTTTTATCAATCGCCCGACTTTACTTAACCAAGAGACACTGCAGGTCACCCAGATAGCTATGGATTCCCTTATTCATGAGGGCACAACCCATATGCTTTTGTATCGTAGAGGAAAATTTTATAGATATGGTAATAAAGCAGGGAAGCTTTTGGCTCAAGTTGTAAAACTGTGTATGGGGGTAGTCGAGAATTGTTGCTGCCATGCGGGATGTGAGTGGGTGAGGTACGAACCATTCAGCATATATAACTAACCAGTTTGTTCAGTATTTTCAATCTTTTTACACAATGGATCAGTCATGTGAACTTGCCAACAAGATCTGGTAATTTGCATGGGAGGAGAGAGGAAAGGCAGGGGAGAGTAGAGAGATAAATCCAGTGATATTCAAAAGTGACCTCAGTCTTACTCATGGTTAAAGGCTTTTTTGAACAGCCAAGCTTTTAAATTGGCTTTCTCTACTCATCCTTTCCAGACTGGACTATTGTAACTTCATCTATTTAAGTCTAACCAAGAAAAGACTTCAAAGACTTCAGCAGATTAAGAACACTGTGGCTTCTGTCCAAACTTCACTGGCTTCCAGTAATTTCCAGGGTTCACTTTAAATGCGCCTGCCTAACTTTTAAGATCCTACATGGCATCTTTCCTCCCCTTATTCCACTATCTTGGAACTCCTCGAGCCCTGATACCACCAGATCCACCCCAAAATTTAAACTATGCTTCCCCTCGTTAAAAGGCGTCATCTATGCGGGACAATTAGGGGTATCTCTCTCCTTCAGAATCACAGAGCTTTGGAATAACCTTACTACCCCAATTCGGAATCTGGGCTCCTTCCAACTATTCCGAAAACATCTGAAAACTTGGCTATTCTCAAAAATGTAACACTTTCTTCCCTCTATATTCCTCCTCTAAACCTTACTATGGTGTTCCCTCTTTATACTAAGTTCCTTTAAATCTTCTTTATATTAAGCTCCTGTAACCCTTACTATGGAGTTCCTCTTCTTACTAAGCTCCTGCAAACTGTGCCGAGCTCTATGATTGTGGAGATGATGCGGTATGTAAACTTAAGGTTTAATTTAGTTTAGTTTACAAATATGTTTTGCCCAGATATATCTATTATATCGAGTAAAACCAATGCTGTCTTCATTTGATTTTCATGCTGTTGTGCAGGCGATGGTCTTGTCGCGGCTTGCCTACTGCAATGTTCTGTACCTGGGGATAACCAAACTAGGTGCAGGGCATTGCAGGTGGTACAAAATGGCATGGCATGATTGATAACAGGTACATTGAGGTATGAGTATATCACACCTTACCTTCAACAGCTGCATCGTTTGCCAGTTGCTTTTAGAATTCAATATAAAGCAATTATAATTTGCCATCAGTTCTTATATGATACGATCCCAGAATTCTTTAAGAACAAAATGTCTAGTTACCAACCAGGAAGATCTTTGCGCTCTGAAAATTCTGCACTGCTGAAGACAAATGTAAATCCAAAATATGTGGAAAGCAATGCAATGATCTTTTCTTGTGCAGGAGTAAAATTGTGGAATTCTCTTGTAGGGAAAGTCTGGAAATGCAAGGATGGGGGGCATTTAGAAAGTTATTAAAAACACAATTATTTGTAAATGCCTTCCTTTAAGCTACTTATTTTTCTTGTCTGCTGATTCCTAGAAAGAATTGAATTATTCTTCATATATCTATCTTGATCTGTATTGAAAAGTTGTTTTAATTTGTTTTAAGATGTTATGTATGTAACAGTTTTGTAAACCGCTTTGGTCAAAAACGGTATAGAAATTTTTAAAATAAATTTTTTTTAAAATTCCATTACTGCTACTCACAATAAGGCCCCAATTCTGCAAACTGTGTCCCAATTGTAGGCTGCTTTAGGCTAATCAGGACACACATAAAAAAGAAAATGCTCCCCAGGCTGGCCGCCTATATTGAAGGCACCTCGGGGAGCCTCATGAGGCCTGCCTAAGCTCGCCTAAAGCTATGCGTAGCCTTATGCGAACCTAGGCGGCCGCGTACATCTCCTTAGGCCAGTGGGAGACGCGTACAATGTAGGCCAGCAAAATGCTGGCCTAAATTTAAGTAGACACAGCTGCTATACTTATCGTGGCAAGGGATCTCCCTGCCACGATAAGTAAAGCAGCCGCAGTTACAGCTGCCAGTCCCCCCCCGAATGATCACAATAGGAGGGAGCCCAATCCTCCTGCCCGAAGACCCCCCATCCCCCATGAAGATCGTGGCAGGAGGGAGCCCAACCCCTTGTGCCCGAAGACCCCCCCACCTCCCCCCAAAAAGATCGCAGCAGAAGGGATCCCAACCCCTCCTGCCTGGAGACCCCTCCTACCCCCCACAAAGAGCCCAACTCCTCCTCTCCAAAGACCCCCCCCCAACACAGGTGGCAGACCCTCCCATGGCTAAACACCCCCCTTACTAATCTGAAAAGTTGGTTGGCCATTCAGGTTTTTCTACTGTCCGGCCGGTGTGCCCGCCTTCATCAAAATGAGGCGGGGCCTACCCCTTC
Organism: Geotrypetes seraphini; assembly: GCF_902459505.1. Taxonomy (NCBI): domain Eukaryota; kingdom Metazoa; phylum Chordata; class Amphibia; order Gymnophiona; family Dermophiidae; genus Geotrypetes; species Geotrypetes seraphini. The sequence goes on along the minus strand of NC_047093.1, from coordinate 92,052,319 downwards.
CTGGTGCATTGTGGGATGCACTGTGGAGGGGACTAATGCCTGATTAGCCCAGGCACCTAACGCCCCTCCTATGGGCAGGGCCTTAGATGCCTGGGCCAATCAGGCATTAAGGGCGGTGATAATCGAACATTTCCCAAGACATCCAAGACAGAACTTAGTCGTCCGGAGCTAGACTGTTTTAAAAGCACCTAAGTACCAAAAAGGAACTCAAACTGATCAGATGACCACTGAAGGGATTAAATGACCCTCTCCCACACTCTTCTAGTGGTAACTAACCCCCTTCCCACCCCATATTTGATTGGGGCTGATCATTTTTTTAACACCCCCTCCTCTATATAAAAAATATATATTTTTAATAATAATCCACAAGTCACACTCAGGAAGGATGCACCTAAGAAAAGGCAGCATTTCAAACACTGCAGTGAGCACTAGAACATCAATTTACGCACTGTAAAATTAAATGAGCCAAATTAGTACAGATCAATCCTGCACAGTCAATGCTAACAGGAAACCATATCTTTTTCATACATGTGGAGGGGGCATAATAAAAAAAAAACGCCTAAGTCCATTTTGGGTCTAAGGCAGGAGTGTCCAATGTCGGTCCTCGAGGGCCGCAATCCAGTCGGGTTTTCAGGATTTCCCCAATGAATATGCATTGAAAGCAGTGCATGCAAATAGATCTCATGCATATTCATTGGGGAAATCCTGAAAACCCGACTGGACTGCGGCCCTCGAGGACCGACATTGGACACCCCTGGTCTAAGGGCTCCTTTTACTAAGCTGCGATAGTGTTTTTAGTGCGCACAGAATTTTAGCGCGCGCTACGCACGCTAAAACTGCTATCACAGCTTAGTAAAAGGAGCCCTAAGTTGCTAGTTGCCCAAAGTTGGACATGTCCAAAGTCAATTCTCGAAAAATACATCCAAAATATATATTTTTTTGAGAATCATCTACTTGTACATCCATCCGTTTGATTGTCCAGACTGCTAAGTCTTCTATCTTTATACCCCATTCTTGTCCATAAATTCGTCCAAGTCAAAAACGCCTAGATGTGGGAGAGGCCAGGAAAGTGATAGACTGGCCACCCAGACATGGCAACAGAGTAGTGGGGCACCTTACAGGGCACTGCTGCGAATTTCACAAAAAGGGTACCACATAAACATCTCACCATAACTCCCTTATAGGTCATGGTGACCTCCCAAAAAACTCCCCAATACCTACTAGACCCATCTGTCTACCACCCCAATAGCCCTTATGGCTGCAGGTGCCATCTATATGGCAGTACTATAGGGTTTGGGGGGCGTTATGGTGGGTGCTTGTTTCACCATGAATGTAGTGGTTAGAGTGGCTTATGGGCCTGGGTCCTCCTCTCTATGGTTTATTAACCCATCCCCCAGACTACTTAAGACACCTCTGTGCAGCTCTACTAGGCTTTCCTATGCCAGGTGCTGATGTTCTGGATGTAGGTATGTACATTTTTATTCCGATTTTATGGCGGCGGTGGGAGTCAGTGATCACTGGGGGAGTGTGTGGGAGTCTGTACTTTGTGTCTGCAGTGGTTAGGTGATCACTTTAGATACCTTCTCTCCATTTAGACCTGTTTTTAGATCGCCTAAGTCACTACATATAAGTTCTGTCTAGGCAGTCTCATTAAACTTTTGGTTATACTTGCAGTATGACTAAGTCTAGATCAGCCCACATCTAGCCCAAATCCCGCCCTCAACACTCCTCTTAAAACACCCTTCAGCTCTGGGCGTACAGCATAACTGAAAAGGCCTAAACTGTTTTTAGATACATCTAAAACCCGTTTTGATTATCGGCACTTAGATGACCTGTCTTTAAGGTTGTCCAAGTACTGATTTGGGCAGGATTTTAGACGTATTTCTGTTTCAATTTTGAGCCCCATTGAATGCAGATACACCCTCACCCAGTATGGAATAAGATATCACAAACTAAAACTTGAAATATGTAGACAAAATTTAAACTGAACCGCCAAGAAGCCAGACTCTGCATATAGTGCAACACCACAGAAACAGTGACCTAAGAACATAAGAATTACTATATTGGGACAGACCAAAGAACCATCAAGCCTCAATGTCCTGTTTCCAACAGTGGCCAACCCAGGTCTCAAGTACCTAGCTAGATCCCAAGTAATAAAACAGATTTTATGCTACTTATCCTAAGAATAAGCAGTGAATTTCCCCAAACCACTTCAATAATGGCCTATGGACTTCCCTTGTAAGAATTTATCTAAACCTTTTTTAAACCCCGCTAAGCTAACTAATTTCAACACATTCTCTGGCAACAATTTCCAGAGTTTAATTACACATTGTATGAAGAAATATTTTCTCTGGTTTGTTTTATATCTACTACTTAGTAACTTTATTTTATGAAAAGAGTAAACAAGCAATTCATATCTACCTTTTCCACTCCACTCAGTATTTTGTAGACCTCTATCATATCCCTGAGCCATCTCTTCTCCAAGCTGAAGAGCCCTAGCCACTTTAGCCTTTCCTCTTAGGGAAGTCATCCTATCCCTTTTATCATTTTTGTTGCCCTTCTCTGAACCTTTTCTAATTTTGCTACATCTCTTTTGAGATATGGTGACCAGAATTGCACACAGTATTCAAGGTGTGGCCATAGCATAAAGCACGTGTGTCAAAAACAAGTCCCGTGGGTCGAATCCAGCCCACCAGGCCATCTTATGCGGTCTGCGGTGTGGCCTGTGGTGACTGCGCACCTTGTACTACATCAAGGGTGTCCAACTTGCGGGCCACAGGCTTGAGGGCGATGCAGCGTTTTGCTCATTGCCACCCCTGGGTGTTTACCTTCTGGCTGGCTCCCTCCTCCTCACTGCCGCAGTCATTTCTCTGACTGAAACAGAAACCTTCCCTCTGATGTTACGACGTCAGAGAGAAAGCTTCTGGCTCAGCTGTGGGACGCTTGTAGGAGCTGCCACTGCCCACAGTTTTGTGCACAGAAATGAGTGCGGCAGTGAGGAGGAGGGAGCTGACTAGAAGGTAAACACCCACTGGAGGAAGGTACGTATTTGAGGCACAGAATGAGGAATGGGAGAGGGGCGTGTTGGGACTCGAGAAGGAGGGAGCACTCTCCGGAGAAATGTTGGAAGGAAGGAGGGAGGAGGCATGAACTTGGGACATAGAATGAAGGGAAGGAGGGAGGGGAGCATGAGCCATAGAATGGAGAGAGTGAGAGAAAGAGATGCTGACGTGAGAGAGGGAATATAAAGGAATAATTGGGTGGCTGAGAGAAGGAAAGAGAGATGATGCACATGGGGAGATGGAATAAAGAGGAGAATTGTTGGGCAGAGAGAGGGAGGGAGAGAGAATTATTGGACATGGTGGTGGGAGAGGATGCATGGGGAAGAGAGAGATGCCAGACCACTGGAATGGAAAGAAGAGAGAGAGAGATGTCAGACCACAGAATGGAAGAGAAGGAGGGGAGAGATAGATGCTAGATTGCAGGGAGGAGAGATGCCAGACCACAGAAAGGAGAGGAGAAAAGGAGAGAGATATTAGATCTCGGGAAGAGGGAGGGAAGGAGAGAGAGATGCCAGACCATGGAAAAGAGATAGATTCCAGGCTATAGGAAGGAGAGGAAAAAGATGCCAGACCATATGAGGGGGAAGGGGGAAGATAGAGTTGTCCGACCATGGGAGAGAAATGAGATGGTACACAGGATTGGAGGGGAAGGGGAGATAGAGGAAGGAGATGGTGCACAGCAATGGGTGTGGCAGGGAAGAGATAAGAAAAAATGCTTCTTATGGATAGATGGGAATAGGAGAGAATAAAGAGGGAGGAGATGGTACACATGGATAGATGGGAAGGGAAGACATGGAAAAGTAGATAGATTTTGAGAAGAAAGCAGAAAAATGGAAGAAAGTTGAATGTTAAAAGTTAATGCTAAAGATGGATGTATGGCAGAAAGTGAAGGAGAGAAAAACAGCAAATGGATAAGGTGGCCCTGGATACACATTTAAGAGCACAAACAGAAAGAAGTGCAGCCAGAGACTGGGAAAAGATGGTTTAAAAAACAAAATCATCGGACAACAAGGGTAGGGAAAATGATTTTATTTTTAATTTAGTGATTGAATTGTGTCAGTTTTGAGAACTTACATCTGCTGTCTTTATTTTGCACTGTTCAGAAAGAAATGCATTTGTTTCTATTTCTCTGGGGTTGAACTGCATTCAGAGTTTTGAATCTTAGGGTTTTGTTTGTATATATTAGTACTTTTAGTTTGTGGTCCCGTATTTGCATAGGGGTTATCTGTGTTTTGGTAGGAATGAATGTTGAGAAGCATACAGTGTGCTTTGTGTAGTTTCATTTTGTGGTTACCCATTATGTGTTGTTAATAAGATTATATTGTATATGTATATATATATTCATTTTTCATATATATATATATATATACATATATGAAAAATGAATGGAAAAAATGGTATTATAATTAGTATTATTATGGGGGTGGGGTCTGGCCTGCGACTTAGCCTGTGTTTCAGATTTCAGCCCCTTAATGTGATTGAGGTGGACACTCCTGACATAGAGCAATACAAGAACGTTATATAATTTTCTAACATTCTATTTGCTTTCTTAGCCGCTGTCGCACATTAGAAACATAGAAAGATGACGGCAGAAAAGGGCCAAGGCCCATCAAGTGAGGGTTTTAACATATCCTCAACAATTACATATAGATCCTTTTCCTGGGCAGTGACTCCTAACATAGAACCTTGTATCACAAAGCTGTAGTTTGAGGTCATCTTTCCCACATGCATCGCTTTGTACTTGCTCACATTAAACGTCATCTATCATTTTGATCACCAGTCTCACAAAGTCCTCTTGCATTTTTTTTGTAATCCTCTTGCAATTTAACAGCTTTGAACAACTTTGTATCATCAGTATATTTAATTATTTCACTAGTTATTCCCATCTCTAGATCATTGGTAAATATGTTAAAAAGCGCAGGCCACTATATAATCAAAACATGCAACAAAAAACTGTGAAAAATATCAGTGGAAACAGGCAGGAAGATTTGAAGGTAATCCAGGAGGAAAAGCCTCAGAGCCCTATTAGGGACAAAGCCCTCATCTAACTAGAAAGGGCAAGTCAATTCATCGGCATAAAAGCCTCTATTGGTTACTGAAACTTTCAAAACAAGTACAGGTGCAAATGCTAACAAGCAGCAATATTTCTTAGGCATGTCACTGAAATTACTGTGAAACAAATCGTTGCTATAACACTGAGAAAAGTGATGACAAACTTATCTTAAAGCAAGTCAGGCAGCAATGCTCACACCCCCACCGATGATGGTCAAGCATTTTGCCTTCTGGCTGCTTCAGGGACAGAAGAAAGCAAAGCCTGCAAAAAAGTGCTATTTGTGCTGCTAAATATTCAATGTAAAAAATACCTTCAAAAGAAACTGCTCAGATCCACTAAATTTATAATCGGCACTCAATCTGTGCTCAACACCACCCACACATAGATGGCTGCCATGCATCTGGTATCTGTGGCCTTCCTACCAGATGACCTCATATAAAACACAAATCAATCAGAGGCTTTTAGGAAAAATGCAATTTAAAAATTATGAAATGGGTGGTAACATCAAAAGAATGGTTGGGCAAGTCAATAAGAATGATAATGATATCAAAATTAGAAAAACTAGAAAGACAGGTGTCAAAATTTAGAAAAAGTTAGAAAAAATTTCACCATTCAATCCTCGCATTCATGCTGTATGACTCTTCAGACTTTAGTTTATAAATTTATTCCTGCTCGCAGCATAATAGTGCAGTCCTTCTATCTCTCCCTTGATGTAAAAGGGGGATATGGTCAATGACAGTGCATTTAAACTGACTAGGCAAGTGATGTGCATGTACCCAATGCTCAACAATTTGCTCATCAACTTTATTATGTAAAAGACTGCTATAGTGTTCTCCAATGCAGGTCCTAAAACATCATGACGTTTGCCCGACATATAGTTTAGGACACAGGCAAATAATTACAGAAACAACAAAATCAGAAGAACAATAATTATTGTGATATAACTTATATTGCTGTCCTGTCACTGGATGTACAAAAATTTGTTTAGTTTCAACAGTAGATTCACATAGGATAAGAGGTGATGTTCTCTTTCTTCATGTCCCCATGTACACCATCTCTCTTTCCCTCTCTCAGACACCTAATTCTCCCTTTCTATTCCCTCCCTCACCTCAGCATCTCTTTCCCTCACTCTCTCCATTCTTCCATCCATTCTGTAAAGAACCCCACTATTTACCCTTCTCCATTGAGAATATTGACCATTTAAACCTATTCTCTGTTTTCTGCCTTTCAACCAGTTCTTAATCCATAATAGAACATGACCTCTTATCACATGACTTTCTAATTTCCACAGAAGTCTTTCATGAGGTACTTTGTCAAATGCCCTTTGAAAATTCAAATACACAATATCAACCAGCTCACCTTTATCCACTTGTTCATTCACCCCTTCAAAGTAATGCAGTATCCAGTCTTTTGCACGGTATATCACATGTTTGATTATCTCCCAGTTGGTGAGAGGACTTATATGTGTACTCGATGCAAAGAGTTCCTAGCATTCAGGGAACGGGTCTGATCTCTTGAGGCTAGAGTAGCAGACTTGGAGGAGCTGAGAGAGACAGAGAGTTACATAGAGGAGACCTATAGGAACCTTGTAGAAAAGTCCCACCTCCAGTCTGACAGCCTCTGTGCTGCCTCAGAGGAGGGAAGTCTTCTTAAGGGACAGCGTCACCATGGCGTAGGAGACAATCCTGTAGCTAGGATATGCCCACCAGGAGATGCAAGGTCCTCTCGCACCGAGAATGTGTCTCCCAGGGGCTTCTGCCCAGGAGGGCAGGGTTAGGATGGCCGTTATACTTGGAGATTCGATCATCAGGCATGTAGATAGTTGGGTGGCTGGTGGGCGTGAGGATTGCTTGGTCACTTGCCTGCCTGACGCAAAGGTGGCAGACCTCACGTGTCACCTAAATAAGATTTTAGATAGTGCTGGGGAGGAACGTGCTGTCTTGGTACATGTGGGTACCAATGACATAGAGAAACGTGGTAGGTATGTTTTGGAAGCCAAATTTAGGCTCTTAAGTAGGAAGTTAAAATTCAGAACCTCCAGGGTAGCATTTTCTGAAGTTCTCCCTGTTCCACACGCAGGACCTAAGAGACAGGCATCGCTCCGGAGTCTTAATGCATGGATGAGGCAATAGTGCAGAGAGGAAGGTTTTAGATTTGTTAGGAACTGGGCAATATACTGGGAAAGGGGGGAGTCTATGCCGCAAAGATTGACTCCACCTTAACTAGGGTAGAACCAGGCTGATGGCATCAACATTTAAAAAGGAGATAGAGCAGCTTTTAAACTAGAAACTGGGGAAAGGCTTACAGTCGCTCAAAAGAACATGGTTCAAAACAAGATATCATCATAAAAGGGAAGACAGTGAGATTGCTATACAGGCCACAATAGCCAAGTTTCCTTAAATACAAAGCAGACTTATTTTAAAGATTGCAAATTATCTGTGCTAACTGTTGAGCAAATTGTCTGTATGAAAATGCCAAAAGCCTAAGAAACAAGAAGGAAGAGTTAGAATATATTGCATTAAACGAAAGGATAGATATAATAGGCATCTCTGAGACCTGTTGGAAAGAATATAACCAATAGGATACTGTCATACCGGGGTACAAATTATATCGCAGTGATAGGTTGGATTAAATAAGTGGAGGCATAACATTATATGTTAAGGAGGGCTTTGAATTGAATGGCCTGATCTAGTTGGGACCTATGACAATTCTTATGTTCTTAAGCTACTCTAACCACTACTACTTATGGTGGAAAGTGTGAGGTCACCAAAACCCTACTATAGTGCCATATAGGTACCACCTGCAGTCATAAGGTCTATTGGGATGGTAGGCAGGTGGGTATAGTAGATTTGGGAGGAGTTTATGTATGGCTCACCATAAATTATAAGAGGGTTATGGTGAGATGTACAACTGGTACCTTTTATATGATGTTCACCTCAGTGCCATCTAAGTGCCCCACTACTCTGTTGGCATGTCACAATGCTGGCCCCTCCCACATTGAAATGGTCTATATTTGGACGTTTTGAACTTGGATGTTTCCCTGACCTGAGGTTTGGACATCTTGCAGAAAACATCCAAAATTGTACTTAGACAACGTATCAAAAATACTCCTCCACACCTTTTTGACTAGTTTTCATGTGTTATTCTCCATTAGGTCAGTGATGAGGTTTGAATTATGCAGGTAAATAAGTAGAAAGACTAACATTATTTCAAAACAATGTTTGAGCCTCTAAGTTTTTCCTATAGGAAAAAGGGACAGAGCAAGGGGAAGCAGCAGGCAGGAAGGTATGCTCAGATTTCTTCTTACTGGTTGGATCACTTGGTTTACTTCTCTAAGACTTCACTCTCATGAAATCAGTGATCAAGATCAGCGCACAGGTACTGAAACTCTGATGAGTGACAAATGGGCTCAAAAGAGTGTGAAAATGAGAACACTTTCAAATGAGTATGATGCGCTCCTAATGAGTGAGACTTGGAATCTCTGGGCTGGTAACGCTAGAATCATAATCTAGAGAGGGATACTAAAGATCTGGGCTGTTTTAGAAAGTTTTAAGTTTTGAGTATTCAGAATTAAATGGAAAATTTTTGTTTATGCCAATATTTCATATTTCTGAACAGATGAGAAGAAACTCCAAATGGTTGCTTGAAAATCTCTTTTATCAGAATAAATAAAGAGGAAACACATTGCTTAGACACGGGAAGCTAGATTGTGATGCTTGAATGTTTCTCTTGGGTGTGGGGGTGGAGGGAGGACTACCAAGAGTAGCCAGGGAGGAAAGAAATAGATGACTGAGGGTTGAGAGTGAGCATAACTTCTTCCATTTATCAGCCATTCCATAGCTGGATAACATAACATAAAACTTAATTTCTTTCCCGCAATACCTTGCAGTTCAATGCAGGTAACATAATAAAGAAGACTGTACACAGACAGTGAAATACAAGATTAACCTCACTAATACAACAATATCATTTTCCCCAAAACTTTCTATACAGATAAGATACACCAAAGTACCAACAACCTCCTTCAAGGACCCACTGATGCACCTTCTGTCCCTAGAAGATAACAATACTTGGACCCTGTTCCATGTACTGAATACATAAGCTAACTGCCACAGGGGGACATTAAAAACAGCACCAAACATTCTTAGTGTTCCACTTTACAGACTGGAAGAATTTCCTTTTGAAAACTGATTCCCGAATCATTATATATTCTCATTAACACACCAAGAAAATACAAGCTTAGATTGATCACTTTAATGTAGAAAGAACAGAGTGTGATTCAAACTAAAGACCACCTCTATCATTCATGCACATGGACACATTTCCTTGTCTTTGCCTTTACAGTTTCTCTCTTCCATGCTTTGATGTTAACTTACCTTCACAATACAAAATTCCTTTCCAAGACATTGGCTCCTTTGTGGCCAGTCTGATCCACCCATGTCTTGTTTTGCAGCCTATCCCAGACTCAAGCCCCATGAAGCGTTCCATCTCCACCTTGACACCACAGCAGCAGCGTCCTCGCAGCATGCATCTGTATGAATACTCCCTGGAGCGGGTACCACCTGACCGAACTCACCACCATCATCACCATCGCTGCCATCGACGGAAAGAGAAGAAACAAAAGTCTTTGGAGAGGTCACCACCCCAACAGGATGATGCAGACACAGGTAATGTTCATTCCAAAGAGGGATGTTATGCTAAACCAAGGGTCTTGCATCCACTCCTGTGAATCTGTAGCAGGAGATACTGATTACTGGGTGAGACCAGTGGTCCATCGTACCCAGTAGTCTACTCCCGCAGCGGCCCCAGGTCAAATACTAGTGCCCTGAGACCAGCCTTACCTGCATACATTCTGGTTCAGCTGAAACTTTGTTTTGAATCCCAGGAGGGTGTTTTCCCCTATAACAGCCTCCGGAAGAACGTTCCAGTTTTCCACCACTCTCTGGGTGAAGAAGAACTTCCTTACGTTCGTACAGAATCTATACCCTTTCAATTTTAGAGAGTGCCCTCTCGTTCTCCCTACCTTGGAGAGGGTGAACAACCTGTCTTTATCTACTAAGTCTATTCCCTTCAGTATCTTGAATGTAGCCCTCTCAGTCTCCTCTTTTCAAGGGAGAAGAAGTTCAGTTTCTCTAATCTCTCACTGTACGGTAACTCCTCCAGCCCCTTTACCATTTTAGTCGCTCTTCACTAGACCCTTTCAAGTAGTACCATGTCTTTCTTCATGTATGGCGACCAGTGCTTGATGCAGTATTCCAGGTGAGGGCCTACCATGTCTCGGTACAGTGGCATGATAACCTTTTCCGATCTGTTCATGATCCCCTTCTTAATCATTCCTAGCATTCTGTTAGCCCTTTTAGCCGCCGCCGCACATTGCGTGGACGGCTTCATCAATTTGTCGACCAGTACTCCTTATTCCTGGTCTCTGCTGCCCCCAGTCAGTTATTTCTTCTGCAAGCGAGCCTGCAGGAGCAACTATGATCTTCTTTTTTGTTTTTCTTGAATTTTTGCAGTAATTTTATGTAATTTTTTACAAGATTTTGTATTCCTGTTCAGCTCCAGTGACTGCCTATCCTGCATGAGAGTAGCAGACTTCAGTCTGCAGCTGACAGGTAGATCCTGCGGGGACCTGCTCAACCAGCCTGCTTGAACTGTGGAGCTCAGGGGTTTCCCCTGCTGTTTGCTCACTCTTTGACTTGATTAGGAGTGCTAGCACAGGCTGTATGGTTACCAATTGCATTTCTTCAAAGTGCACGCAGTGTCAGCTGCACTTTCCTCCCCACTCTTCATGGTGTTTGGAAGTCCCAGGTGTTGAGTCTCAGTCTGGCTCTGGCCTGACTGGCAGCTGAAGAGTCAGAAGAATAAACAAAAAATATGCTTATATAAATCACTGTGGCAGATTTAAAAAGTTATTTCTAATAGCAAAGTCTGTATCATATTTTCATTTGTGGATAGGTTGTGCTCAGAGACATGGTGGAAAAAGGGGACAAAGTCGCCAAAAAACCTCACCACCCAATCATTGCAGAACTTCCACTTTACTGAAGTATAAACTTTATTATTAAGCAGCACTTATCTTTTTATGTGAAGTTCTTTGGCCTCAACATGCCACGTTTCATTCTTTCTTCAGGAAGCCAAAACAGCATTGTCAAAAGACTAAAAAGTCTTCCATAAAGGGTGTCAGTCTCTGCAACACAAACCCATTGAATCAAAATTAGTGATACTACTTATTTAAGACGAACTAAACTATGAATCTTATAAACTATGAATCTTATAATAAATGGTTAAGGCTAAACGGAAGGGTATCTTATTGAGCTTACAATTTAAGATATACTGACTTCTGTTGCTCTACTCACAGCAGCAGAGAGACGCTGACAGGGAATTTAACAGAAAAAAATGTGCCCGAAAGTGTCAACAACGTCATGAAAAACAGATGTAAACAAACGTGCACAGTTATAAAAAGCTCTGAAAAACCGTCCTAAAGATAGCATAACAGAAGAAATTAATTAAGAGGTAAGAAAGGCTTGCCACTCTGTTTCGTTATTCAGACCAGCAGGAGATAAAGTGTTAAGCTTATAAATCCATTTTTGTTCCCTTCTCCATATTAGGCTGGCCAAATCACCATCCCAGGATAACTGTGGCACTTCCAAAATGGAATACTGTAACTGCTGTATAGTATGTTGACTAGTAATCCAATGTTGAACCAAGGGAGCCTCTAAGGTCTGAGTACAGATCCTACTAATGTGTTCTCCTATTCGGGTTCGTTCCGGTCTGATGGTGTGCCCCATATAAAATATAGCACAAGGGCACCGGATTATATAAATGACCCCCTAGTTGCACATGTAGAAAAACCACGGCCCCCCATTTCTGTTAGCCCATTCTGGAACATCCTCCAAATCTCGCAACGGAGCACTATGGTCACATATCTTACATTTGCCACAACAGTAATGTCCTCTTCTGACAATATTGGTATCATCATGATTAGTTGTAAATTGTGAGGTCATAAGTCTTTGTTGTAAATTTCATCCTTTAGAAAAGGCAAATCTTGTGGGTGCGTGAAAAATAGAATGGAAACATAACACGCTCCAATTGGATTTAATAATCTGCTTAATCCTAAATGCATACTACTTGTGAAGTAATACACATACTACAGAAATGTCTTGGGATTTAACCCTGGGGGTGAAAAGTGTGGTACTTTGAGCATATAAGGCTCATTTATAAGCCTTTTTGATGACTGTCTGTGGGTAACCTCGTGCTCTAAATCTGTTTTTCATTTCTTCAGCTCTATTAATGAAATCAGTACGGGAGGAACAAATTCTCCGTGGTCGTAAAAACTGACCCACGGGTATATTGTCCCTAAGATGTTTTGAATGGAAACTGTCATACCTAAGGAGATTGTTTCTGTCCGTGTCTTTCCTGGTGGCAGAGATCTTTTTCTATTTCCAGCTACCCTGAGAGGAGCTGTGGCAAGCTGCAACACTTCTTCCCAGCGTCTGGTCTTTGAGTGGGGCTATCACAGCCCACAGGGTAATTTGGGGGAGGGGGTCTGAAATTGTGGTTTTTAAAGTTATATTTTGTTGTAGCCTTGTCCCCCCACCCCAGAAATCCTAAAATCACTGGTTTTTGAGGTCTTCCAATGGAGTTAACAGCTGGGGTTTTTTCAGCAAGAAATCCTGGCAGTGGCCATCTTGGACTTTTCCTGATTTTAAATCTAAGTTCTCAAACTTCTTCAAAAAGCCTTGTTTTTTATTCTAACCACCAGGGATGGAGTCCTCATGCTCCAATGACATGAATTCTTGTGAAGTTTGTCCTGGTTGGGCACCCAAAGAGCGCCTTTGCGCTGCACATGCTAGGGCGGCAAGGACCTCAGGTTAAGCCTCTGACTACCATATTAATACTGCTAAATGACTGTTGGGATGTACAAGGGATGATTTTGCCCTCTTGGGATTCCATGATACAGTGCCAGTACCTAATAAAGGTCCTGATGGTCCCAAAGTGAAAAAAAAGGCACTCTAACCCTCCTTTTGAAGGGGGTTCTCGGTCCTCTATGCCCTTTATGCCTGACTTTGTGAACTAGCTTTGGCAAGCCTATGTCAGTGGCACCGGTGCGCCTTCCGGATCAGCTAAAGAGCGACCATCTGTGCAGCCTTCCCATGTTTCAGCATCTGCTTCTCCATGGAGGCCCATGTCTCCCACGGACACCAACAGCTGGTCAGATGGGGTCCCTGAAGATGATGATCTGGATGCTTATCCTCTCTCCCAGGGTGAAGCCTTGGTCAGAGACAATGAGACACTGGGTAAAGTGGATCAGGGTCTGAATGCTGCTGTGGATCTGGGTGAGGACCCCTCAGTATGCAGGCTGTTCAAGTCTGAGGCACTGATGGATCTTTTCACTGAGTCTCTTAAGGAGCTCAAAATTGATTCTCCTCAGCCTACTTCACACTGTTCCCTGTTGAACAATGTCCACTCTCAGCCTATTGCCTTTCCGTGGCATCTGGACATGAAAGTCCTGATTTTTTAGCACTGGGAGAAACTGGAGGGCTCCCTTAAAATGACAAAAGCAATATCCTATGGACCAGGACTTCCAGCAGATGGTTGCTATGCCTAAAGTGAACTCTATGGAGGTTCAGGTGAGGTGGTGTAGTGCTTAAGGATCAACAGGATTGCAGACTGGACATCTTGCTCAAGAGGCAGTTTGAGGCCTTTTCTCTGGTGGTGTGGGCTTCTGTGGCAGCCTCCTTTTTGGCACGGGTGTGCCATTCTAAAATGCATGATCCATGCAGTACACATTTAGATCCACTTCCCAGCTGTTACTGGTGGGAGTGGACTATGTAGCTGATGCTTTGTATGATCTGCTATGGGTAGTGGGCAAAGTTTCAGCTTATTCTGTGTCTGCTCACAGAAAACTGTAGATCAGACATTGGGCTGAGGATTCCACCTCCAAAGTCATGCTTAATAGGCTTCCTTTCAGGGGCAATATTCTGTTTGAGCAGGGGATGGATGACCTCATAGCTAGTGTCCAGGACTGCTGCCCAAAGCCGCTCCTGGACAGCAGGCCTAGGACCTCTAAAGGGCAATCCTGTGGGTCCTTTAATAGCTCCCATTGATCACACCTTTTCTACTCTGGGTCCTCATCCCAGAGATCCTTTTAGAGTCCACAGAAGAGATTCGACAGGAATAAATAATCCCAGGGCTCAGGGGGTAAGCCCAAGAAATCAAAATGACGCCAGGCCTCCGACCTCCCGGGCAAGATCAGAGGCAGGCTGTAGGACTTCCTGGCAACTTTGGAGGCTATCATGACTGATCAATGGGTTCTGGAAGTCATCAGGGATGGCTACAAGTTGGAGTTAGCCTGTCCCCTCTCTTCCTGGTTCATGGACTTGCCTGTGGGCAAACTGAAGAGAGCAGCCCAGGTCCAGGCTACTGTCCAAAGGTTGCTGGATATTCAGGCTATCAAGTGGGTTCCAGCTGCAGATTTGGGCTCTGACAGATAATCCATATACTTTGGCATGCCCAAAAAAGGCCCATCCTAGACTTCAAGTACATCAATGCAGCTCTCAAAGTGCCTCATTTTCGTATGGAGACTGGTTGGTCATTGCTTCAGTGCAGCCAGTGGGAGTTCCTGGCAGTACTGGCCTTGACACAGGCATATCTCCACATCACAATATTTCCAGATCACAAACGCTTCCTTCAGTTTCATGTCCTGGAACAGCATTTTCAATTCAAGGCTCTCCCATTCAGTCTAGCTACAGCCCCCCAGATCTTCAACAAGGTAATGGTTGTAGTGGCAGCTCACTTCCGCAAACTGGGTTGGCTGGTCTGCTCTTATTTGGATGCCTGGCTCATCAGGGCACTGTCATGGGAAGAAGTGGAGAGAGTGGTTCAAATTTGTCTTGACTACCCTTTAAGGTCTGGGATAGATTGTCAACCTGAAGAAGAGCCAGCGGCAGCCCGTTCAGACCCTGGTTATAGATACTCCAGCTGCTGGCTCTTCTTCAGGTTGACAATCCATATGATTCAACACGGAGAGAAGCCAGGTGTTTCTTCAAGAGGCACTTGGGAACCAAATTTCAGCTCTTCTGGTGCAGCAGTCTCCATTGACCTGGGATTATATTCAGGTCCTGGGCTCAATGGTGGCCACAATAGAAATGATTCTTGGGCAAGAGTGCATATGTGCCCCCTGAAGCACTCCCTTCTCTCTTGATGGCCTCCGCAGAGAGAGGCTACATGTTCAGCTGCCCTGGATGACTGAGGCCTGCTGAAGCATGTCCTGGTAGCTTCATCCTCTTTCCTTATCCTCTGGGATGCCTCTAAGGATCGACGGAGCACACTGACAATGGATTCAGGTCTTCATGGCTGGGGTGCACACTGCGAGGATCACCCAGTGCAGAGACAATGGTCCCCATCTCAGCACCATTGATCCAGAACCATTTGGTTGGTGCTGATTCAGTTTCAGTCCTGGTTGTCAAATAAAATGGCCAGAGTGTTTTCCAACAGCACAACAGCAGTGGCTTACATCAACAGGCAAGGAGGCACCAGGAGTATCAGCCTCCAGAAGGAGACACTCCACTGGATGGAGACTCATCTTCTGGCCATTACTGTAGCTCACTTTGCCAGAGTGCAAAACATGTTGGCAGACTTTCTCAGCAGGCAGACTCTGGACCCAGGAGAGTGGTCCCTCTCGCCTGAGGCATTTCAGAGCATTGTCGACCATTGGGGCAGCCCTTCGTTCTATCGCATGGCAATGGCAAGCAACAAGAAAGCAGTGCAACTCTTCAGCTGCAGATACGAGCACTGAAGCACTGGGATCACTGTGCTGGTCCAACCTTGGCCGATGGATGAACTGTTCGTGTTCCCTCTCTGACCAATGGTAGGGAGAGTCCTGAGAAGAGTGGCCAGGAATCATGGACGGGTTATCCTAGTGGCCCTGGGTGTGCTAGACTTGGACATCTTGCAGGGATAATCAAACTTTTCCCAAGGTGTCCAAGACAGAACTTAGACGTTTTGGACTAGATCTCTTTTGGAAGCCAAAAAGGTATCCAAACTGTCCAGCTGACCACTGGAGGGATTAAGTAATGACCCCCCCAACACACACACACACACTCCCCCAGTGGCCACTGACCACCTTCCACCCCACAAAGATCTGAATAAAACAGTACATCTAGTATGGGAAATCCTAATAGAGCATCATCTTAAGTAGCCAGGTGGGTGGGTTAGTGAACCATAGAGAAGCGGAGCCAGACCTATAAGGCATTCTAACCACAACATCTATGGTGTTAAGTATGAGTCCACCAAAACCCTACTATACTGCCATATATTGCAGCCATAAGGACCATTGGAGTGGTAAACAGCTGGGTATAGTAAGTTTTGGGGGAGTCTTGGAGGGCTCACCATAAATTATATGATGAGATGTACAGTTTGTATTTGTTTGGTAAATTTATGTGATGATTTCACATTATATTACATTGTACTGCGTCATATTGTATTCCACTGAATTCTACTATATTTTGTGTCTTCGCTGATATGGCTCAGTTCTCTTGCTGTGAACTGCCCAGAACTTCCGGTTGGGCGGTATATAAGAAAATAAATTATTATTATTTCAGGTCCTAGGGTGCCAGATTCTGTCTCTCTGCGGCTCCTGGTTTGCCAGCCCTGGCCATCTTGGAATCTGAACATCATAGGGAGAGGTATGGCCAATAGGAAAAAGGAGGTATTGATGCCTCTGTATAAGACTTTGGTGAGACCTCATTTATAATATTGTGTACAATTCTGGAGGCCATACCTTCAAAATGATATAAAAAGGATGGAGTCGGTCCAGAGGAAAGCTACTAAAATGGTACGCGGTGTTCATCATAAGGCGTATGGGGACAGACTTAAAGATCTCAATCTGTATACTTTGGAGGAAAGATGGGAGGTGGGAGATATGATAGAGACTTTTAAATACATATTTGATGTAAATGCGCATGAGTCGAGTCTCTTTCATTTGAAAGGAAGCTCTGGAATGGCAGGGCATAGGATGAAGTTAAGAGATGATAGGCTCAGGAGAAATCTAAGGAAATACTTTTTTAGAGAGGGTGGTAGATGCATGGAAGTCTCCCAGAAGAGGTGGTGGAAACCGAGACTATGTCTAAATTCAAGAAAGCCTAGGATAGACACGTGGGATCTCTTAGAGAGATGAAGAGATAATGGTTACTGTGGATGGGCAGACTGGATGTGCCATTTGGCCTTTATCTGCTATCATATTTCTATGTTTCGTGTTGGAAGAGCTCTCAAGGGCTCTGTTTGAGCCCTTGTACAATGCTACCCTCATGGACTTGACTATCAAGACGGTGTTTCTGGTTGCAATCACTTCTGCAATGTGGTCTCAGCAGTTCACATCACCCAGGAAGTTCACCTTCCAGCTTTCCAGGCATCGGGTTCTAAGAAGAAGGACAGAGCCTGGAAGGTACTGGATTTCTAGAGGGCTATTTTGCGATATCTGGAGGTTACGAATGGCTTTCATCTCTCAGACCACCTCTTCGGCTTCTAAGACTACCATTTCAAGATGGATCAGGTCAGTTATTTTGTCTTGTTACGTTGTCTGAGGAGTTTTATAGGGTGAATGTAACAGCTCAAGAAGAATCCTCCTTCAGAGCCTCAGTTTTGAAGAAATCTTATCTCTCCCACCCAGGGTTTCTGGCACTGCTTAGGTCCTTGGTTAGGCATACCATCCCTATTGCAATAGAAAAAGAGTTTAGGTTATTACCTTGATAATAGCTTTTCCAGTAGATAGGGATGGTTTGCTGAAACCCCCCCCCCCCCCGGCCTATCATTATTGATTCGCCTGCCTGACCTCCTGCTACTTCAAGGCTGCATCTCTGACCTTGCTGCAAGCTATTGTAAATTGGAAGACATTGTATATTTTCTGTATATGGTTACTTGGGGTTTCCCCAGAGTTGTGCAGTTTTTTATGGCTTTTTACTAATAAAGATTGTTATTTGTTCCTTTCCTCTCCATGGCGTGTTTATATTTATGAGTAGATCAAAGCCTTGTTGGGGGTCTCTCCATTTTCCTTCTCCTATTCTCTCCTAAAGGGCAGTCACTGGCTTTGAAACTGACTGGGGACAGCAGAGAGCAGGGAGAAGGAGGAGGTACTGAATACAGTAATCAATATCTCCTGCAATGGACTCATGGGAGCAGATGCAGGACTCTTGGTTCAGCATACCATCCCTATCTACTGGAAAAGATATTATCAAGGTAAAAGCCTAATCTCTTTTTACTGCCTCTGCCATAGGCTATAGGTTAAGAAGATAAGAATTGCCATACTGGGACATACTGAGCCTATTAAGCCCAGTATCTTGTTTCTAACAGTGGCCAATCCAGGGCACAAGTACGTGCCAAGGTTCCAAAAGAGTAAAACAGATTTTATGTTGCTTATCCTAGAAATAAGTAGTGAATTTTCCCAAATTCATCATAATAATTGCTCTTGGACTTTTCTTTTAGGAAATTATCCAAACAATTTTTAAACCCTGCTAAGCTAACTGCTTAGGTTATTTTCTAAGTGCTATTTTGTAATGGTGCACCTACTATGTTTCCCCGAAAATAAGACACTGTCTTTTTTTAAATTTTGGGCCCAAAAAAAAATGCACTAGGTCTTATTTTCGTGTAGGTCTTATTATTATTTTTTTTAATGATCATCTCTCCCTTCCTCTCCTTCACCCCAATTCTTCCTCTTTCCTTTTTCTCCTCCACATGTGCAACATCTTTCCTCCCCTCTCACCCATCCCCTTGTGCCTTCCCTTGGCAGCATCTTTCTATCCCTCCATCCCTCCCATCCCCCTGTACAGCAGAACCCTTGCCCAGCTTCTATCCTTCCATCCTTCCCTCTCTCCCATCCCTCATGCAGCAGAACCCTTTACCCAGCTTCCATCTTTCCCTCCCTCCCATCCCTTGTGCAGCAGAACCCATGAGCACCTGCCGTGCAGCCAAATCACCGAACCCTCCATCCTCCCTCCCAACCAAATCCCACTGACCACGACCATAAATACCTTCCAGCAGAGCAACGTCAGGCCAGCATCACTCTAAACAGGCTGCTTCGTGGCCTTCTTGCCAGGGCCTTCTGAATGCCGCGTTACTGATGACATCATCAGTGATGCGGCAGAGGGAATTCCCCAGCGAGAAGGCCACAAAGTAGTTATTTCATTTAATTATGCTACTGAATTAAAGGCTCTGGTAAAGACCCATTTACAAATAAGCAAAGACACTATTAATTTGGAAATATTAATTGGAAAGAATACGTACTTTGTAAATGGGTCTCTGCCAGTGCCTCTAATGTAAATATAAATACTCCAGCTGATGAGGTCCCTCAAGCTATATCAGCTGAGGACTTACTCTGAAGGTGACCGGGGGTCCCTTTTACCAAGCTTTGCAGACAGCAAGCGTACCTGAGTCACAGATGCTGACACCTCAGTGGCTCAGGGATGCTGCCAGCGACTGCTACGCTTGGTGGAGGGAAATTCTGACCACCTGTGGAGGAGGGGCTCAGCTGGTGATGCTTGGGGATCCCCACCAACCACTAGAAGGGTCAGCAAGAACTTCAACACTGGAGAAATAAAACCAGAAATTCATTTCTTTTTTGCTGAACATAATACAAACAAGAAACAACAACGAAGGAGACAAAGTGGTGCTCAATCCTGTTTATTTGTAACAGACTCAACATGATCATGTTTTGGCCATAAAGGCCTGCTTCAGGAGTCTAAAAAACATGAATAAAAATACTCAATTATACAAACAAGCAAATAACCTCCAAATAATAGAAACACCCCCCAAAAAATAACATACTTAATATACATAAAGAATAAATAGATAAAATAATCATAAATAATATGTCACAATCAACCTATTTAAATAACTCATTTAACTAATATACATAAAGAATAAATAAATAAATAAATAACTCATAGGTGTCATAATCAACCTATGTAAATGAACATATTAAAGGATGTAAATCAGATAAGTCATTGTATGAAATCTTTATTTGTACTGGATGTTTTTAGAGATAAAATTAAGAGAAAGAAAAATAATAAAATGCAAAGAAAGATTGATGATTATAAAAAAGGTTGTATATATCCTTGGGCCAAACCTAGATCTACAATCAAACATAGAAATGCATCTAGAAACAGATCAAATAGACAGGTGCAGCATCCTAATAAACGTACACAAGTAGTATCAATCACAGAAATTACCGATAATGCCCATGGTCAGAATAAATCTCCTGATGACACAAGAGGTCACAAAAGGGTTAGAAGTGACTCTAGAGAGCTTTTTTTCATCACCCCTTTCCAGTGTTCCTGTGGTTGGGGCTATTGATCAAACTGATGTTTTTTTTAGATCAGATTAGATTTGGCCTGCAAGCCAAAACAAAACAAGACAATTAAGAATCAATTCACAATAGGAACATATCAGACAATGGAAGGCAGAAGTTTCACAATCACACGAACATGAGATACCCTCAGTACAATCAACAAGTCAATACAATATTACCACAATATCACACAAGGCATTTTTACCCACAAAGAGGAAGAGGGAGGGGACATTCGTGACAAACAACATATTTAATGAGGATCCATCTGCATAACTGACCTTTTCTCTTTTTCAGCCAACAGACATAAGAGAAGCTCACACTTGAATTTTGTTTCCCCTCTGGTTAGAGGATATAAATTTAAAAGACATCATCATCTCCTCTCAAATCAGACAGCATTATGGGGTAAAGATCTAGAACAATTGCTTACTTCTACTACTTATGGGGAATTTAGGAAACGCCTAAAAACATATCTGTTCCTAAAGTACTTAGGCAACTAACCTGCACAATCTCATTCCACAATAACTGATCCCCAGAGCTGTTAATCACTAGCTTTTAACTTTGTTAAATCCACTCAATTTGTAGCATCTTTTAATTATTGTAAACCGCATAGAACTTCACAGTCCTGCGGTATACAAACTGTTATATTATTATTATTATTATTATCTGCAATGACACTGAATGAAGATTCATCTCAATTGACTATACATATATTCAATCGTTCTATATACACTTTGACTGCCATGGAAAATCAGATACTTCAAAAAGGTCTTTCATTCGTACCTACATCTAGATATGATCCTTTACAAACTAGAGTAGACTTGTTTCGTTTTAACAGAAAACTTAGAATACAGCAATTTTTTTCAAATAACAGTGACAGCATTGACATGTCTGTGATGAGGCGTAAGTCGAAATGGATGCCACTTGGATGGCTTACTGGTCTTGATGGACCATTGGTCTGACCCAGTAAGGCTACTCTTATGTTATTAATTGGAAGCACTGAATATAGTAGACAAAACATTACAGAAACAACATACACGCAAAAGGATACCGAATATTTTTATTCTCACACTAGCAACAATAGCATTAACAAACAACTATTTTTGTTTTCAAGGAACCCTTTTTCAACAAATTCGTGGTACAGCCATGAGTTCATCAATGGCACCAAACCTGGCAAACTTATACATTGCTGATTTTGAGGATACGTATTTGAAGAACAACCTCTTTGCTGAGGAAATACTTCTATATAAGAGATACATAGAAGATGTTTTCATTATATGGAAAGGGAACACGGAATGTTTAAATCTGTTCCACTCATGATTGAATCAATGTGATCCCAATTTAAAATTCAAAATCCAGTTTGACCACAGAGAAGTATCATACTTGGATATCAAAATTATTAAAACACAATATGGGCTCAATACTGTACAACAATTTATAAAAAGGATATTGATAGAAATACATATTTACATTATACCAGTTACCACAATCGGAGTTTGAAGGACAACTTGCCATACTCCCAGTTTTTACATCTATGCAGATTATGCACAGATCTTCAAGAATTCGACCAACAAGTATCAATTTTGATGCAGAATTTCTCACAAAGAGGTTATCCAGCAACATGTCTACAGAAAGGATAACAAAAGGCCAAACAACAAGACATTTGATCTCTATTATAAAAAAAAAAAAACAGTAAAAAAGCGAATCCAAAATTGGTGTGTACCATGCGTTTTTCTTACTCGTCAAATGATATTCAGAAGATCATCAAAAAATATTGGCATATTGTCCAAACTCACTCTCGTTTTCGGGAAATCCAACCTGTCATTGCCTATTCGCGATCCAAGAACTTAAGGGAACAATTGGTTCCATCTACTCTTCCAAACATAAATACAAGAAGATAAGAGCAGACTGCTCATAATGGCCATTCCTCTTGTGGTACCTGCACTATCTGTAAACACTGCATTGAAACCAAAGAATATACACATCCAGTTACAAAGAAAACCACTACCTTAAGGGACAAAACAAATTGCAATACCTCGTTAATTATCTATGCAGTCATCTGCCCATGCAATTTATGGTACATTGGCAAAACCAAGAGGATGATCAAAACTAGGTTAATAGAGCATAGAAGTTGCATCAGTAAATATATAGAGTCAGCATCTCTTGTAAAACATTGGATAGATAATAATCACACAATAACTGATTTGAAGGTTTTTTTACATAATTAAAATGGTTCAACAGAATTGGAGGTGGAAATTTAGATCAGAAACTGTTGTGAGAGGAGCAAAGAATAATATATGAATATGATACTATAGCACCAAAAGGGTTCAACGTTGAACTAGAATTGATATGTTTCCTTTAATAATATAATATAACACAGAGTGCAGAAACTTGAAGGATGCTCTGTTCACTTGCATCGATACCTGCGGTATCCACACTGTACAGTATTTTTACTTTACTGTAATACCGTCTTGAACTGAAAAGGTATGACGGGATATAAATAAATCTATTATTATTATTATTTATTTGCATTCTTCCACTAGCTACATTAATAGAATTTCATATATAGGTCTCTTTACAAATATAAGCTGTCACAGTTTAATTAATGATGATGTTTTTATTCGCTGACCTGTAATTTTTTAAATAAAATATAACCTCAGAAGATTGCTTACACATAATTTTTTTTACAATGCAACATTATTTATTTAGATTTTAGACAAACTATCTTCCACGTAAGGTTTAAATTTTAAATTTCAGTTTCCATTTCTTCAGAAATATACCAGAACATCCATCCATCCATCATACATGTTTTATTTACCAATTCAATTAGGTCTCATACATATATCAGCTTCTGTTTTGGCTGTAATTTAAAATGTATCAAGTTGCCCCGGCTTTTTAATAGCATATAACCAATACATATAGCCATTCCAGCACCATGTTGAACACAATGCATTTAAAGATCACGCCATTTTCAAATGGTTTCTAGCCTCGGTTTCAATTCTTGCATTTTTTAGTGGCATTGATTCAATGTATAGGACCACTCATGCGCATTAGTCTGTTCAAAATTGCGCCTTTTTTACAGCGGCTTCTTAGTTTCATTTTCTGTTGGACATGGCACAGCTACACACGCTATAATTTTCATAGATGGGTAAGTTACAATATTATTATTTTCCTCATGCTGGCTACCATTTGGCTTCACATCAGTTTCTAAAGGTTTTAAGTGTTCTTAAATTCTTTATAGAATCTGATTTCTGTGTTGTCAGTGTCAGTTTAGATTTCATACATGGATATGGTTCTTGTCCAGATTTTGATTTTTTTCAGGTTTTTTGTATGGACTGCAATTGATGTTGGGGACAAGTTCACATAAGGTAGAGACATGGTCACAAAATTATGTAGTTCATTTAAATGACGGACGAGATTAAACACAACTTCAAGGGAGGTAACGCAATTATCATGGGTGACTTCAATTATCCGGGGATAGACTGGCATCTCTGGCTGCAGTAGGGAGACCAAGTTCCTGGAAGCTGTAGGCGATTGCTTCCTGGAACAACTTGTCAAGGAAAATACTAGAGGAAATGCAGTTCTGGACTTAATTCTAAATGGACTACCAGGACCGGTGCAAGTAGAAGGTTTGCTGGGAAGCAGTGATTACAATATGATCCGCTTTAACCTAGACACAGGGGCAAAACATTGATCCAGAACGACGGCCATGGCACTGAACTTCCGAAAAGGGAATTACGATGGGATGAGACTCATGTTGGGGAAGAAAATTAAGAAGAGGATAAGCACTGTAAAAACGCTAGAACAAGCATGGTCCCTTTTTAAGGACACAGTCACCGAGGCGCAAAATCTGTATATTCCGCGTAACAACAAGGGATCCAAGAGGAAAAAGAACAAGGAACCGGCATGGCTCACTATAGTGGTGAAGGAAGCGATCAGAGACAAGAAGACTTTGTTTAAGGAATGGAAAAGGTAAAAAATGAACTAAAACTGGAAAAAGTACCATAAGGCAGTATGAGGGGCCAAAAGAGACTACGAGAAAAAAATAGCCAAGGAGGCAAAAAACTTCAAGCCGTTCTTTTGATATATTAAGGGGAAACGACCCGCGAAGGAAGCGGTGTGGCCGTTGGATGACAATGGAATAAAGGGAGTGCTAAAATAGGACAAAGCCTTCGCCAACAAACTTAACACATTTTTTGCATCTGTATTTACCGAGGAGGATATACACAACATACCGGAAGCTGACAGGCTATACGCAGGAAACGAAGATGGGAAACTGACAGGATTGATGGTCAATCTAGAAAAGCTATGCAGGCAGATTGATAGGCTTAAAAACGATAAATCCCCGGGACCGGATTGGCATCCATCCAAGGGTAATCAAGGAACTGAAAGGGGCTATAGCTTAACTGTTTCAACTAATAGCCAATCTGTCGATCAAATCAGGAAGGATTCCAGAAGAATGGAAAGTGGCGAATGTTACGCCGATCTTCAAGAAAGGTTCGAGGGGAGATCCGGGAAACTACAGACCAATGAGTCTGACCTCAGTACCGGGAAAGTGGCACTGATAAAGGACCGCATCATTGATCACCTTGACGGACACAATCTGATGAGGACCAGCTAGCATGGCTTCAGCAAAGAAAGATCTTGCTTGACGAACTTGCTGCACTTCTTCGAGGGAGTAAACAGGCAGATAGACAAGGGTGACCCGGTCGGCATTCTATATCTAGATTTTCAGAAGGCAAGGATTTTCGATAAGGTTTCGCATGAACGACTACTTTGAAAAATTGCAAGCCATGGAATCAAGGGTGAAATACTCACGTGGATTAAAAACTGGCTGGCAGATAGGAAACAGAGAGAGGGGGTAAATAGACAATGCTTGGACTGGAAAACGTCATAAGTGGAGTGCCGCAGGGTTCGTTGCTTGGACCCGTGCTCTTCAGCATATTTATAAACGACCTGGAAATTGGTACGACGAGTGAGGTGACTAAATTTGCAGATGATATGAAGTTATTCAGAGTAGTGAAGACGCAGGAGGATTGCGAAGACCTGCAACGTGACATAAACACGCTCGAGAAATGGGCTGCGACATGGCAAATGAGGTTTAATGTGGCTTGGAAAATTAATGATAGAGGCTTCTTCCTACCCTGATTTTAGAAAATGACTTAAGACATGTCTGTTTGACAGGTTCTCATCTTAATTGTGTTTTTAGTTTTTAACCAATGTATTTTAAATTCATAGTAATTATTTGACTGTTTAATTTTATGCTACTTTATTCATTCTGTATGTATTCATTTCTTGTTGTGAACCACTTTGAACCTTTTTGGTATAGCGAAATACAAAAAAATAAATTATTATTATTATAAGTTGATGCATGTGTTGATGCATGTAAGGTGATGCATGTCAGTAACAAAAATCTTATACATGAATACAGGATGTCCGGTGCAATACTTAGAGAGACCCCCCAGGAAAGAGACTTGGGAGTAGTGGTCGACAAGTCAATGAAACCATCCGCGCAAAGCGCGGCGGTAGCAAAAAGGGCAAACAGAATGCTAGGAATGATTAAGAAGGGGATCATGAACAGATCGGAAATGATTATCATGATGCTGTACCGGGCCATGGTACACCCTCACCTGAAATACTGCACTGGTCGCCGTACATGAAGAGGGACACAGTACTACTGAAAGCGTCCAGAGAAGAGCGACTAAAATGGTTAAGGGGCTGGAGGAGTTGCCCTATAGTGAGAGATTAGTATTTTGTATGTTACCCTGACTGCTCATGTGTCCCTTGAGGAAGGCGTTCCATACGCCGAAACAGGGATCCTTGTTGGGACCATTATTTTTTCAATAAAGACTTCAATCATTGATTGAAAAAAACACCATCCTTGCCTTTTTTGTTTGACTGTTTATACTTGAAGGCAAGGTGTGCTTCTGCTTGTCTGTTCAATCTATATGATCACCAGGAACTGACCACAATTAATCAATCATTGGTTGGTGTGATTGTGGACATGTAAATGGTAGGCACAGCAATACTGGGTTAAGCTAGTTTTCTATAATGGAATCTGGGCACTCAGATGCTGTTATAGAATAGGTTCTTACTGCATATCCTTGAAGCACATAAATGCAGGTGCCCAGAGAATTGCCCCCATATGGTTTGTATTTTGCAAAGTATGTGTGGAAACTGTAAATTTATCTATCTCTGCCTGCTTTATAAATGTTTAAAAGTAAATATGTACAGTGCAAGGCAGCAAACTTTGCATAATCAGCATTCTAAAATCACCCTCCTAATTTATATCTTCAGCAGCAAAATTTCACCTGCCCTAAATCACTTCCCTTTTCTGAATGTGAATAAAATGGCCAAAACTGGATCACAGCAGGATTTATTTTTTTTTAAAGCATTTCTTCCATCAGTGCTGCTAGCTACTGTATGAATTCTTTGGATAGCGACTTTGTCATTTCATGGCCTGTGATTTTACTGTCTCTTTCAGCCACAACCAATGATTTTGCCTTGGCACAGCCAGGAGAGGTCTCATCCAAGGAAAAGAGGCAGGAACGAGGCAGGTCCCAGGAGAGGAAGCAGTATTCCTCCTCTTCCTCAGAAAAACAGCGTTTCTATTCCTGCGACCGCTATGGCAGCCGGGACCATTCTCAGCCAAAGTCATCTGATCGCAGTAGACCTACTTCCCCCAATGGAGGCCAGGAACAAGGACACAATAGACAGGTGAGGACAAGATTACAGGTCAGGACAGCAGTAGGTAGGGAAGGGATGTGTTTAAATCCTTAACAAAATTGAAATGACAGGAAGATTTGCAGGAGAATCTTTCGGTGTATATACATTTTGAAAACCTCTGATTGGTGAACTTCCAAATTATGCAAGCAAGAAAATCTGTTCTAGCATGACAGACACACTATTCCTGAACCTATAAGTTGTCAGCCTCTTCTTGTGAGAACTTTTGTAGGGAGCTTCATTTGCATTCTGTTTGCTCTTTCTTACTTCTGGGCTGTGCTTCAGTTCCTCAGTTGTCTTCCTACAAGTGAGACTGTAGAAACTTGTCTTTTCTGCTCATTTATTTTCATTTTTTCGCTAAGTTTGCAAAGCTTTTGTTGCTGCAGAGGATCCCTCTTGTGGGATAGCTCTGGTTGTGGGAGAGCTCAGACTGAGGCTGAAGGTCTGCTTCCAAGGGGCAGACTGCTTTGCAGTGCTCCCACTTGAACAGCCTGCACTAACAGTTCGGGAGCTCAGGCTCACCCCAGGTTCTTCCGCAGTGGGCTTAAATGCAGGCTGTGTGGCTCCATGGTGGATTTTTCCAAGATCGGGGATGACTGCGTTCCTCCCCCAACTGTTTGCATGTGCTAGATCCAGTGAGGGTTGAGGTCTCCAGCTGGTATGTTGGGCTTGAGAGGCAGTTAGAAGAAACAAGCACTCCGGATTCCAGGCCTGTTGAGGTAGAGGAGGTGCTCCCTGTATGCTATTTGCAGCTTCCATTCTTGCAGCTTCCTGCACACAGCATGGTATAGTGAGTAATAGGCTGGCAGCCTGACAAACCAAATCAGGGGGTCCTTAAAATTGTTTGTTTGGGGTTTTTTTTGGGGGGGGGGTCACTATTTTTTGGTTTTCAGTGTAGCTCCCTCAGGCCATTTTTGGTATTAAAATCGTTGCCACAATGGCCATCTTGGATTTCCCAATTTGAATTTAAAAGCCTCTAACTGCCTTAAAACATCTCATTTTTGCTTACAAATAGGTGGGATGGACTCAGGCCAGGATACTCCAGATTCATGCCCCATTTAAAGATGAAAGTTCGAGGAGCATCCATGTTCCATGTGGCATATGAAGGGGGGGGGGGCAGGAGTCATAAGCTTAGCCCCCTCTGGTCTCTCGGGGGGGTGGGAGTGTTAGTACCCAGTCAGTTTGAGGAACAGGAAAAAAGTCCAAATTTGACCCAGGGAGCAAGTGCATCCCCGGCGAAAAACAGCTGAGATATGGCAGGAAAATCCCCAAAAGGAGCTAAACAGTATTCACAGGGGCCATCTGGATGTTGGGAGCAGAGTTCCCCCTGAAATTCTTAATAACACTAGCAAATTTCTTTGAACACAAGTGACATTCAAGAAATAAATACCAAACTTGACAAAATCAGTCACTGGCTCCGATCTAACCATTTATCTTTTTTACCCAGAGGGTGGTGGACACATGGAACGCGCTTCGGAGGTTGTGATAAGCCAGAGCACAGTACAGGGGTTTAAGGAAGGTTTAGATAGATTCCTAAAGGATAAGGGGATTGAGGGGTACAGATAGAAGTAGAGGTAGGTTATAGGAATAGTCAGGGACCACTTCACAGGTCATAGGCCTGATGGGCCGCCACGGGAGCGGACCGCTGGGCGTGATGGACCTCTGGTCTGACCCAGTGGAGGCAACTTCTTATGTTCTTAATATAGACAAATCCTGTGGCATTCTCTTTTTAGTTAAAAATAAAGGATAAATCTGCATAGACGCCAAACAAATACAAATTGAACCTAAAGACAAATTATTAGGAATCATCCTAAAGACCTCACCTATTATGACCAGATCAGTGCTTCTATAAACTCAGACTAATTCGCTCTATAACCACCATTCTCGAAATAGCCTCCATTCAAACCCTAATTCAATCCTTGATTATTTCCCACATAGATTACTGAAATTCCTTATACCATGGAATCACCCAAAAAGTAACTCACCGATTGCAATTAATTCAAAATACTGCCATTAGGCGACACCCCCCCTCCCCTATTTGTTCTCTCCCTTCCCCTTCCTATCTCCCTTTTATTTTCATTTTGACCTCGATGTAATTTTGAATCTTCCCCTCCCCCAGTGCCTATTGTATCAGCTTTGTCCGTATATTTGTCTTTGCCCGGTCTTTATGTTGCCCTATTTTACTTTTTTATTATTATTATTACTTTTTTAAACTCCAATTTTAACAATTGTAAATCATACAGATATTTCTTTCATGGTCGGTATATCAAACTGTAAATAAACTTGGAAACTCGAAGGCTTATGTAATTAACAAGGGCAACATGGAGCCTTCTGGAATTTGCAGCCTGCTAGCATCGGGGTTTCTCCCCATAAGAGCATAGTTTTCCAGCAGCAGTGCCATGTGCAGGTCAGTTGACGAATCAGATGATAATGATTCTATTTTAATGCCTTTGTTCTCCCAGTCAGGGTCCTCCATAGTAGGAGATGCTGCTGCAGGATCCAGATTTGGAGGAGACTCCAGATCTTGGTGAGGACCCAAATGTGCACAGGCTGTTTAAACCTTCAGCGCTTATGGGGATGATCACAGAATCCCTCCAAGAATTAAAGCTAGAGGCTTCTCAGTCCTCTGTGATGCAGTGCTCACTTATGAGCAGCAATAAGGCACAGATCTCTTGCTTTCCCTCACATCAAGACTTTAAAATGCTTACAGATCACTGGAAGGTTCTATAAGGGCCCCTTTGGGTGGCCAAGCTATGTCAAAGCTCTATCCAATGGATGCCACATTTAACCAGTTTTTTTCCCCCAAAGGTAGATTCACTGATAGCGCAGGTTACCTAATGTAACTCCCTTCCCAGTGAAGGCGGCATGATATTGAAGGATGCTCAGGACCACAGATTAGATTTTGTGCACAAAAGGCTCTTTGAGGCCTCGGCCTCAGGATTGAAAGCAGCCACAGCAGCATCTTTTGTACCTGAGCTTGCTACTCTTAAGTTGCGCCATGATCCGGACACTATCGTGGACAAAGATCTCCAGTTTTTAATGACTTGGATGGATTATGGGCTGATGCTCTGTATGACTTTTTCAGAGTTGTGAGCAAGATGTCAGCTTTCTCCATTTCCGCCTGCAGGATGCTATTGATCAGACAGTGGATGGGGGATTCCTCCTCAAAGGTAACTCTGAGCAAACTGCCATTCAAGGGACAGTTACTTTTTAGGAAAGGCCTGGATGATCTTATGGCCAGCATGCAGGACCTTAAGCCAAAATCCTTGCCAGGCAGCAGACCTTGAACCCTATGGAGTCTGGTCAGGGTAATTTTCAAACCTCTAGGCACTACCACCAATTTTTGGGAGGGCCTTCAGGCCAGAGATCATGTCAGACCTCTAGACATTGATTTGGAGGGGCTAGACATCCTCAATCTGCAGGATTCTGTTCCGCCACAGCTCCAGAAAAGCAGTTATGACAACAAGCTATTAGCCGATCCTCCATGTATTGGAGGGAAGTTGTTAGCTTATTTGTGTCCTGGACATTATGCGGGAGGGGTACAAGCTCATGTTCTTTCAGCCCCTCCTGGACCTTTTTACAGACTCCCCGGCAGGGAAGCCAGAAAAAGTGGCCAAAGTCAGAGTGACAGTGCAAAGAATGCTAGATCTCAAAACCATAGAGCCTGTAGCAGAGGTAGGCTCAGGCTCTGGCAAACACTCAATATAGTTCAGCATGCCCAAGAGAGGCTCTGAAGACTGGAGACCAATTCTAGATCTTAAAACGGTAAATGCAACCCTCAGGATACCACATTTCTAAATAGAGATGGTGAGGTCGTTGGTGTCAGGGGGAGTTTCTTGCCTCCCTGGATTTGACAGAGGCCTATCTGCACATTCCCATTTTTCCAGACCACAGGTAGTATTTGTGGTTCCATGTATTGAAGCAACACTTCCAGTTTACAGCTTTGCACTTTGGGCTGCTCACGGTGCCATCGATTTTCACCAAAGTGATGGTGATGGTTATAGCTCACCTATGCAGGATGGGCATACAAGTCCATCCATACCTGGACGATTGGATAATCAGAACCCAGTCTGAATATGAGGGCAGATTAGTAATTCACCGAGTAATCCAATTGCTGCAGAAACTCGACTGAGTGGTCAAATTCTGGAAGAGCCACCTAGAACTGACGCAGAGCCTGAAATACTTGGAAGTCCAGTTCAAGATAGGGGAAAACAAAGTACAGTATTCCTTCTGGAAGCCCGCAGAGAAAATATTCTGCATCAGATACGGGAGTTTCAGAGCAAGTCCATTCCGACAGCCTGGCAGTACTTGCAGATTCTGAGGTCAATGGTTGCGACCATGGATGTAGTCCCCTAGGTAAGAGCATACTTACATCTGCTCCAATAGGTGCTCCTTTCCTGATGGTGCCCACAGAGGAGATCCACTGCACCTTAGACAGCGGAAGCCTGTTGCAGTCTGGTCTGGTGGTTGAATCCTCTCTCATCAGAGGGGTTCCCCTCCACATTTCTTCCTGGGTGATTCTAATGATGTACACCAGCCTTTACAGCTGGGAAGCACATTGCGAGGGATGTCCAATTCAAGAATGCTGGACCCTTTCCCAAAGAAAGTGGTTGATCAACTGCTTAAACTTTAGGCCATCCGCCTAGTGCTCCTGGAGTTAGGGAGTGCCTTTCAGAACAAAACAGTTCAAGTTTTCTTCGACAATGCAATGTCGTTGGTCTATGTCATTCGCTAAGGGGACACCAAAAATACACTTCTATGCTTGGATGCCCAAATGCTGTTTTGATGGGTGGAGGACCATCTTCTGGTATTCATGGCAGTGCATGTGGCAGGAGTGGACAATATACAAGCATATTTCCTCAGCTGGAAGACCCTTGATCCCAGGGAATAGTCATTGTCCCAGGAAGCCTTCACCTGTATAGTGAATAGGTGGGGGCATCC
This sequence comes from Geotrypetes seraphini, assembly GCF_902459505.1. Lineage (NCBI taxonomy): Eukaryota > Metazoa > Chordata > Amphibia > Gymnophiona > Dermophiidae > Geotrypetes > Geotrypetes seraphini. Next base: position 92,020,203 of record NC_047093.1, on the reverse strand, counting down.
GACGTTCCACCTGATGGCGTCGGTTACCAAGAAGAAGGCAGATCAATTTTTCAGTCGAAGATGTGAGCCGGAAAGCGAAGGTCTAGATGCCCTGATTCAACCTGGCCAAAGGCAGGTCTTCTATATGCCTTCCCTCCGTGGCATATGTTAAGCCGACTTCTGCGCAGGTCATGGTGCACCAGAGAAGGGTGATTCTAATAGTGTAAGACTTCCCAAAATACCTGTGGTATGCAGGCCTGGTATGTATACAGCAGGATCAAAGACTCAAACTTCCTTGTCATCCCCAGCTACTCACACAGAGCCCAATTGCCCTTCAGGATCCAAAACTCTTTGGTCTTATGGTGTGACTCTTGAGTGCACAGCACTAGTGTGCAAAGGCTACTCAAATGGAGTGGTCTCCATGATTCTGAGGTGTAGAAAAAAGTCAACTGTAGCAGAGTACGTGAAACTTGGTGCGCTCAGAGGAGCGAAGACCCGAGCTCAGTTCCGATCTCAGTGATACTTGCCTTTCTCCAGGAAGGCCTAGAAAAGGGCCTAGCAGCTGGCTCCAAGAGAGTTCAGATAGCTGGGCTCTCCTGTTTTGGACCCAGAATCAATAAGAGCACCCTTGATGCTCATCGTGATGTGGCCAGATTTTTGAAGAGCACATTATGGCTCCACCCTCCATAGTGGTGACCTTTTCTGATGTTGAATCTTAATCTGGTTCTCTGGGCACTAATGATTCCGCCCTATGAGTCTCTGGACCAACCTTCCTTGAAGGATTTTATTATCAAGATATAATCAAGTGGTGATTACCTCCGCTCGGAGAGTATCGGAACTTCAGGCTTTGTCCTGCAGAGATCCTTTTCTTAGGATTACGGATTCAGGCATGACCTTATGCACAGTCCCATCTTTCTTGCTAATAGTGATTTCCATCAGTAAAGTGGCAGAGTGAAATCCCCAACGGACAAGGCCAAACAGCCTGTTTAGAGTGCTGCCAGCCTGACGCTGCTTCAGTTGAAGGTAGGGCTCGCTCGTGGTTAGCAGGGAAGGAAGGATGTAGGGTCAGAAGGGATTCGGCTGTGCGGTAGGGGCAGGGGGGGGGAGGGTGTTCATGGGTTCTGCTGCACAAGGGATGGGATGGAGTGAGGGAAGGATAGAAGCTTCCACATCAATCAGGAAGTATGCTTGCCTGCCTACACACCCTCTGATTTGAGAAAGCATGATCGGGTGTTAAAAGCATTGGATATGCACAGACTCTTATTACTGTATATAGAAGTTACAAATGAATTTTGATTGTCAGATCATCTGTTTATGCTGGCTGGAACAGCCTGTAAAGGTCAGCCAGCATCTAAAGCAATGATTTCAAGGTAGATCCATATGACAATTTTTTCCGCCTATATCAGAAGTGAAAAGCATCCATATATCTGTGAAGGCGCATTCCACGAGAGGCATTGCTTCCTCATGGGTGGGATCCTCTGCAGTTTTCCCTGAAGTGATTTATAGAGCCGCCACTTGGTCTTCTCTGCATACGTTCACAAAGTTTTACAGAGTAGATGTGGTGGCCAAACAGGACTCTGCAATTGGATCTTCGATTCTGGTGGCAGGCTCATCTGTCCCTCTCTAAGCTTGAGGGTCTGCTCTGTTACGTCCCACAGGTTTAGGAATAGAGTGTCTATTGTACTAGAAGAAAAGATTAGGTTCTTACCTCAATAATCTTCTTTCTAGTAGACATACACTCTATTCCTAAAGCCGGCCCCATCAGTTGTGAATTTGCCTGCTCCCTGCCTCAATAAGACTTAACAATTAAGACATCTTGTTTCTTTGATCCATCCTTGACCAGAACAGAGGCAGTGGCTACCATGTTCTACTTTCCAAGACGTATTCATATCTCCTACACTCTTAATGAAGGTTGCTTTCACCTTTTTATGTATTGCAAATGTTTGAATTTGGTTATCTGTTATATGTTTGCTGATATGTTTCATGATGTAAGCAGAGCAGACATTTCTTGAGGAGAGTTTTCGTACCCCTCCCACTCCTGTTTCCTTTCCAGGGTTGACTGTCTGCTTTGTTCCACACTGAATAATTGAAGAACAACCCATAGATAAGGGAGGAAGAGCAAAAAGAATGCAAATGAAGCTCTCTACAGGAGTTCTTGCAAGAGGTTGACTACCAACAGGTTCAGGAATAGAATGTATGTCTACTAGAAAGAAGATAATCGAGGTAAGAACCTACCGTATTTTCGCGGATATAACGCGCACCCGTGTAAAACGCGCACACGGGTATAGCGCGCAGAAATCACGATGATATGTACAAAAACTTTTGTATACCGCGCTCACGGGTATACCGCGCATGATGCCCGACGCTCCTTTCGCCCGCCCTGACTTTCCGTGCGCTGTCACGACTCTCCGTTCACCTCCCCTGACTTCCGTGCACTGCCCTGACTTTCCGTGCGCTGTCCCGACTCTCCGTTCACCCCCCCTGACTTCCGTGCACTGCCCTGACTTTCCGTGCGCTGTCCCGACTCTCCGTTCACCCCCCCTGACTTTCCGTGCACTGTCCCCCCTTGAAGTCCTGTCCCCCCTTGAAGGTCTGTCCCCATCCTGAAAGCCTGATGCCCCACCCCGACGTCCGATACATCCCCCCCCCCCGGCAGGACCACTCGCACCCCCACCCCGAAGGACCGCCGACTCCCCAACAATATCGGGCCAGGAGGGAGCCCAAACCCTCCTGGCCACGGCGACCCCCTAACCCCACCCCGCACTACATTACGGGCAGGAGGGATCCCAGGCCCTCCTGCCCTCGACGCAAACCCCCTCCCCCCAACGACCGCCCCCCCAAGAACCTCCGCCCGTCCCCCAGCCGACCCGCGACCCCCCTGGCCGACCCCCACGACACCCCCACCCGCCTTCCCCGTACCTTTGTGTAGTTGGGCCAGAAGGGAGCCCAAACCCTCCTGGCCACGGCGACCCCCTAACCCCACCCCGCACTACATTACGGGCAGGAGGGATCCCAGGCCCTCCTGCCCTCGACGCAAACCCCCCTCCCCCCCCCAACGACCGCCCCCCCAGCCGACCCGTGACCCCCACGACCCCCCCACCCCCCTTCCCCGTACCTTTGGTAGTTGGCCGGACAGACGGGAGCCAAACCCGCCTGTCCGGCAGGCAGCCAACGAAGGAATGAGGCCGGATTGGCCCATCCGTCCTAAAGCTCCGCCTACTGGTGGGGCCTAAGGCGCGTGGGCCAATCAGAATAGGCCCTGGAGCCTTAGGTCCCACCTGGGGGCGTGGCCTGAGGCACATGGTCGGGTTGGGCCCATGTGCCTCAGGCCGCGCCCCCAGGTGGGACCTAAGGCTCCAGGGCCTATTCTGATTGGCCCACGCGCCTTAGGCCCCACCAGTAGGCGGAGCTTTAGGACGGATGGGCCAATCCGGCCTCATTCCTTCGTTGGCTGCCTGCCGGACAGGCGGGTTTGGCTCCCGTCTGTCCGGCCAACTACCAAAGGTACGGGGAAGGGGGGTGGGGGGGTCGTGGGGGTCGGCCAGGGGGGTCGCGGGTCGGCTGGGGGGGCGGTCGGAGGTTCTTGGGGAGGGGGCGGTCGTTGGGGGGGGAGGGGGGTTTGCGTCGAGGGCAGGAGGGCCTGGGATCCCTCCTGCCCGTAATGTAGTGCAGGGTGGGGTTAGGGGGTCGCCGTGGCCAGGAGGGTTTGGGCTCCCTTCTGGCCCGATATTGTCGGGAAGTCGGCGGTCCTTCGGGGTGGGGGTGCGAGTGGTCCTGCCGGGGGGGGGATGTATCGGACGTCGGGGAGTCGGCCGGGCAAGAGGGCTTGGGCTCCCTCTTGCTCCGATCGTGGATGCGGGTGCGGGTGGGAGCGCGTGCGAGCGGTCGTTCGGGGTGGGGGTGCGAGCGGTCCTGCTGGGGGGGTGAATCGGGTGTCGGGCGGGGTGGGAACTATGTTTAAAAACTTTTGTATACCGCGCTCAGGCATATAACGCGCGATGGGTATGCGCGGTAGGTAAAAACGCGTATAACGCGCGCGTTATATCCGCGAAAATACGGTAATATTCCCTTCTGGTCAAGAGTAAAATCCAATATGAGCATATAGCTTCCAAATTAACATGTGTTAACTCTTTCTGTACAAGTGCACCAGCTGATACTGCAGTGGCAAGTTGATTAGTGTGTTAGGAAGTGGGAACTAGGTGGGTCATGCGCAAAGAAAGGGCAGCTGTTGCACTTAGTGCATTTTAATTTTTGCTGTTAAGGTGCCCTTTTTATCTAAAGACTCCCTAAGTAGTTTTGAAAGTTTATGTAGTTGAACGGGTCCCTCATTAGCCCAAGAAATGGCATCACAGCCTACTGAAATTCCAGTTTATTTTAGCACCAGCTTAGTACTTGTTTGAGAAATAAATACTGGGCCCAATATTCAGCAGACAAACTGAAAGAGGTGATGATTTGCAAATAAGCATAACAGTCAATCACAAGAGCAGACCATCAAATCTAGAAATATGCAGTTTATTAAAACAGATGCTCGACATGGCCACCCCATTCAAAGGCTGAGTCAGGGGTAAAGCTAAAAGGGAATTAAAACAACTTTTTCCTTAAAGCAGTTTTATTCCAACAATAAAACAGCACTTTCATTACAGAAATTGAATATCAATAAAATATAACAGGAAACCTCTGATCCGGAGATGGCAATTCTTATGTTCTTATGTTCTCTTGGGTGATAGTCTTCTACTCATGCCATTGATCTAAAAAATAAAACTTCAAGAATATCATCTTCTAGATTATCAACATTAGCTTATTTTAACTATTGAAAAGGAACAAAGAAAACAAATTATTCTTATCAAAAGTGCAAATTATAAACACCAAAGGACAGACAACCATGCTTAATTAAAAACTATTTTTAAGAAAGTATTTTTTTGAAAGAGGAATCATTTTTATATAAAGAAGTGTTAACGTTTTAAAGATAAATTTACATAAACATATTTCTTCTTTAAAAATGATTTCTTAAAAATATATTTTCATTGAACATGGTTGTTTGTCCTTCATTGTTTACAATGTGCTGCACACTTATTAATGAGCCATTAGTTGACAGCCATGTAACGATGTTGACTATAACCAGTGCTTCCAACTATCGAGTTCCAGGAGAGAGATTTGGGCAACCCTATCCTGATTTATTATGGAACCTGCAGTAGTAATTTCAATGGACAGAATCAGAAACCGCAACCACTGCATTTATTTGAGATGGAAGTTCAAAACGAGGATGTCAAAAAGTCTCTCTCCAGGAGCTGAATAATTTGGTAACTCAGTATAACATAGGTTTGGATGCTGAGGTGGGGGATGGAGGGTAATTTATAAAATCATTTTCACTCTCATGTGGATTGTTATAAAATTCTGATTGATGTAAAAGTATGGACATTGACATGACGGTGTGTACATAAGAACATAAGAATAGCCATACTGGGTCAGTCCAATGGTCCATCTAGCCCAGTATCCTGTTTCCACAGTAGCAAATCCAAGTCACAAGTACCTGGCACAATGCCAAATAGTAGCAAGATTCCATGCTACCAATCCCAGAGCAAGGAGTGTCTTACCCTTGTCTATCTCAGTAGCTGACTATGGACATTTCCTCCAGGAACTTGTCCAAACCATTTTTAAACCCAAATATATGGGAGTAGATATGAATAGGGATGGAGTTTGGGTGGAGCAAGGGGAAAGTTTACAAGTATGCACGTGGAGGGGCATAATCGAAAGGGATGTCTAAGTCGGTTTACGTCCATCTCGCAAGTCATCCAAAGTTAAAAAGAGCCTAAGACACATTTTCGAAAGATACAACCAACTTTTTTTTACTTTCGAAAATCGTCTAATTATACGTCCTGCCGATCTGATCATTCAAGCCACTAAATCGTCTATTTTTATACCACATTTTCGTCCAACTTTCCGTCCAAGTCCAAAACGCTTAGAACAAGCCCTGTTGGACATGGGAGGGGTCTGCAAAGTGATGGACTACACACCCAGACATGCCACCTAAATAGTAGAGTACCTTACAGGGCACCACTGTGAACTTCACAAAAAGGGTGCCATAGCTTCTCCTCACTACAGCTCCCTTATAGGTGACGGTGAGCCCTCCAAACCACCTCCAGAATCCCCTAGACCCACTTTTCTACCACCCCAATAGTCCTTATGGCTGCAAGAGCCACTTATATGCCAGTACAAAAGGGTTTTGGGGTTGTATAGGGCAGTGCACATGTTTAAGTATCAATACAATGATTACAGGGGCTTATGGGCATGGGTCCTCCTCCTCTCTATGGGTCCCTAACCCACCCCCAAGACGACTTAAACTGCCTCTGTGCTGGATGACTACCGTAGGCTTTCCTATGCCAGGCGGCCAGGTGATGATGGTCTGGAGGCTGAAATTTAAAGTTGTAAATAAAATTTTTATGGGGGTGGGGGGGGTTGGTGATCACTGGGGTAGTGTGTGGGGGTCTGTGTTATGTGTTTTCAGTGCTTATCTGATGAGTGTAGGTGGGTTTTTGTGACTTAGACCATGGTCTAAGTCATAACGTCGATCCTGGGCTGTATAATTTTCGGTTATACATGCTGTATGACTAAGTCTAAGCCGGCCCACGTCCCGCCCAACTCCCGCCCTTGACACGCCTCCCGAAATGCCCCATTTAGCTTTGGACATTGAGCGGCACTATGAAGGCCTAGGTCGTTTAGAAATACGTCCAAAACCCGTTTTTATTTTCGGCGCTTGGACATTTTTGAGAAATGTTCGTCCAAGTGCCGACTTAGGCCAGTATTTGGACGTTTTTCTCTTTCGATTATGAGCCCCATAGTTTATGAAATATGCTGATTTACATGCTCATTTAAATAATCAAAAAAATTACACTAGAGAGCAGGTGTAAATGTTTGCTCCTACAGTGTTGTCCTTTGCTATAACTTCACTGTCAGGCTTTCAGAACAACACATTAATAATGCCACTGTCCTGGGCAGATTCACTGGAAAAACCCTTTGAGTTGCAACACTGCTGCTTTTCCTCATGCCAACTGCTTCCTTTCTGGTTTCCTCCCTATTTAAGTCAGCTATGGGGAGAGGGTTTATATTAGTACTGCCCGATTCACGATTTGAATCGATTCACCGATTCGCTTCGGGTGAATCGATTCGAATCGATTCAAACCCCCAAAAAATCGTCCTCCCGATTTGCTTACTCACGCTCTCCCCCTCGCCCCCTAAAGCATGAGCGACAGCGCTGCCTCTTGCTGGCCAGCCGCTGCTTTAGAGGGTGAGGGGGAGGGTCAGTCGGGAAGTGCTGGTTTACGGATTCTCCCCTAGCCTACCGCGCATCCAAGGCCGGATTAAAGGGTGGGCCCAATGCGCTGCTACAATGAATGCAAGTGGCAGTGGTGTTTCTGTTTTGCTGCTGTTGGTGCTTGCCTGCTTGCGACCCGCCTGCCAGCTCCATTTAATTCCACTCGCTGCCGCAACTACAAAAGGGCCAGGCGCGTGCAGCGATTGCACGCCGCCAGCCCATAAGCCTTCTCTCCATCAGAATTGATGTCGGGGGAAGGCTTATGGACCGGCGGGTGCAATCGCTGCATGCGCCTGGCCCTTTTGGAGTTGCAGCAGCAGCAGGGGGGTGTGTGCTAAATGGATTCAGCTATCAGCGGCTGCGGGTAGCGGGTGAGTGGCAAGAGGCGGAATCGGTGGCAAGTCGGCTTGGGGGAAGGCAGGCAGGCTTCGAGGGGAGCAAGGAAGGCCATGATTGGACCCACAGCAGCACCGCATTTCTTCTGCTACCATCAGACTGCTGCACGATTTTAAAAAAAAAAAAAAAGAGAGAGCGAGAGATCAAGTGTAGGCAGCCTGAGAGGAGAGCAGAGGGGAAGGAAGCAAGGAGTGAAAAAGTACTGAATGAAGGATGGGAATGAGAAAGGAGACAGGGAGAGAAATATAGGGTTGGAAAGAGGATAAAGAGTATTTGGAGAGAGGGATGGAGTGAGCAGAGAAAAAGGTCTGGTGGGAGAAAGGGAAAGAAAGAGAACAGTGAAGAGAAGTAGAGAAGCAAGAAGGGGAAAAGAAGTAAATAAGAAAATGGGTACATGCAGGCAGGGCATGGTGGGATCCAGGGGGGCAAGAGGGGTGCAGGGGGATGCAGGCCTACAAGGGGGGGGCGGACCTTCAGGGATGGTGGCACAGGCCTTCAGTGGGGGGAGTGTCTAGTGCTATGCTAGTCTAATACCATGCAGGTTAGATCCACCATATCTTTGTTTGCACCCCAAGCTAAACCCATGCAGCTTACAGCACTATGGGACTCATTTTCAAAGCACTTAGACTTGCAAAGTTCCACAGGTTATTATGTAAGTCTAAGTGCTTTCAAAATATGCCTATTTATCTCCATATGCACCCCAAACTAAACCCATGCAGCTTACAAACACTTTCTAATTCAATAGGCACATCATTCTGGAACACTTAGGTTGTGTATCTCTGATTGCAAGATCCTCTGTAGAGAGCGTCATTTACCTTTTTCTGCTCCACCTCCCATCCCTCTGGGCTGTCCTGTAATTTCTCAGTATTATTCTCTACATGCAAGATGGTAGGAACATGTCTATTCTGCTTGTGTTTATTTTACATTTAATTTTCATGGATCACAGGAAGTTCTTAAGATTCCATGTTCTGGAGCACCACTTTCAGTTTTTGGCTCTTCCATTTGGACTGACCATGGCACTATGCACTTTCACCAAGGTGATGGTCGTAGTAGTAGTACACCTCTGCAAGGAAGGGATACAAATGCATCCATATCTGGACGATTGGCTGATATGAACTCCATCTGAATCCGAGGGAAGGACGACAATAGAACGTGTAGTCCAACTGCTGCAAAGCCTGGGCTGGGTTATAAACTTCTGAAAAAGCCACCTGGAGCTGACACAGTCCCTGGAGAAATCTGGGTGTCCTTTACAACAGGAGGGACAACAATATTTTTCTCCCTGAAGTCCACAGAGCGAAGCTCACACATCAGATCATGGAGATTCAGGACAGGCCAGAACTCAGATCATGGAGTTTCACGGCTTGGCATTATTTGCAAGTGTTGGGATCAATGGTAGGAATGATAGACATGGTCCCCATATATGCCCTCTCCAGGATGCACTCATACTCTACTGGTCACCATAAACAGATGCATTGCAGATGCCCTTACCTTAGACAACAGAGGCGTGTTGCAGTCTGAACTGGTGGCTGGAGCCACAGTCTCTATCCAGGGGAGTGCCATGTCACATCTCCGCATGGGTGATCCTGATGACAGATGCCAGCCTATACGGCTGGGAAGCTCATTGCGAGGGTTGCCTGGTGAAGGGACACTGGTCTTCTTCCTAGAGAAATTGGTTGATCAACCAGTTGGAGCTGAGAGCCATCTGCCTGGCACTTGGAAGCTTACTACAGGACAAAGTGGTATGAATTTTTTCTTGGACAATGCAACCACAGTAGCCTATGTCAATTGACAGGGAGACACCAAGAGTGCTCCACTATGGCTGGAGACCCAAATGCTATCTCAGTGCACAGAAATCCATCTGTTGGCCCTCTCAGTGGCACATGTAGCGGGAGTAGACAATGTGAAAGCAGATTTCCTCAGTCAGCAGACTCTGGATCCTGGAGAATGTTCTCTGTCTTGGGAAGCATTCAACAGCATTGTGAGTTGGTGTGGGTGTTCAACAGAGTTTTTGAATCTTTTTAATAAATAGACCTTAAGTGTAGTGACTAAAAATCCTAAACTCTTAAAGGTGAAATTAAGATATTAAAATTCAGTCCTATTCACAGTGTATCCTTATTCAGTAGGCAGCCAAATCACTTATCTCAATCTGCTTTTTCTTTTTTTCTTTTTTAAAGGCTTCCACGTCAAGTTCTTTGTTTAGCCTATTTAATGGCTAAGCAACGTGGACTAGCAACGGTGTCCACGAAACGCTGGCCGCGTCGGCTTAGCCATTAAATAGGCTAAACAAAGAACTTGACGTGGAAGCCTTTAAAAAGAAAAAAAGAAAAAGAAAAAGCAGATTGAGATAAGTGATTTGGCTGCCTACTGAATAAGGATACACTGTGAATAGGACTGAATTTTAATATCTTAATTTCACCTTTAAGAGTTTAGGATTTTTAGTCACTACACTTAAGGTCTATTTATTAAAAAGATTCAAAAACTCTATTGGGGTATGGGCCTATGACTGGAGCATGGAGCTATAGAAATACGCTGACAGTTGAGTCTGTGATAGGACTACGCGTATGCTCCAAATCTGAGGCCCTCCTCTAAGTTCCATCTAAAGAGGGACCAGAGTCTTAGATTACCCTGTCATCTGGGATTACTCTCACAGAGCCTGATCACCCTGGAGAATCTGGAGCTCTTTGGTCTTACAGCATAGCTCTTGAACATACAGCCTTAGTGCAAAAGGCTATTCAGAGGTGATGGTTGCCATTCTCTTGAAGTCCAAGAAGCTGTCAACCTTCACTGCCTATGTGAAGGCCTGGAGGTGCTTCCAGGGCTGATGTGCCCAGAAGATTGAGGACCCAGTCACAGACCAGTGTTGCTGGTTCTAGCTTTCCTTCAAGAAAAGCTTGAGAAAGGACTAGCAGTGGCTCCTTCAAAGTACAGTTAGCGGATCTCTCATGCTTCAGATCCCAGTCTAATAGAAGGACATTGGCCTCTCATCCAGATGTGTCCAGATATTTAAAGGGAGCATTACGTCTGCATCCTCCAATACCATGATCTTTTCCAACGTGGAGCCTCATTCTGCAGGCTCTCACTAGAGCTCCATATGAACCTTTGGAGATGGCGTCATTGATGACAGTTAAAACAGCATTTTTAGTGGCGTCACATCAGCATATTGGGTGTCTGAACTATAGGCTTTATCCTTCTCATGGTTTTGGAGACAGGGTTTTCACTGAGAACAGTCCTCTCTTGCCAAGTAGTCTACAGTTTACACATCAACCAGGAATTATGGTTGCCAGCCTTCACGTTCTCAGGGTCCAAGAAGAATGACAAAGCTCTGAAATTGATGGATGTTTCCAGAGTATTGCTTCATTATCTGGAAGTGACAAACAAGTTTTAACTGTTGGATCACCTTTTTTCTTAGCAGGTACCAGCCGCTGGGCCTGGCCAACTTCAAAAGCAATTATTTCTAGATGGATTTGTATGGCAAGTTTTTCAACTTACATTGGCAGTGGAATCAATCACCAGTAGCCATAAAGGCCCATTCCATTAGGTGTTCCAGAATGCTGTGCCTATTGCACTAGAAGGAAAGATTAGGGTCTTGCCTTGATAATCTTATTTCTAGTAAATAGGCACGTAATGGTGGAAGCCCGTCCTGTCAGATGTTCATTAACCTGCTTGCTGTCTCAGGTATGTCTGTATTACCAGATACCTTGTTTCTTTTCTCTGTCCAGTACTGTCAAGAATAGGAGGAAATCACTATTATTGTAAAGAGACTAAACTAAACTAAACTAAGCCTTAGGTTTATATACCGCATCTTCTCCACTGAAGTGGAGCTCGACACGGTTTACAGAGTTTAAAAAATATGGGAAGAGAGAAGAGAAAGAGTTTACAAAGCATAAAAAGACCATGGAGTAACTTTCAGAACTCCAAGACTGTTAATGCAGGTTGCACTTAGGTAGGTGGCTAGTTCATTCCACCATGTTTCATGATTATTTTGTGTGATATGAGCAGTAAGACTTGTTTCTCAGAGAGAGTCCCCGGACCCTCCCTGTTATGTTTTCTCATATAAACTGAGGAATTACAGGACAGCCCAAAGGGATGGGAGGTGGAGCAGAAAAAATAAATGAGGCTCTCTTCACAGGATCTCATGATCAGAGATACACAACCCAAATATTCCAGAATGATGTGCCTATTTACTAGAAAGATTATCAGGGTAAGTACCTAATCTTCTAAATCTCTGTATACATCCCAAACCAAATCCATACAGCTTACAACCACTATATATCTGTGTGCACCCCAAATTAAACCCGTGCAGCTTACAACCACTATGGAGCTCATTTTCAAAAGAAAAAAACATCCAAAAAGTGACATTTGGATGTTTTGTTTGCTAAAACATTCAAATTGTCATTTTCAAAACACATTTTTAGACTGTTTTCTGTGCTGTTTGCAGTGTGTCTAAATCTCAAGGGGGGTGCCGGGGGCAGGCTTAGAGAGGATTTATGATTTGAATGTTTTTCTGCAATAATGGAACACTTCAGAAAATGTCCAGGGTAAAATGTTTAAGGCTAGACATGTTTCAATAATAAGTGCCAAAAGGTGGCCAAACTGACCATTCCACTGGAGGAATGAAGGCATGCCCCTTTTACTCCACCAGTAGTTACTACCCCCTCCCACTCTTCAAAGATATGAATGAAAAAGGAGATACATCATAGTCCATTACCCTGTACATACCAGCCTTTATGACAGCTTTAGATGTTATATCCAGTTTCTCAGAGCAGCAAGCAGGTCTCTAAAGGAGTTTAGTGGTCAATTCAGTGGTCTGCAGAGAAGGAAACCCTTGTCCATATCTCACTCTAACTAGTACACTTGTGGTGGAAAGAGTGAGCCCTCCAAAACCCACCCAAATTCTAATGTACTGACATATAGATGACACGTAGAAATATGGAAAACTTAAGGCAGATAAAGATCATATGGCCTATTTAGTCTGCCTAAACATGCCATCTACTCTCTTCCTCTCCCTTATAGATCCAATGTATTTTTTCCCAAGCTTTCTTGAATTCAGATACACTTTTCATCACAAACACCTCCACCAGGAGGCCGTTTCACACATTCACTACCTTTTCTGTAAAAAAATATTTTCTGAGGTTACTTCTGAGTATGTCCCCTTTCACCTTCATCCAGTGGTGTGGTAAGGGGGAGAGGGACGGGCCACCTCAGGCATCATCTCGATGGCACCAGCCCCTTTCCTCCCTGCCCCGCTATACCACGTCATGCTCACACCACACTCATGCCATCCCTCCCCCACCCCATACCGCTGTAGATTTTCACCAGCGTGAACAACTTCTCCTGCCTGTTGCTCATGCCAGCCTGGTTCTCCTCTGAATCACTTCTGGATCGCGGGGTCAAGAAGTGACATCAGAGGTTAACCCAATGCTGGTGCAATCAGCCGGCTGGAGAAGCTACTCGCACAGGTGAAGATTTACAGAGGTGCGTGGGGGAAGGGAGAGCATGAGTATGGAGTGGGGGGCTCAGAAAGATAGGAGGGTACAGAGGGGCACCGCCTACCCTTGCTACGCCACTGCTTTCAAACTATGCCCCCTCATTCCAGTTTCTTTTAAATTAAAAGAGGCTTGCCTTATGTGTATTTATGCCAAGAAGGTGTTTGAACATCTCTATTATATCTCCCCTCTTCTACCTTTCCTCCAAAGTATACATATTGAGATCTTTAAGTCTATCCCCATATGCTTTATGATGAAGACCACCAAGCATTTTAGTAGCCATTCTCTGGATCAACTCCATCCTGTTTATATCTTTTTCTCCAGAATTGTACACAATATTTCTCCAGAATTGTACACAATATTCTAAATGGGGTCACACCGAGTCTTAGACGGGGCATCATTACCTCCTTTTTCCTACTGGCCATTTCTCTCCCTAGACACCCAAGCATCCTTCTAGCTTTTGCCATTGCCTTTTCAATCTGTTTGACAACCTTAAGATCTTCATTTACTACTGTAAGCCCCCTTGTTATGTGGGGTGCTAGATGGTTGCCTAGATCCTGCTGGATGATGGCAGAAGGGATACATAAAGAATTTATTTGTCAGGACCAGGGCCGGGATGAGCTCTAGAGCTGGGAGGTCATTGCAAGCTTACATCAGACTGTACACTTACTCACTCTAAGAAGGTAGACCACACCAGATGTCTCTACCACCTCTTCCGGGAGACTGTTCCATGCATCTACCACCCTTTCTATAAAAAGTGTTTCCTTAGATTACTCCTGAGCCTCTTAACTTCATGCTATGCCCTCTCATTCCATAGCTTCCTTTCAAATGAAAGAGTCTCGACATGCGCATTTATGCCACTTAGGTATTTAAACCTCTCTATCATATCTCCCCTTTCCTGCCTTTCCTCCAAAGTAGGATAGGACTGGCAATATTTTTAACATGCTTAGCTTGGTTATGTGACTCAGTGCTCAGAAGGTATTATTCTCAGACAGACTACGGAGCAAAGCCCAGTTTGTTTGCACATCTGAATCTTAAGCTCTTAATCATTGCACTGTCATACAGGTAAGTTGGAAAAACAGCCTTTTTAGTTTATTGCTGAATAAACTGCAAATGTGATATGTAAGTATGTATAACTTATTTAACGACACACTTATCTGTAGATATAGTAGACTCTCTGGGCTCTGACATGGAACGTTTCGTGGCTGCTGCCTCAGAGAAGCCCATAACTCATGTGACTTTCCACATATGAAAGGTCTGTCCCTTAATCTCACTCCAAACTTTGCAGTCTGCATGGAAAGCCACATGAGTTACAGGCTTTTCTGAGGCAGCAGCCGCAAAACACTCCACGTCAGAGCCCAGAGAGTCTACTATATTTACAGATAACTGTGTCGTTAAATAAGTTATACATACTTACATATCACATTTGCAGTTTATTCAGCAATAAGCTAAAGGCTGTTTTTCCAACTTACCTGTAAGACAGTGCAATGATTAAGAGCTTAAGATTCAGACGTGCAAACAACCAGGCTTTGCCCCGCAGTCTGGTCTGAGAATAATACCTTCTGAGCACTGATTCACATAGCTGAGTTAAGCGTGTTAAAAATTTTACCAGTCCTATCCTTCTTTTGACATAATGTTTCACATTTAGGATTGAGTCACTTGGTATACCAAGTTTTTTCCCTATTTTTTGTGGGTTTCCTCCAAAGTATACATATTGAGATCTTTAAGTCTGTCCCCATACACCTTATGATGAAGACCACACACCATTGTAGTAGCCTTCCTCTGGACCGACTCTATCCTTTTTATATCTTTTTGAAGGTATGGTCTCCAGAACTGTACACAATATTCTACATGAGGTCTCACCAGAGTCTTATACAAGGGCATCAATATTTGCTTTTTCCTACTGGCCATACCTCTTCTATGCACCCTAACATCATTCTAGCTTTCACCGTCACCTTTTCAACCTGTTTGGCCACCTTAAGATAACCACAATCTCACCCAAATCCCCGCTCTTCTTACATTTCAAACTTTACATCACCAAATCATTGAGATAAATGAAAACAGAAAAGTTGTTACATGAATAAAGTAAGGCAAATATATTATCAATTCCGCAATAAGATCCCAAAATGGAAGGAAAATAAAAAGAACAAAAGAAAATCTTTTAAACTATGAGCATCTTGCCCCCAAAGACTCTCCTCCAAGTTGGTTTTATCAGTGAACATATAAAATTACATTATAACATTAACATCTTCCCTAGCCCTCAGGAAATTTTCTGTTTAGGATCATAAAACTGAAACAGTTTCTCCTCATAAAGAATGCAACAAACACATGGAAATCGTAACACAAAATTAGCTGGCAAAGCCTGAACCTTAGGCTCAATGGCGAAAAGACTTTACGCCTGATCTGTGTGTCTCTTGCTAAATCTGGAAAAATTCTGATTTTTGATTCTAAAAAGTTTGCTTCCAAATATCTAAAGGAAAGTTTCAACACCGAATTACAGTCCAACTCAAAGGCAAAAGAAACCAACAATGTTGTATTTTTGCGTAATCATCTTAAAAGAAGATTGTAGGAAAGTTGTCAGACCCATATTGCCCACATTCACTCCAGGGCCCTTTGGATTAATATCACCAGAGCTTCTAATGCCCTGAAAATGTGTAGCTCTGGTCGGAGGCAATGAATCAGCAGGCATTTGCAAAATCTCAACAAGATATTTCTTAAACATATCAATAGCAGGCACCAATGGAGATTTTGGAAAATTTAATACTCTCAAGTTATATCTCCTAATGTGGTTTTCTAAATTCCAGGTTGTATAGTGCAGCTGCTTCTGCTAATTACAGAGTTCAAACCTTTTCTTTCAATGCCATCAATTCTGAGGAATATTGATCAGACTCCTGTGCCTGAAGAACCGCTTCCGAAATAACTTTTAAATCATTAGTATTTTGCTTCCATTTACCTAGCACAGAGTGATGCCTTTCGCTAATGGCCTCCCACAGTGACTCTAAAGTCACTACGGCTGATTTTGCTATAGCCCTTTGTTCAAAATCAGGAAGTGTCTGGCCCTTAACTCGCAGGAAGTACTCACAGTTCCTGGCCCCAAAATTTTTGAGGCTGCCTGTGCAGTTAGATCTTGTGGAATTGAGCCCACTGTTTCCATCATCAGCCCCTCTTGTACACCGGGGTCAACTTGAATTAAAGACTCCTTAGTGTCACACTGATCCGTGGACAAACCACTTCCTGGCTGAGGGGGAGCCGCACGTTGAACAGGGCTCTCCTTTTCACCATTCTAAACAGGTCAGGTACTTAACTTCACAGGCTCAGTACAAAAGCTACAGAGCAACAGCTTGTGCATCTGCTCACAACCACGCCATCTTGGAAAGTTCCTTTCAAAATGGCAAGTCCCGCTCTTCTGTTGTGCACATAAGTTCTTCGCCCCCCCTAAACTGTACCATTCCTTCAGCTTTTGGCATCCCAAATGCATGACCTTGCATTTCTTAGCATTAAATTTTAGCTGCCAAATTTCAGACCATTCTTCATGTTATTCACCCCATCCAGGATGTTTACTCTATTGCAGATTTTGGTATCACAAGAACAAAGAACATAAGAATAGCCTTACTGGGTCAGACCAATGAAGTATCCCATCCTCTGGGTCCTACCACTTAATCTCTGTAGGATGGAGGCGGGGTTCTGAAGCTTTTTCCCATTCTTAAAAATCTATTTGTTTATGCTCCTCTCCACTTCACTGATATACATTGCTACTGCGTTGGTTGTTTTTTTTTGATCACTAATATATACAGAGACTTAGAAGTAGAATTGTCACAATAAGATTTTCATACCTTATAGTTGGACAAGTAGACTATTAAGAAATAACACACAGGAAAACAAAAATGGAAGACCGCCTTACAGTCTTCTTCAAGCCTGCCCACTTATGAGTCTTCAGTGGGTAGGAGGAATCCCCTGTCACTTCTATCCTTCTGCTGCTGTTTCAGATTAGAACAGACAGATCTAAAGCCAGTGCTATTTGAGAAAAAAAGCAGTGGCAGCACAGGAGAAACAATTTGGGATCAGTCTTGCTCACTGAGACCCACAAATGGGATAAGAGAGGATCCTACAGAGGCCCATGACCAGCGTTCCCTTTAAGGTTCACATGAATCCCTCTCCTTATTTTATCATCTGAAGTTGTACAGCAATATTGTGATTTGAGAATGGCTCAAGACAATCTTCAGCCATGTGCCCCCTTCTAAAGGGGTGGCTTAAAGCCCTACCAGCTCCTTCCCCTCATAGTTCAGCATCACGCCTTCCTTTTCCTACCCCCTCTGGTTGCCAGTATCTCTTTCCCCTTTCTATTTCCCCTACCCCAAAGGATGTCAGCATCTCCCCTTCTTCCCAACCCCCTCCCTTCCATAAGTCAGCATCTCATCTCCCTTCCCCTGCATCCACTGCATGTCCAGCATTTTCCCTTCTTCCTTTTGCCATTCTGGGTCATTGCTGATGCCCCCCCCCCCCCCACACACACCTCCTCCTGCACTGGTCTAGAGAAGAAAGAAGGCTTCACATACTTTGTAAGTACAGATCCATCCTACAATATCTTCTCTCAATCCCCCAACAGGAAGTCTGCCTTACAGGGGAGTGGAACGAGACAGCACTTCAGCATAGGCCTGTGCTTACAGGGCCCACGCAGCACTCAGTTTTTTTTTGACTGGCATGAAAAGAGGTAGAGGAGCAGCAGCGGCTGGCCCGACTTAGAAAGGCTTTTATGCATACTGGAGCCATAACGCCACCTCCCAAATTCTGCTACTCTTGGTGGACACCTAGTCCATCTGGGGGTGGTTCATAGACAAAAGCACGCGCTTACAAAGGCGCGCCGAGACAACTGAGCGCAAGATGGAAGCCCGCGCCGAAGAAAAACAGTGTTTTAAGGGGCTCTGACGGGAGGTGTTCATGAGAACCCCCCCCACTTTACTGAATACAGATTGTGCTGGCGTTGTGGGGGTGTTGTGGGGTTGTAACCCCCCTCATTATACGGGAAACTTCAGTTTTTCCCTGTTTTTTTAGGAAAAAAGTGAAGTTTTCAGTATAATGTGGGGGGTTACAAACCCCCAAACCCCCCACAATGCCGGTGCGATCTGTATTCAGTAAAGTGGGGGGTTCCCCCCACACACCCCCGTCGGAGCCCCTTAAAACACTGGTTTTTTTTGGTGCGGGCTTCCGCTTTGCGCTCAGTTGTCTGGGCGCGCCTTTGTCGGTGCGTGCTTTTGACCTGTGACCCCCTAAGCAGGGACAACAGGAATAACTGGGCAGATTCAGCCAATGGGTTTTTATCTGTTGTTATATACTATGCAGACCTCACTACTATGTTTATAACACATCAGATGCAATAAAAGAACCTAAACAATTACTCATTTTGGAGAAAAACTAGTCCATATCTTTCAGTGGTGGTCTGCTTTTTTAGTGTGTCTAACAAACAAGTTACACTGTACTAAACACTGGGATTGCTGCTGTTCCAAGGTTATGTTAATTAAAATTTGATATTCTGCCAAATCTAGCAAAGTTTCTCAGCGGCTGTATGTATTTGGCTCTACTAATACATTTAAGGGGCTGATAATATTTTTTTTAAAAATGTCCAAAAAGGGGCCTAAATCGGTACTTGTACGATCAAAAAGTCAGATCGTCCAAGTACCGATAATCAAAACTGGTTTAAGCCGTATCTAAAACCAGCTTAGACCTTTCCCCTGCCTCTAAACACCTAGAGTGAAAAGAGGCGTTTTAAGAGGAGGGGAAAGGGCGAGAGGTGGGCCGACCTAGACCTAGTCGTACAGCAAGTATAATCAAAACCTTGAATAGGTTACCTAGTTGGAACTTATACATTTTGACTTAGATTGAAAAGGGGCCACTGAGCTTATCACGGCTGCCGCGATCAGAACAGCGGCCCCGGCAACCTGCCCACCTCCAACAGCAATGATTGCAGCAGGAGAGATGCCTCATCTCCCCTGCCGTGATAGCGATCCCCGAACTGCCGCAAACCGCGGTACATCTCCCCTGCCGTGATCCACCCCCCACCCTCCCTAAGATACAGGCAGGAGGGAGCCCAACCCCTCCTGCCCTTGTGACCCCCAAACCCCCTAAGATACAGGCAAGAGGGGGCCCAACCCCTCCTGCCCCGGATGCCCCACCCCCCACAAGATACGGGCAGGAGGGATCCCAACCCCTCTGGCCCACGATGCACCTCCCCACGAACCCCTGATCGCCCTCCGAACCTGTGACCCTGCGACACCCCCTCTCACCCCCGACACCCCCCTTACCCCTTTATCCCCCCTTACTTACAATTAGTTGGACGGACGGGTCTCAAGCCTGTCTGCCCAGCAGGCCCGCCATCGCCCGAATGGCGGGCATGATTGGACCAGGTGCCTAAGGTCCCGTCCACAGGAGGGACCTTAGGCGCCTGGGCCAACCGGAATTGGGCTAGATTGGCCCCAAGTGCCTAAGGCCCCACCCACAGGAGGGAATTAAGGCAACTGGGCCAATTCTGGTTGGCCCAGGCGCCTAAGGCCCCTCCTGTGGGCAGGGCCTTAGGCGCCTGGCCCAATCAGGCCCTAAGGCCCACCATTCAGATGATGGCGGGACTGCCGGGCAGACGGGCTTGGGACCCATCCATCCATCCAACTAATTATAAGTAAGGGGGGATAAAGGGGTAAGGGGTGTCGGGGTGAGAGGGGGGTATCGTGGGGTCGCAGGTTCGGGGGGCAATCGTGGGTTCAGGGGGGCGGTTGTGGGGGGTGCATCGTGGGCAGGAGGGGTTGGGATTCTTCCTGCTCATATCTTGGGGGGGGGGGGGGTCGCCAAGGCAGGAGGGGTTGGGCTCCCTCATGCTGCGACTGTTGTGTGTGTGTGGGGGGGTGGGATATGGATTCTGTAACCGGTGTTGTTTTTACAGACACCGGTTAAAGAATCCAGCTTTTAGGCAAAGGACTGGCCCCTCCTTCGCCTAAAAGGTTTTGTTTTGGGCGTGTGGGACTTCGGCTGTTTTTTGGTTGATAATGTGTTGTAAGTGTAGATGTAGTTGTGGTCTGGTCATTTAAACAGCTGAACGTTGAGGTAGGCCATTCTCAAAAAAAACATTCATTTTGGATGGTTTTTTTTTTGTTTTTTTTTTAGAATGGACATTTTCCCTGCTTCTACTTTCAGCTTTTAGGGTCTTAGGCCAAAAGGGGACTTAGACTTTTTTTTTCATTATGCCCCTCCACCTGTTTCACTTTGTGATTTATCATATGCAATATTTATTTTTCTTAATCTTTACATCTTTTTAAAATTTCTTCTTCACTTTTTCTCTCTTGACTGTCATTGTCTAAACGTTATTTATTTATTTTGCTGTCCTCTTGTGGCTCTGGTATATCCCCTATGGCACTGTCCCGGTGTTTTTATTTATTTTTTTGTGCGTGCCTCTGTGTCTGTTTTTTTATTTTTTATTTTTTGCTTTGTTCCAATTTTCATGTAGGGTAGTGGTTCAGTTAATGGGAGCCCCCTGCTGTTGACATCTGGTGCTAGCACCCCGTGTCGGGGTCGGAGACAGCTCCCTCAGACGCCTCTAACCCCCCGCCCCAGCATAACCTACAGGACTGCAAACTCCTCTCCTGTCCACTTCTCCGCTTCACAAACCATTCTGCCTGCTTTTTCCCCTGGACGTCTGAGTCGTGGCCTGTCGGAGCATAACACACTGTTGCGTGGCGACTCTCAGAACCATGCGCATGTCCTGGTGGCCCGCATTGGTTCTGACCCCTCTTTGGGGCACCGCGATGATTGTGACAATTCCTTCCGTGTTCTGCTAGAAGACCCACTGACCTACGAGGAAGCACTGGCCACAAATTCAGGGAGGTCGTCCCGGACTTCTTACGTCTCATCTATGACATCACAGTCTCACCAAATCCGCAGAGTTCCCAATGGCTACCACTACACCTTGGGTCTCAGCACAGGCGCCGGGACAAGCATGAGAGGACGGGGCCATTACCACGAAGCCCAGGAGGATGACTGGTGCTAGCACAGAGCCAGGACACTTGGGAGAAGCTGCTTTTAAATTGATGAGTTTTATCATCTGTTGGCCGTTTGCATTGACGGTAACTAACCGTAGCTATGAAGGAGCATTAATGTCAAAGAACTGTTCCGTGTGCGTATGTGTGTGTATGCATCTGTAAAACTTAATACTGTTTCATCATCAGTCTTTTTTTAAAAATTATGATTATTATATTTGCACTGACAAGAAACAAATCTTTATTTATTTATTTTCTTCTTTTGTTGCTGCTGCTGTTGCTCTTGTTGTTCTCTTCTTCTCTACATCAGGATAGCCAGCTTTCCTGCATTTGGAGGGTCTATTCCATGTTTTGATTACCGTACATTTTTATTTTTACATATTGTCCTGCAAAATCAATTCTCTGCATTAAAATGTACCCCCTTTCCCATTTCATATGTCCCAAAGCACTATGTGAAAATTGGTCTGTCTAAATTGCCTAATGCGCCTCCCCACCACAAAGCTTTGTCTAATGCATAATGCCATCTGGCAGATGCCAACATCTGCACTCCAAGGGAAATGCTATAGACTGATGTGAATTGATTCTTTCTAAGACTGTGGGGTTTACTTTTCGTTGGCGTTGGGGAGAAGAGGGTGTTATGCAAAAAATAAATGTATTGTCTCTTTCTAGTATACTGTAAGAGAACAAGATGTGATGGGCTTATAAGAGGCAGACTCTGTAGACTTGATAACTTACAAACAGTGGAGTCAGATAAATCACTATGTTGTCTGTATATGTCTCTGTTCCAGCTGTTGCTGGCAGTCTGTTCCTATGTCGGGCTTTGCTCTTTCCCTCATATTAAAACATAAGTACAAAATATGCTAGCAGAGAGAGAAACGTTACAGGAAATTATTTTAGCACTGAAATAGCCTATCCCTGCTGTTCTCTCTTGCCTAATTTCAAGCAAAACCATTTGTGATTCTCTCTAATATACACAATATCAGCTTGTTTTAACAGTAATAAAATATCACACAGCAGGTTTTATGAAGCTCATAGAAAGTTCTTCGCTATTTTATGGAATTTATTTTCAACTGTACAGTACAACACTGATTACCATTAAGGGAAACCGCTATCAGCCTGCACTTCAGTCATTCACATTGGAAAATTTTGAAAGGAAAAGCAACTGTAATTCTGCAATTAAATTTTATTTTCCATGTTTCGAGTATTTATCAATTTCTTCAACAGACTATCCAGTTAATGCGTGGAGAGAGACCATTCACTTTAATGGCAATGCTGTCAATGAGCTGATGTCTCACCTGAATACAAGACCAGTCAGATAGAGCTTGATTCACCTTTCTGCACGTACTTTAAGTGAAAGGGAAGCTCTGTTTCAGTGCAATCACAATGCATGTCCTAGTCAGCAAAACAGCTCTCTCCATATTAGCTGGGTTGTACATTGGAATGCTACTTGAATTATTGCAAATAATATTTGTTTGACTGCATCCCTGCATTTTTGTGATTCCCACAGCATGCCATGCCTGATTATGGCTTCATTTAGTGGCGGTACTTTTTCAATGTAGCAAATTAGTCCTACTGTCTTTTCAGGTTCTACTCTTTCTGTTAGGAGCCCACACCACACTGGGACAGCTTTTAATGTTCCCAAAAAGGCCAATAAATATTTGTCAGTGACTTTCAAAGAGAAACAGGAGTGTATTGTGGCTCACCCTTAAATCATGAAGATTCCCAATTATTCCTCAGAGCAAAACTGGGGAGCTAAAGGGAATGGCCCATAAGACCTCCACTCTTTTCCTGCACATCTGTTTAGTAATGTAATATTTAGTAATGTAATCTGTTTAGTATGCTTACAATATTATACAAAGTGGTTTACCTGTCTCTGTGCCCCTTCCCCTTCATTTATTGCCCTCTCCTATGCTGTACCTCCCTTGAGGTTTCAGATGCTGGAGATCATGGTAGCAATGGAGTGATCAGATTACTGCATGTTCACTTTGAAATGAGTGATTAGCATGATTCTAAATCCAGGGATATTATAAAGCGGAGTGGGATTTGTTTTAATGACTTCAGGAGCTTGCAAATTGCAGGATCTTTTGTAATGAGTTTGTAGCGAAAAAACCAGAAAAGCAAAAAATGTTGACAACATGAAATCATCTGATCTCCCCAAACTATCAGACTCCACCCCCCCCTCCTTTTTTTGACTCTCCCAGTTGTGGTGGGGGCTCTGTGCTCCAGTTTTCACTACCAAGTGCCTAACCTTATTAAACATTTCATTGTACTGATGCGGTCTCTGTGCTTCAAAACATTGGAACTTGAGAAAAAGAATATCTGGAAGGGTCTGATAAAGTGTAGAGCCATGTGTATATGTTTCTGGAAAAGGTAATATGCTAAACAAGGTGGAAACGATTAGATCAATATTGAGCAGCGTTTTCATACATGCTGACCACCACCAGCTAGTTTAATTCTAAATATTCAGTGCAGGGCTATTTCTGGGCACTGGTAGTAAATATCCAGGTCATCAGTGGTATGCAGAAGTTATGCAAGCACAGCAGATATTTGGTGTCATACCTGCATAGATAACTGGGTAAAGACAGGACTGTTGTTTAAGCTATTTAAAGCAGCCCTACTTGCCCAGATTGCTATGCAGACATCGGCATTTTTGCCAGTGCTGGTATCGATCCTGGCTCTGTCCATCAGTGTCTGGACGGTGCCACAGCAGCACTGTTTGGTTAAGTGTCCCGCTCAGAGTGGTTTACCTGAGTAGGATCCTCTCTGGTTAAATCATTTTAAATATCAGGCCTCTTGTAAAACAAACAAACAAAAAAGATTGTTCTAGAACACAAATATAGGTCTTTCAGCATTTGAATGAATCCAGGGTCCTGCAACACCTTTAGTTTGAAGTACAGCATCAATTGAGATGTTTTGAAAACAGTAAAGAGACACTCATAGTGCATGTGTAGTCTTGGTTGTGGAAGTTCTGAAAATGTTCTCTGCTATGTGTAGTTTGTGTGTGTAATGGAGAATTGAGGGACGCCTAGCTGTTTTGCCTTTTGAAACTCCGATTCTGCTAAAAGTTAAGACAATGGGGAAAGTACATGCACTTTTCAGACGATTTTAAAAAAAATATAAAGGAAAGAAGTGCATTAACCACAAGATACATTATGGATGCTGTTTTTATCAGTAGGGCTATGCAACAAGATGACACTAAAAAACAAACAAACAAAGAACTCAAAGAAAAGGAGACCTTCACCCATTCTGTAGCTTTCTCTGCTGAATTCTCCTGGTTTAGGCTTCAGAATGATTGTGACCAAATGTTTTATACATTTTCTTTATATGAAGGCACAAAGTTTCTTAGGCATTTTAAAGAAAATGTGGCATTTTACTCCAAAAAGGTAAAAAGAAAAAAAAAAAAAAAAAATATCCAGATCTCGTATTAATTGCATGCAACCATATTATGCCCACTTTGAACATTAAAAAAAATATTTTCATGTAATTTTTTTGTATTTCTCCCCATTTCCCACCATCCTTTTGTATCCTGTGGGATATTAAATTACAGTCCTGTGGTTTCATTAGAAAGGAAATGGCCTTGAGTAACACAGGGATCCTTTCAGTTCTTGTCATGGGCTTGAACATGATCCAGACTTTTCCATCATGTTATCCCTGTTAGTTTTAACTTGGGTTGCTTTCCAAGTGCAAAGAAGGCCAATTTGCCATGGTGGGTTTCTTGCTCCCTTTACCTGTGCACAGCGTGTCTGCTGTCTCTTTCGTTGCATATATATTTCCCAGAATTCTCATGGTGAGTTGCCAAACTTGAAATGCACCAACCAAGTTTCTGCATCCAGAATCAGTCTAGTAGTGGCTGTAATTTGAACAAGTAATGTTTGCATGTAAATTATATACATACTATACATATAAAAAGTATGTGCATGGAAAATGTTTATCTTCGTACTTTTTTGATACAATGTATTCATCAGTTGTTAATTTTTAATTATATTTGATATAAATTGGGGGTTTGTTGCAAAAGCTTTATATTAAAAAAAAACAAAAAAACAGTGTTTCAAAAAGTATCAAAAGTTCCGATCATGCAACACAGCTGGAACTGGAAAAATTGCCCTTCAATTAACTTACTTTCCTGCCTGAGTACTATTTATCAGCCAAACTTTGAATTCTGCCGTTGTTTCTACAATTATGTTTTGTATGAAGCAAAGTCCTTGAATTAAAATAAAACTTAGCAATTTAAAAAAATGGTGTGTGAGGTGTGACTAATGTATGAGAATATGGATGTTACTGATGCACCAGAGTTCTAATGGAATGGAGGAAACCCAGATATGATGCCACTCTTTTCAGATGGTGTAATCCAACATGTAAAGTACAATTTATGGACTACCAGTGGATGTGTAGGAAAAGAGAAGGTGCTGGTGTACAAAGGCCAGATATTGCTTATAATATATTTATAATATGTATGTATTATAATATATTAATTATATGTTACTTCTGTCTGGGAAGAGAAAAGGAGACTTTACCACATTTTTGTCTCACATCTTCTTTAAATAAAGCAACTCCAGATATCATAAATAAAATCACTACTTCTAATTATTAGGGTAGCCTTTTTAATCTGGTATATAAAAATTGACATTAGAAGATAGCATAAGTACATAAGTGTACATAAGAACCACCATCTCCGGATCAGACCTTTGGTCCATCAAGTCCGGTGATCCGCACACGCGGAGGCCCAGCCAGGTGTACACCTGGCGTAATTTTAGTCACCCATATCCCTCTATGCCTCTCATAAGGAGATGTGCGTCTAGTTTGCTTTTAAATCCTAGAACGGTGGATTCCACAATAACCTCCTCTGGGAGAGCATTCCAGGTGTCCACCACTCGCTGCGTGAAGCAGAACTTCCTGATATTTGTCCTGGACTTGTCCTTCCCCAGCTTCAGTCCATGTCCTCTCGTCCGTGTCACATTGGACATTGTAAATAACTTATTTTCCTGCTCTATTTTGTCGATTCCTTTCAGTATTTTGAAAGTCTCAATCATATCCCCTCTTTAGTCTCCTCTTCCCAAGGGAGAACAATGTTAAAGACTAACCAACTTATTGAGCTTTCATCTGAAGTGGATTCTGATCTTTAGAAACTCGTGCCTCAATAAATTGGTTAGTCTATAAGGTGAGAAAACACAAAAAGAAGAGACAAAGGGCTCCTTTTACTAAGCTGCGGTAGCTTTTTTTAGCACGTGCTGCAGATTAGCGCGCGCTAACCCCTGCCGCTACGCAGAAAAACTAATGCCAGCTCAATGGAGGAATTAGCATCTAGCACGCGCTAAAACCGCTAGCTCAGCTTAGTAAAAGGAGCCCAAAGCCTCAAACCGCTATGAAGAGAACAACAAAAAGAGGCACTGGAGATGTCGCATCCAACGATTGGATCCAAGTCTTTTATTGAAAATAAACCACTAAAATGTTTGTTTTTACACATTTTAGTGGTTTCTTTTCAATAAAAGACTTGGATCCAGTTGTTGGATGCGATATCTCCAGTGCTTCTTTTAGTCTATAAGGTGCCACCTGCCTCTCTCAATTTTCAATACCTATGCTTATTGATAGCAATATATGAAGATGAGAGATACCAGACCTAATCAGCTGTTTATTTTTTTACTTATGTACTTATTTGGATTCATTAGCTGCCTTTATGAAGAGATACATCCAAGGCAGTATACAATAGGCAAAGGTTTCAGGTTTATTTACATACTGTATGGTGTACTAGTGAATGGGATACCATCTCAGTGATTAACAATAAAAAAAATCAAGTATACAAAGGAAAGAAGAAAAAAAAGGGGGGGGGGAGTTGGAAATAAAAATTGTATAATTGAAATAAAAGTTGAATAAAACCAGGCATAATTCTAGAACTTAGGACACTCCTGGCATCCCAGTTCTCCTTTACCAATGCATATTTTTCTGTTCTCAGACACATCTGGAAACAGATAGGTTTTTAGGATACTGATGAACCTTTGAAAGGATGTATCAGTTCTAAGTTATAGGGAAAAAATGTTCCAAAGTTTAGGATCCCTCACATTTAATGTGGTATAGCTCAACAAAACAACTTATAATGTATTAACAGCATAACAATAATAAAATAATGAAATGCCAGAATAGTACATACTTAAAAACATGGAGACAGAAAAAGTAAATCTTTCCCCCTCTTCTACGAAACCACGCTAGTGGTTTTTAGCGCAGAGAGGCATGCTGAAGGGCCCGCGCTGCTCCCAAAGCTCATTGAGTTCCTATGAGCGTCGGGAGCAGCGTTGGCCATTCAACGCGGGTCTCTGCGCTAAAAAATGCTAGCATGGTTTCGTAGAAGAGGGAGTTAATAATGGCAATAATAAACATGTGAAAACAGCACAGTAGAACATTCATACAAAGAAATACAGTATGATTACTGTCAGTGTGATACTGTGAGTGAGGGATGGGGTAAGCCCCGTGAATATATAGCCAGATACTGTTGGAATAAAGCAAAACTCTTTATTAACTCAAAACCCCTAAGACCTGTTATTTCACAGGAACAGGAACAAAAAGTAAAGGAGACAGTCTCTTAATGCAGAGGGGAAAGTCTGTAAGCAGACCTCTAGCAGCCACACTCCAAATCATAGGCAGCAGAGTGCTTTTCTGTTTGGGGGCAAAAGCTCCACCCTAGACTCTGCCCCATGCCTGCCCATGCTCCGCCTCGCCCACGCTTCAGTAAAAGGAGGACGGACTGAGACATCTAGAAGTCAAACCAAGATGTCTCAATCCATCCTTTTTCTGTAGCCATATGGTAACCCTAGGGCAGTGGTCTTCATTATTTTTAAATGAAAACTGTTTTGGATCCAAAAGGGCTGAAGGAGAGTTGACAAATATCTTCCTATTTGGGGCCATGATGCCAATAACACTTCTCAACCTTCATTCCTACCAAAACACCTGGCCTTGGTCACATGCAGAACACAGATAATCCCTTTGCAAATACAGGACCACAAACTAAAAGTACTAATATACATAAATGAAACCCTGAGATGCAAGACTCTACATGAAGTACAACGCCAAAGAAATAGAAAGATATTAATTTATTCCTGAACAGTGCAAAATATTAGACAGCAGATATAAATTCTTAAAACTGACACATTTCAGTCATTAAATTGAAAATAAAATAATTTTCCATACCTTTGTTGTCTGGTAATTTTTATTCTAATCATCTTTTCACAGTCTCTGGTTGCACTTCCTTCTGCCTGTGCTCTTAACTGAGTTTCCAGGACCTTCTTATCCATTTACTGTTTATCTCTTCTCCTTCACTTTCTGCCCCTACATCCATCTTTACACAATATCAAAAACTGTGGGGCCTATGATTGTGCACGGCGAGGCTTCAGAGATAGCCCTGCTCCAAATATGGTAATCCAGGCGCACTGGTAACACTGCACAACAATTTTTTGGTTAAGTCTTGATTCCTGAAAAGTTTTTGGTGATTATGACAGGTACCAACTTGGTATGCTCAAATATGGTTTTGGTTTTACTGCATCACGTAAGAACTATGAGAAATAGACATTTTTATGTTTACTGACAATAAAATATATAGTCAAGTTTACGTTTCGCACAAGCGACTAAATGAAACAGAATTAAAAGTGTTTTGCTCCCGAGTTTCTTTTATATTCAGTGTCTGGTGCATCACGTTGTAGCATCCAACAATAGTCGGCAAGCATTGACGGATTCCAATTGCCCTGGTATCGTTTCTCCATCGTAGCTATGTCTTGATGAAACCTTTCACCGTGCTCGTCACTCACAGCACCGAGATTTGCGGGGAAGAAGTCCAAGTGTGAATGGAGGAAATGAATCTTGAGTGACATATTGCACTTCATTCTCTTGTATGCTTTGAGAAGTTTGTCTACCAGCTGAATGTAGTTTGGGGCTCTGTAATTGCCCAGAAAATTGTCAACAACGTCTTTCAAGGCTTTCCAGCCAATTTTTTCCGGCCCAACTAACAGATCTTCAAATCGCTTGTCACTCATAACATGTCTGATCTGGGGGCCAACAAAAATACCCTCTTTGATCTTGGCATCAGTTATTCTTGGGAACATCTGTCTTAAATAACGAAAACCTTCCCCTTCCTTGTTCATTGCTTTCACAAAATTCTTCATGAGTCCCAGTTTAATGTGAAGAGGAGGCAAAAATATCTTTGTCGGGTCAACAAGCGATTCATGTGCTACATTTTTCTGTCCTGGAACTAACTTTTTACGGAGTGGCCAGTTCTTTCTAGAATAGTGCGACTCTCTGTCTCGGCTGTCCCATTCGCAGATGAAACAGCAGTACTTTGTATAGCCAAGCTGCAGTCCTAGTAACAGAGCAACGACTTTGAGGTCTCCACAGATATTCCAGTTATACCTGGTATACTGGACATACTTTAGTAACATTTCCATATTCTCATATGTTTCTTTCATATGTGCTGCATAGCCAACAGGTACTGAAGGATAAACGTTGCCATTGTGCAACAGAACAGCTTTCAGGCTTAACATTGACGAATCAATGAAAAGACGCCACTCTTCCGGGTTGTGATCACAACCAAAGACCGAGAACAATCCTTCAATGTCACAACAGAAACAGAGACTGTCGACTTGTGCAAAAAATTTGGTTATATCATGATGCCGGTCTCGAAACACAGAAATTTTCGTACCTGGTGATAGCAAACACCATTCCTGCAGTCTCGAACCTAGCAGCTCAGCTTTTGCTTTTGACAGACCCAAATCTCTGACCAAATCGTTCAATTCGGACTGTGTTATCAGATGTGGATCGCCTGATGAGGATGGTTCAAAATCCGGGTCAATGTCACTGTTAGAACCCTGCACTGCAGTTTCTTCATCTGGTTCGTCTAAGGTCCAATCCTCTGGTGGTTTCGGAACTGGAAGACTGTCATCATGTGGCATGGGTCTCATTGCTGAAGGCAGATTAGGATATTCAATTGACTTCTTGTTTTTGGCAGAGAAACCAGACACATTAGTCAAACAGAAATAACAGTCCGTCACATGGTCTTTCTGTTCTCGCCATATCATCGGAACAGCAAATGGCATCGTCTTTCGAGTACCTCTGAGCCAGGCTCTCAGACTAACAGCACATGTCGCACAGCAAATGTGAGGCGCCCATTGCTTGTCTTGATCACCTATTTTGCAGCCAAAATACAGATGATAGGCTTTCTTTACAAGGGCAGTCATCGAACGTCTCTGAGGCGTAAGTGTATATTCCCCACAGATATAGCAGAATGTGTCGCGGCTGTTACGACACCGACGAGACATATTGCCCGACACCAAAACGTCTATAGCATCAAGCTTACTTACTGTTATATTGCTACAGCTACTATACTACTATACTTTACTATACTGATACTATATACACACACGGACTATCTATATTAACCAAATGAGCAGGATCGGTGTATGGAAGCCACCATTATAGCATGGTGAGACAGCGCAAGCTCGTTCAGACCTGCCCAGACATGCCCAGGATGTCATCTTCCATAAAACAGCTTCCAACCTGGCTAGATTTTATGCATGGACATACCCAGGCGGCACAAACCGTTGTTGATAAGACACTTATGGGAGAAAAAATTGTTTGCATCCAAATATAAGAAAAAATCACGACAAAATTGAAGATTTCTCTGAAATGGTACGTGATGGGTAATTTTTGATGTAATATTCATGATCGGCACCCAAAATTCTATAAGAAACACCCAGCAGTGTTCAGGAAGCAAAAACTTTGTTGTGCAGTGTAATCAGCACACCATAGCATTGAGGCCTCATATTATTTATTTCAAATACATTATTATAAAATTGTTTCCCCCTTTTTTGGGGTGTCGGTAGTTTATTTGCAGTGCTATCCACCTTTCTGGGTTTATTTCAGGGGATTTTTGTGTATTTTGACTACATCCACCTTTGACATTAACTTTTAACATTCAACTTTCTTCCATTTTCTGCTTCTCAAAATCTATCTACTTTTCCATGTCTTCCCTTCCCATCTATCCATGCGTACTATCTCCTTTTTCTTCTCCCCATTCCCATCTATCCATAAACAGCATTTCTTCCCTATCTCCCCTTCCCCACCCATCACTGTGCACCATCTCATCCCTCTCTCTTCCCTTCCCCTCCATCCCTGTACACCATCTCCTTCCTCATTTTCTCCTTCCTCTCCATCCCTGTGCACCATCTCCTTCTTCTTTCTCCTCTTCCTCTTGATCCCTGTGCACTATCTCCTCCTCTCTCTCCCTCCCATGGTCTTACATCTATGTTTTCCTCCTATGATGTGACATCTTTCACCTGTCCTTCCCACAGTCTAGCATCTCTCCTTCCATCCCCATTTCCCTTCCATTATCCAACATCTCCTTTCCTTCCTGTGGTTTAGTATCCCTATCCTTCTCACAGTCTGGCACCTCTCTCCCCTCATTCCCTTCCTTGTTTCCCCCTACTGTGGCCTGGCATCTCTGTCTTTCCTCCCTCCACCAGTCTGGAATCTCTCCTTCCCTGGTCTCACATCTCTTTTCTTCCTCCCCCTCTGCATGGTCCAACATCTCTCTCCTTTCCTTCTCCCTTCCCATGGTATGGTATCTCTCTCCTCTCCTTCCTACAGTCTGGCATATCTCTTCCCTCCCCTACCCCACCCATTGTGGACTGGAATCTCTCCCCTGGTCTGGAACCTCTCCTCTGGCCTTGTATCTCTCTCTCTTCCTCTGGTTTCCATCTCATTCCCTGGTCTTGCATTTATCTTTCTCCCTCTCCCTCATGGTCCAACATCTCTCCTTCCCGTGGTCTGATATCTCCTTCCCAAAGTCTGTCATTTCTCTTCCCTCTTTCCCCCCTACTGTGGTCTGGAATCTCTCCTCTTTCCTTAGTTTGAAATCTCCTCCTTCCCTGGTCTTGCATCTCTCCTCCCTCCCTCTTCTTATGTTCCAACATCTCCTTCCCCCTTCCTATGGTCTGGAATTTCTCTCCTCTTCTTTCCCATAATCTGGCATCCAGATTCCCTCTTCTTCCCTCTACTATGGTCTGGAATCTCTCCTTCCCTGCTCTTGAATCTCTCTCCTTCCCTGGTCTCTCATCTCTCCTCCTTCCCTAGTCTATTATGGTCTGTTAAGGCAGAAGAAAGGTTTTTACTTTCATTTTAACTTTCATTGTTTACTCCTTTTGGTACTGAACTTCAGATCGTTATAACATCTGTTAAAACTCCACTCTGCAAAACAAAAAGAGATTAACACCAAGGCTCCTGAGAAAGGCCTCCAGATGAGGCCAAAACATGTGTATGCCAAGCCATCACACTTATAAGGCAGAGTTCTTGAATTAATAATATTTGCACACTTATTGAATATCTCCAATGTTGTTCTTATCTTATTCTATTATGGATCAAAAGGGAGTTGGGTTTTTTATTCTCTCACATAGGCATAATCCTAATATTAACGGTGTCTTATTTGTAATGTTTCATTGCATAGTGTGCTGTTTTGCCACTTATTTCTGCCCAATGGGATGATCAGTGACACTCAAAAAAGCACACAGATAATATAAAGCCTAAACAATAACACTTTATTACATGCATAGATAAATATAAAAATAGAATAACATCACCGTAATTCTGGGAAGCACCATCCTTCACAATCGGGAACCCTCTGCGATTGATAGGAGGGGAGAACCGGGTTTCTGTCCCTTCGTTGCAACGAAAATGGATTCGTTTTCTATGGGCTGAGTTCGTCTCTTATATAGGGTAACAACTGCTGCCTTCTTAGTAAGACAGCTGGTTCTGGTCTTTTGTTATTTGTTTTGACAACACCCAGGTCAAAAGAGGTCAAGATAGCAGATACTTGTTTGGTTTCCCTGTCCTTTTGATGTATCCCAGGAGGTGTGGCAGAGCCCGGTTTCCCATCTGTCTTTACTGATGTTATTTGAGCGGCACGCATGCAAAGGAAGTCAAGATGTTAGCTAAGCAAACTTATTATAGAAACCATTTGGTTTTACTGTCCTGTGGAGATCAAAGAGGTCAGGATCTCAAATAAGCAAGGTTATTTCAGAGACCATCTGGTCTTACTGTCCTGAGGAGATCAAGGAGGTCAGGATGTCAAATACGCCAGGAGGTGTTGCAGTTTATTGTCTCTTTGATGCTATCCAGTTGACACTCAGACAAAGAAAGTCAGGATCTCAAATAAGTAAGGTTATTGTAGAAACCATCTGGTCTTACTGTCCTGTGGAGATCAAGGATGTCAGGATGTCAAATACGCAAGGAGGTGTTGCAGTTTATTGTCTCTTTGATGCTATCCAGTTGACACTCAGACAAAGGAAGTCAGGATCTCAAATAAGCAAGGTTATTGTAGAAACCATCTGTTCTTTGGAGGTCAAGGAGGTCAGGTAAGCAGACTTGAGGATACATATCATTAATATTCTGAGCATGTCAGTAATATGCTGAGGCATAACAGTCCACCCCTGGATCCTTAAGTCTGTACCTCCGAATAAGAAGTCATCCGAATAGAGGGAGAGAGTGTTCGTTTGTATACACAATAGGTAAACCCATTAAGAAATGTTAACATAAGGATAACTGAACAAATATAGATTAAGGGATGAAGAAACACCTTTCGTGCTTTAGCGCTCCATCCGGTAAAAGCATCCCACCAATGGTGTGCAGTAGTAGCTTCAATATGATCTGCCACTGAATGCAAGTTAGTATTTAAAAATTCAGTATCTATTTTATGCTGCAGCAAGGTAAGGTTACGTTGCTGATTTGCTTTATTTAGGATTGCTATATTTTGCATGGCTTTCTTTACAGAGGGTAATAAAATAATTGGAGTAAGTACATCGGCAAAAGAAAGATTAACATTTACATTTGATATCCAGGGTTCATAAAAATGATAAGTTGCATTATTTGCCCACTGCAACACACTAACATTCTGTAAACATACTGAAAAGAGAGCTTGAATAGCAGGAATCACAAGTTCAACAGTACTGCTAGCAACACAGACATATTTATGTAATATTTCTTGTATAAAAGTGTAACCTTGAGGTTGAACGGTCCATTGGCACAGATTGTAGGTATGTTGTAGAGGACATGGTTCATAGATCGCATAAGGAGATGGACAAACTTGTCCATGTTGAATTTGTTTACAATTTTTTAACACATATGTTTTGTTCTGTTCATCTATTTGTTGCCCATAGTAAGTAGGAAACCATAATTGGGGTCCTAATACCAAAGGCATCACAGTGAAAGGACACATTATGGTAGAGTTCCTTACATCAAATAATGTAAGCAACCCTTCACAGGAGAAATCAGAACATTGTTTTATATCAAAATTCCACCATGTTCTATCTAAGGGCGTGGTTTTATTAAATAATACAAAAATCAATGAGGTATTTCGTAATTGTAACTGCTGGATAAAATTAATTCTTTGTTGTATAAAAGACAAAACACGAATCTCACAAATAGTCCAATGTAAGGCTGAAGAAACATTACTATCTAAAGTATATTGCTGTATTATAATATCATTAACAACATGTAACATTAACTGATCATATCGTAAGGTTAGTTCATGATTATGTACAGTATTTGGCATCCATTTACCTTCCCATCTAAATACATCCGCTACTCCGGAGCCAAAAGATGCTTGTTTGCCAGCCAATATTTCATAATCAATAGTATTTACAATACCTAATGTAGTTCCCGTCCCCCCTAATAGTTGATCCAGCCATCTTCGGGTCCTACATTTGGGTAAAATAGGAAAATTAATTTTCCATTCATATGTCATTTCCTTATGTTCTAAACTGGTATTTTTGCATTCTCTAATATTTCTTACTAAAGAGGCATTTAATGAAGTAGGATTAGTATGGATAAATGCCATAATAATTACCATGTCAGTGCGGTTTTCAATTTTGGTTGAATTCATACAAATTAGTCCCTGTGCCCTGTTAATGGGTAAGGATAAATTCCAAAATGTAGTGCTAGTAAACTTTTGTGTTTGTATGATATCTCGAGCCACCTGTTTACTAACTATATTTTGGGGGAAAGTATAATTATTACATTGGATCCCTGTGTGATTTTGAATGGTAATGCTAATTACAGAGGCATTCATCACCCAAAAAGGAGTTTTATAATATTTAGTGAACCCGGTATCTGTGTCATATCGAATGACAGGGGAAGGAGAAAATGTAAAATTCCATATGTTACACAGAGAGTTTTCGCTGCATGTGAAATTATCTTGTTTTCTCATTAAAGTTGCATTTTTCCACTGGACCGTGACGACAGTGGTTGGACAGTCACTCTTCACTGACATTATTGCAGTTTGTCCGTACCATACCAAAGATAGAATGGCGATACACTTCCAAGTTAGGTCCTGTGGAAATAAAAAGAATCTTTATTCTCTCCTAAAACATTGGTCTCGCAGAGCGAAGATTGGATGTTCATAACCATCCACTAGTATTTGTACAATACTATCTTTCCCTGCAGCTATTACGGTGGCTCCTACTATTGGTTGGAGTGGTTTCATCCACCAGATTCTCATACCAGCTTTAATTACATTAGCTGCTTCAAAGCCTGGTTCACTTCGGCCATAATGGTGCAGGGGTTTATCAATTAACTGTGGAGCTTCCATTTTAATTGCAATAGTTATCAATTGTGCAACACGATCCCCCTTTTGGAGAATGATAGCTTCTTTTCCAAGGTTTAATAATAATATTCCAATTTCGCCCCGATAGTCTGAATCAATGACACCCCCCATTATAGTTACACCTTTAAAAGCCAAACTTGATTGCGGACAAATCTGTCCATAATATCCCTTTGGAATAATCACCCCCAAACCAGTTTGAATAGGTTTCACTATTTGTGGATCTAATTTGCATTCATTAGGGCAATATACATCTAGTCCAGCAGATCCATCAGTGGTCCTTATAGGAAGCTGTACTCCAGGTCTAACAGTCCAAAACTGGAGGGTACAAATTTTGTCACTTGCTTCAAGAGTGGAATACAGCATCCTATTCAGGGGTGTAGTATGTGAAGCTATGGGTCTATTGTTCAAAATTTGTAAGGCTTCATTTAAATGTTCTCTCCACCTACGCAATGACTGATATCCTAATCTCTTTAATTGGGTTTTTAATAATCCATTCATCCTTTCTATAAGTCCTGAGGCCTGTGGATGATAGACTACATGTAGTCTCCATTGAACATTGTTATCATTGATTCAATCCTTAATCATATTACCGGTAAAATGTCCCCTGTCTGACTGTATTTCTAGAGGGTGTCCGTAATATAATGTAATTAATCCTAATGCTTTAATTGTGTTTTCTTGATTGGCTTTCCGGCAAGGATAAGCCACTAACAACCCTGAATAGGTATCTACCATGGTACACACATATTGACATCCTTTAGACAGTGGTAGAGGGCCTATATAATCTATTTGCCAAATCTGACCTGGTAGCCTGCCTCTGGCTATTTTCCCAAAAATTGGGGGCATCTGCTGCGCTGATGTGAGAGCTAGTTTACATAAATGACAATTACTGATTACTGTCTTTACCATATCTACAGTACAATGTATTCCTCTGTCATGTGCCCACCTAATAGTTCCCTTCTCTCCAAGGTGTCCGGACTTTTGATGTGCCCATGTTGATATGGCCATTTCGGAAGCAACATCTGTTTCCATGACCACAACGTGCGGGATGGAAGAGTTTTGTTCTTCTGCCAACTCTGTGTCAGTAAGTTTGGATGCGCTATCTGCAACTGAGTTGAAAACAGTGTCAAGCGTATCTTTCACAACATGTGCATCTACATGGTACACTGTTATTACGGTAGTATTGGCCCATTCCAGGATATCTTGCCAAAGTCTGGCTCCCCAGACTTCTTTATTGTGAATTGTCCAATTGTCCTTTTTCCATTTCATCATCCAAGTTGTCATTCCATTTGCTACTGCCCATGAATCAGTAAAGATATGGCATTGTTGTCCTTGTTCTAGCCGTATGGCCTGCCACACTGCATATAGTTCAGCATATTGTGAGCTCTCTCCTTTCCCGGTGGTTGTTAGCAATTGCTTTGTGACTGGATTAAAGGATACGCCCTTCCAATGTCTCAGTTGACCCTGATATTTGGAGGAACCATCTGTAAACCAGGTATGCTTTTGTTGTGTCTCAGTTAGTTCTTGATATGTCTTTCCCCACCGAATGGGACTTTCACATATGTCGTCCACTTGCATTGGGGTATCTTCTGTGGGCACATTAAATACTTTTTCATGCAGCATCGTTACTCTATGTAGGCCTGACTTAGCCCTCTGGGCATGTCCAATACGATGAGTTTTTGGGTCACTCATGATCCATGTCATAATGGGTATTTCTGGTCGTATCATTACTTCGTGTCCTATGGTCAACTGTTCTGTTGCTACCAAAGCCCAGTAGCAAGCTAGCAACTGTCTTTCAAAGGGTGTGTATCAGGTCCCAGTTTCTGGGAGAGTCCTATTCCAGAATCCCAAAGGCACTCGTCGTCCAGCTTGCTTTTGCCATAGGCTCCAATTAGCATATCGCTCCTGCACACTCACTTGCAATTCTACTGGACCCTCCTTTAATGGCCACAAATTCATGGCTTGCTGAATAGCTTCCTTTGCTCTCTGGAAAGCCTGCTCCTCGTATTCAGTCCAGACAAAATCATATTTTTTCCTTGTGATTTTGTATAGAGGAGATAGGATTTGCCCCAAGTGTGGAATATGTTGCCTCCAGAATCCAAAAAGGCCAATAAAGGCCTGGGTTTGTTTCTTACTTTGGGGAGAAGGGAAGTTTACAATCTTCTGTTTAACTTTCTCTATCACTTCTCGACACCCTTTTGACCATTTAATTCCTAAAAATACTACTGTTTGTGCTGGTCCCTGCACTTTCTTTGGGTTTATTTCCCACCCAGCCTGTCTCATTGTTTCTACTACCAATGCCAAAGCATCTGCAACTTCCTTTTCTGTATTACCCTGGATCAAAATGTCATCAATATAGTGTGATAGTTCTACTCCTTCAGGTAAGGTACAGTTATCTAAATGCTCTGCTATAATCTTGTGACAGAAAGTGGGACTATGTAAGTATCCTTGTGGTAGTCTGGTAAATGTATATTGTCTCCCTTGCCAAGTGAATGCAAATTGTTCCTGACATTGCTCCACTATAGGAATAGAGAAAAATGCATTGGCTAAATCAATTACTGCATACCAAATACCATTTCGTGATTGAATTTGTTCAACCAGTGTAATCATATCTGGAACAGCAGCATTTAAAGGTGGCATGTGTTTATTCAATTCTCGGTAATCTACTGTCATTCTCCAACTTCCATCTGCCTTATGGACGGGCCATACAGGATTATTGAAGGTGGAGGTAACCGTTTTTATTACTCCCGCTTTCACCAAATCCTGTACTGTATTGGTAATTTCTTCGTGTCCTACCGGAATGCGATATTGTTTCATGTTTACAATTTTTGTGGAGATTGGTACTACTATTGGAACAGGTAATTTTCCCACCAATACTGATCTCATAGGAATGGCTGGTGATTTGCCAAAACTATAAATTCCATCAGAAAGCTGTAAGGTTAGCCCTTTCAGGATATCTATCCCTATTATATACTCAGGAATCTCAGTGATCAGTACAGTATACCCCCGGATTGGTAATTGTCCAATTTTTAATCTCAGTTTTGTCTGTACTGCTTGTATAATTTTCCCCCCCAATCCTGCTATTTGTATTCTAGGGCCCCAAAATTTTTTAGGGTTCCCATATATAATAGATGCCTCCGCCCCAGTGTCCACTAGAGCTTGTACCTTTTGCTCCCCAGATTTCCAATAGATATTTACCTCGACATGTGGACGCTGTTCTATTTTGGTCCAAGCAAACACTGAGGCTTGGCATTCACATCATTGATCCTCCCACCACTTCCACCCTTTTAAATCAGGATAAAGAGTGGAAGCAGTTTCCTCAGGAGGAGCAGTTGGCACCGGCACATCCTCACTCTTGCTTACTTGGGCTTGAGACATAGATTTCTTTCCTAATCCTCTACTTTTGTACATTTTCCATAAAGTCTCTGTATCTTTCCCATCTATTTCTTCCTTCTTTACCCCATCTTTTATTAATGCCAAAAACATATCCCTTCGGGATACTCGATTAGCCCTGATGGAATTGGATTGTCCTTCTCTCTTTTTAT
The DNA here is from genome assembly GCF_902459505.1 of Geotrypetes seraphini. NCBI lineage: Eukaryota > Metazoa > Chordata > Amphibia > Gymnophiona > Dermophiidae > Geotrypetes > Geotrypetes seraphini. Next base: position 91,980,835 of record NC_047093.1, on the reverse strand, counting down.
CAAAAGTAGTTTGAGGTCCCCAGTCTCCCAGATCTCCTAACTGTCAGACCGCTTCCAAGACTTCCAAAATAGACCTGTCTGTTTGATTGATCAACAGAGTCATAATTACCTGTTTGTATGCCAGTGCAGCATACCTGATAATTTTATTTCTCATGGATACAGTAAAAGGTAATGACATATATGTGTCAGCGTGACCTATTACTAAAGCTACCTTCATAGCCTCTTCCTTAATTCTCATTTGTGCATCTTTCAATGTATACCAAACTTTATCATTGGAAGGCCAGTCAGATTCAAGGGGATATCGCCTCGTGACACCCTTACCAATTACCTCTAATAAAGACCATTGGTTGTAATTTGTCGGATCGGGATCCTCCCGTAGCGCATCTTGTACTGCTGCTTGTTGACTAATTTGAACAAATTTAGGGGCGTCTGTGGCATCTAACATAATCCTTGCTGCGCCCAATTCCTGTACCCGAATTACCCATTGTATTAGTGGTTCCCCGGGCCGCTGTGTAAAGCGTGCCATAATATCCATGACTTCTTGCTGAGTAAAGTCTTCCATAACATCATTTCTAGTTAGATTTTCTCCTGTCTGCAGATTTCCCTGTAATCTTTGTCTCCTCACTGGCTTTGCTTCTAAACTTTCTGCCTGCTTTCCTTCATTACATATATCCTCCTCACTGGTATTAGAATTGGAATCCCAAATATCCCCATCCCATTTATCTGGATCCCAATCATCCAGAGGATGGGAAAGCAAAGTCCTAACCTTTTTGGCACTCACTTTCCCCCTCCGTTTTTTGTATTTATATTGAGCACAACGCACGGCTGCCTTTTCAGCTACATTTTGATAGGTGTCCACCTTATCCATTAACAATTTATTTTGACATTGTAGCATTGTGATGGCATTCTGTTGCTCACACATTTTCTTTTCCAGCTCCCCTAACTTCGATTGTAACTCATGTTTAGCTTCATGCAACTTCCTCCATGCTGCTAAAATCATCCATCCTCATCTAGAAATTCCCTCTCGCTCTTTTCCTTTTGTAATTTTCACCTTTTGTAAAGAGGCACATAATTCATGTGGATCCCCACTTCCAAAAGTCCAGGATTCACATAATCCTGCCTCGACAGACCACTCAGTGGCTACTAATTTATAAATGCTGTCATCCCAACCCGGAATGGAGAGGTTGGGAGCCTGCCCCTCAACCCCATGTTTCATCTGGTGCCTTTTTGACCACATCGATCAACCCCACTTCTGGTACCAATTTGTTTTGCCACTTATTTCTGCCCAATGGGATGATCAGTGACACTCAAAAAAGCACACAGATAATATAAAGCCTAAACAATAACACTTTATTACATGCATAGATAAATATAAAAATAGAATAACATCACCGTAATTCTGGGCAACACCATCCTTCACAATCGGGAACCCTCTGCGATTGATAGGAGGGGAGAACCGGGTTTCTGTCCCTTCGTTGCAACGAAAATGGATTCATTTTCTATGGGCTGAGTTCGTCTCTTATATAGGGTAACAACTGCTGCCTTCTTAGTAAGACAGCTGGTTCTGGTCTTTTGTTATTTGTTTTGACAACACCCAGGTCAAAAGAGGTCAAGATAGCAGATACTTGTTTGGTTTCCCTGTCCTTTTGATGTATCCCAGGAGGTGTGGCAGAGCCCGGTTTCCCATCTGTCTTTACTGATGTTATTTGAGCGGCACGCATGCAAAGGAAGTCAAGATGTTAGCTAAGCAAACTTATTATAGAAACCATTTGGTTTTACTGTCCTGTGGAGATCAAAGAGGTCAGGATCTCAAATAAGCAAGGTTATTTCAGAGACCATCTGGTCTTACTGTCCTGTGGAGATCAAGGAGGTCAGGATGACAAATACGCCAGGAGGTGTTGCAGTTTATTGTCTCTTTGATGCTATCCAGTTGACACTCAAAGGAAGTCAGGATCTCAAATAAGCAAGGTTATTGTAGAAACCATCTGTTCTTTGGAGGTCAAGGAGGTCAGGTAAGCAGACTTGAGGATACATATCATTAATATTCTGAACATGTCAGTAATATGCTGAGGCATAACATGTGCTATGATATATATATCCTATAGCTATGCATAATGGCTCATCTTAAATTACTATCGCTGAATGTGAATGGACTCAATCATTCTTTCAAAAGGAAAAAGGTTTTGAATTATCTTGAACTAAATAAGATATAAGTTTATTACAAGAAACTCATCTCAGTGTAAAGGATAAGATTAAATTATCTGATTATTGAATTAAAGAAACTTGGATTACTCTAATGCTACTGAAAAAAAGAGAGGTGTAGCGATATTTATTAATTAAAAAAAAGCTAATTTATTAGTGGATAACTATATCAGTGATACGGATGGCAGATGGATTCTATGGGTTTACATCTGAATGGAACTGATCCTTGGGCAGTGTTTGGAATCTATATAGCTATGAGAAGAAGCCCGGATTTACAGGACCCTACTAGATGAGTGACCTCTAGTGTACCTTTAATCCAGTTGTGGGTGTTTCAAATATGCTGCAAGGTTTGGTCATATAAGTTGGAGTTTTCTTATGCCAATGACTGATTGTACTACTTAAGAACATAAGATTTGCCGCTGCTGGGTCAGACCAGTGGTCCTGCATGCCCAGCAGTCTGCTCACATGCCCTATTTGAGTCTAGCATTACTTGTGTATGTTCTGTTCCAGTAGGAACTTATCCAACCTTGTCTTGAATCCCTGAAGGGTGCTTTCCCCTATAACAGCCTCCGGAAGAGCGTTCCAGATTTCTACCACTCTCTGGGTGAAGAACTTCCTTACATTTGTACGGAATCTTTTCCCTTGTAACTTTGGTGAGTGCCCTCTCGTTTTCTTCACCTTGGAGAGGGTGAACAATCTCTCTTTCTCTACTATGTCAATTCCCTTCAATATCTTGAATGTTTCGATCATGTCCCCACTCAGTCTTCTCTTTTCAAGGGAGAAGAGGCCCAGTTTCTATAGCCTCTCGTACGGCAACTCCCCCAGTCCCGTAACCATTTTTGTCGCTCTTCTTTGGACCCTTTCGAGTAGTACTATGTCCTTTTTCATGTATGGTGGCCAGTGTTGGATGCAGTATTCTAGGTGAGGGCGTACCATGGCCCGGTATAATGGCATGATAACCTTTTCAAATCTGTTCGTGATCCCCTTCTCAATCATTCCTAGCATTCTGTTTGCCCTTTTTGCCACCACTGCGCATTGCGCGGACGGTTTCATTGACATGTCTACAAGTACTCCCAAGTCTCTTTCTTGGGGGGCTCTCCGAGTATAGCACCGGACATCCTATATTCGTGCATATGATTTTTGTTACTGACATGCATCACCTTGCACTTATCCACATTGAACCTCATTTGCCATTTCGCGGCCCATTCGAGTATATTTATATCTCTTTGTAGCTCTTCACAATCCTCATGTGTCCTCACTACTCTGAATAACTTTGTATCGTTCACAAATTTAATTACCTTACTTGTCGCACCAATTTCTAGGTCATATATAAATATGTTGAAGAGCACAGGCCCAAGCACCGAACCCTGCACCATTGCACTCATGACACTTTTCCAGTCCGAGTATTGCCCATTCACCCCCACTCTCTGTTTCCTATCTGACAATCAGTTTTTAATCCATGTGAGTATATCACCCTTGATTCCATGGCTTGCAATTTTTCAAAGTAAACATTCAAGCGGAACTTTGTTGAATGCCTTCTGAAAATCCAGATATACAATGTCACCCTTGTCTATCTGCCCATTTACTCCTTCAAAGAAGTGTGTAGTAAGTTTGTCAAGCAAGATCTTCCTTTGCTGAAGCCGTGCTGGCTGGTCCTCATTAGTTCGTGTCCATCAAGGTGATCGATGATGCGGTCCTTTATCAGTGCAGCTACTATCTTTCCTGGTACCGAAGTCAGACTCACTGGTCTGTAGTTTCCCAGATCTCCCTTCAAACCTTTCTTGAAGATCGACATAACATTCGCCACTTTTCAGTCTTCCGGAATCTTTCCTGATTTGATCAACAGATTGGCTATTAGTTGGAGCAGTTCAGCTATAACCCCTTTCAGTTCCTTGATTACCCTCAGGTGGATGCCATCCGGTCCCAGGGATTTATCATTTTTAAGCCTATCAATCTGTCTGCATTCCTCTTCTAAACTGACCGTCGTCCCTGTCAGTTTCCCATCTTCATTTCCTGTGTATAGCCTGTTGGCTTCTGGTATATCCTCTTCCCTAAATACAGACGCAAAAATGTGTTCAGTTTGTCGACGATAGCTTTGTCCTCCTTTAGTACTTCTTTTATTCCCTGGTCAACCAATGGCCCCACTGATTCCTTTGCAGGTCATTTCCCCTTAATATATCTGTAGTCTCTTTTGGCCTCTCCTACTGCCTTATGGCACTTGCTTTGATATTGGTTTTTTTTTTTTCCAGTTTTCATCCGTTTTTGTCCTTTTCTATTCCTTAAACGAAGTCTTCTTGTCTCTGATTGCTTCCTTCACTACTACAGTGAGTCACGCCAGTTCCTTGTTCTTCTTCCTCTTGGAACCCTTTCTGATACGTGGTATATATAAATTTTATGCCTCTGTGACTGTGTCCTTAAAAAGGGTCCATGCTTGCTCTAGCATATTTACAGTGCTTATCCTCTTCCTAATCTTCCTCATCATGACTCTCATCCCTTCGTAATTTCCTTTTCGGAAGTTCAGTGCCGTGGCCGTTGTTCTAGATCGATTTTTTGTTCCTGTGTCTAGGTTGAAGTGGATCATGCTGTGATCACTGTTTCCCAGCGTTCCCACTACTTCTATATGTTGTGCCGGTCCTTGTAGTCCATTTAGAATTAAGTCTAGAATTGCATTTCCTCTCATATTTTCCATGAAAAGTTGTTCCAGGAAGCAATCGCCTACAGCATCCAGGAACTTGGTCTCCCTACTGCAGCTGGAGTTGCCTAGGTTCCAATATTTCCCTGGATTATTGAAGTTGTCCATGATAACTGCGTTGCCTCCCTTGCATTCGTGTTTAATCTCATCTGTCATTTCTTCAGCAGTCTCTTCGGACTGCCCTGGGGGTCAGTAGTAGATGCCGATCTTTGTATCTGTTCCATTTTTCCCCAGTATTTTGGCCCATAGAGACTACCTTATTGCTCGTTTCCAGTGTATTCTCTCTGGTAGACTCAATTCCCTCTTTTATGCATAGGGCAATACCCCCCTTCCCCCACCTTTGTGTCCTACTCTGTCTCTGCGGTATAGCTTGTATCCCGGTAGTACAGTGTCCCAGACATTGTCAATTCATCCATTTTATTCCGTAGGCTCCTTGCATTTGTGTACATACACTTAAGTTTGTGGCCTGTTACTTTCTTGCACTTTCTTCCTCCTTCTGTCTTCCTCGCATCTGTCGCTTCTATCACTTTATTTTGAGACTTTTTTCTCCACCTGCTACTATTGCAGATAGACTGGTATTCGCTATCTCTGTGGTTTCAATCCTTTTCAATAGTAAAGTAGAGTTAGTATTGTTATTCTGTTGAAACCCTGCTTGCAGTTCTGTTGAACCTCACCATCAGTCAGATTGAATACTCGATCATAAATGTATATGATCCCTCTCTTAATAGTGAAGACTTTTTTGATAAACTAAGAATTGATGATATTTCTAGAGCTAATGAAAATCTAATAATTGCTGGCGACTTTAACATTGTTTCAGACCCTTTATTAGACTGTTTTAACAACAATAGACAGTATTCTAATATCAGATCATGCTAGCACAGCAATGGAATTATTAATTAACTCCTCAGTCCCTAATCCTCCTCTGTGGAGATTTAATAATAGACTATTGAAGGATGCAGACTTCATTAAAGAGACAAAAATAATGAATGAAGAATATTTTAAATTTAACACAGCTACAGTTTCCTCTGATGTTATGTTATGGGATGCTTTTAAGGCATCCCTGAGAACGTACATTATGTCTTATACTGTCAAATTAAATAAGCTGCATCAACAACAAACCAAACTAATAGAGGATGATATTAAAGCAGTGAAACCCTTTCATTGCAGCAATGGCCCTCAATTACTCTACAAAAATTATTGAAATTTTCTTATATTCAGATTCTTAGTGACAAAGCCAAAGGTGAGATATTCATTCAAAAAGCTACCTATTATGAAGCATTAAATAAAGCTTAATCACATCATTGAAAAGGATGATGGATCAGTCCATACACATTCAAGTGAAATAATCGAACAATTTACACACTTTTATGGCAAACTGTATTCTTCAGACTACTCAGATGATGTCTCTGTTCAAGATGAATTCCTAGCCACTATTACTCTCCCTAAATTACCACTTAATGATCAAATGGATCTAAAAAAGGATATTTCTATTGAGGAACTCATGTCTAGTATATCTAATGTACAAAAAGGTTAAACACCAGGGATGGATGGATTAATGACTGAATTTTATGCTGTATTTAAACAATCCTTGGCTCTTTACCTTTACCGTTATGGTATTGTGGTATACAAAAATAAAGTTATTATTATTATTAATAAATATTTACACAGAATTTCTAAAATCTAAAAATGTTGATAGTACAATGGCAGAATCTCCCTAGTGCTGTTTCCCATATCTGTCTTATTTGCTATCAAACAACTTGTATTTCTCTTCCCTTTCTTTCCTTTTGTTTTAATATGTTTGTAATATTAGTTTTTAATATGTCTTACAAGTTTTTGTTTGTGTCATCTGCTTTGTTGTCCCCTAAATTTTGTAATTTTACTGATTTGTACATCGCTTAGAATTTTGAATAAGCGATCAATGAAATTTATATTAAACTTGAAACTTTAAACTTGATGATTGTGCTCTCTAAGGAAGGATGTGATCCTACTGAAGTTTCTAACTAAAGACCTCTCTCGCTTATAAATATAGATGGTAAAATATATCGTCTTTCTAAACATATTAGCTGTTTAGTTAATCAGAATCAAACTGGATTTAAAACATTTGGCTAATAATGGGGTCCTTTTATTAAGGTGTGCTATCCGATTTAGTGCATGCTAAAGCTTAGTACAATGGTACCTTGGATTATGAGCATAATCCGTTCCAGGAGCATGCTCGTAATCCAAAATGCTCGTTTATCAAAGCAAGTTTCCCCATAGGAAATAATGGAATCTCGCTTTGATACGTTCCCACCCCTTGAGGCCAGTGGCGCTGCTCTATGAGAACCGGCATTGCTCCTCCCGAAGGCCCCCCCTGTGATCTGGCACCCTCCCTCCCGCGATCCAACACCCCCCCCCCCCCCCGCCGCTTCTTACTATCATCTGGGCCTGGGCACCGGCACCGGCATGTCCTGTGCGTTGGTGCTCGAAGATCGGCCTCCTCTTCTTGCTGGGCCTTGAGCATCTGTGCATTCTCGGAGATCTCGGAGAGAACGTGAACTTGCAGGCCTTGTCTTGCAAAACACTCGCAAACCGGTGCACTCATCAACCGAGGTACCACTGTACATACTAAATGCTAAGACATCCATTATATTCTGTATCTTAGCATTTAGCGCACCTTAATAAAAGGACCCCAATGTCAGACTTCACCTTTAATTAATGCAAAAGTCCAAGCAGTTCTGTGAACCTGCTTTCCTGATCTTGTTAGATGCTGAGAAGGCATTCGACAGGGTTGAGTAGTGCTATATGTTTAAAGAACTGGAACATTTTGGATTTGGTACTAAGTTTTGCAACATGGTGCAGGCAATTTACAATAATAATAATAACTTTATTTTTCTATACCGCCATAATCTTGCGACTTCTAGGCAGTTCACAAAGAAGAAGAGCTGTACAATCAGTGAATTACAGTACATGAATGTAAGGTGGTTGAAAGGAAAATTATATATAGGTTGAATTATAAGAAATTAACTGTTTTACATTTTACATTGAAAATAGTCGGACACCAGCGAATATCAGGATACAATTATGAAGAGGAAATTTTAGCAGACAGGGAATATGGATACCTAGTGTGAGGAAGAAATTCAGGGTAAGGTGTGGAAGTTATGTTCGCGGGAGAGTGTCTGGCTAGGACAAGAATTTCTTAAACAAAGTGGTCTTTAATTCTTTCCGGAAGATGCTGTAGGTCAGCCTAGCGGTATCGATGAAATAGCCTAGCCATGATTGCTGTCTACCAGCTTGAAACTTGAAAGTTCTGTCCAGGAAGGTTCGATATCTGCAGCCAGTGATTTTCGGGTATGCAAACAGGTTGTGGTTTCTGGTAGATCTAATGGGGGAGTAGAATTCGAAGTGAGGTAGAAGGTTAATTTATAGCAAAAGCAGGAGAACTTGAATAGAATTCTTTCTTCGATTGGTAACCAGTGCAGCCATTTGTAGAAGGGACTAACGTGATCACTTTTCTTTAGTCCGAATATTAAGCAGACGGTCGTGTTTTGAACTATTCGCAGTTTTCTTACGTTTTTTTTAGGTATCCCCAAGTAGATGATGTTACAATAGTCCAGGGTGGATAGACTATGGGCTCCTTTTACAAAGCCTGCACTAGGGCCTTAATGCACGGAATAGCGTGTGCTAAATTGCCGTATGCGCTAGCCGCTACCGCCTCCTTTTGGGCAGGTGGTAGATTTTCAGCTAGCACGCGCTATAGGGCGTGCTAATCCGGTGCGTGCGCTAAAACCGCTAGCACAGCTTTGTAAAAGGAGCCCTATATGTTAATAATTTGATGGCAGATTCTTTTGAATTACATTGTGGATCTGGGCAAGGATGTCCTTTGTCTCTTATGTTATTTGACCTTGCATCGGAGCCTCTACTGCTAGCCACAAAACAGTCTAAGGATATTCATGGAATTCGCTATGAAAATAATAAAATTTTGACCTGTGCAGATGATGTATTGCTTTATCTGACTAAATCCCTTCAAAAATTAATGTGATCCGGACAAAATAACACCTCAAGGTGGCACGCTATTGTTAAAGAGTAGTAACAATAGTGATTTTTACAGTGAGACCGGGCATCTCAAGCGTCTGCAGTTATCATAAAGAGTAACCAACAAGCAGACTATCATCGGTCTCATTTGTCTCTTTTAGGGTTTCCGTAAATGATTAATTGCACAATATATTAAGTGCCCTATGTTAATTCAGTTTCCTTATCAGCAAATACTTATTTAAAACAATACTTAGCTTGGGCGAAGTTTCTCTGCCCAGCCACATCCATCTGAAGATAATGCCGACGGAAGATCTCCATTGTGCCCTAAATTCATTAACTAGGGCTTCATCAGAAAATTGAGACTTATAGATGAAAACTACTGCAAATATAAAGGAAAGAACATACAACCGTTAACCAAGTTTAAACTTGAAAACCCCTTTAACTATTTATACCCTTTAACTATTTAACCCCTTTAACTAAGTATAACTTTATACTTCCTAACCTGCTTACGATCATTGGCAAATTGGTAGTTTCTCAGGATACAAGATAATTGGTCCAAATCTGAACTACTTCCCTTAAACAAATTCACTCGTAAAGGTATATTTGCTGCATATTTTTTCAAAATAGCAAAGTCAGAGTATTAAATATTTCAGTTTGAAGCTACTTCTCTCGTTTCAAGAAACAATTTCTATTAATCAACAAATTGTAATTACTAAGGTTAAGGAATTATGTCAGAAATGGAAACCGAAGTGGCTCTCATGTAAATTAACAGTCTTATCAGAAAAATAATTTTAAAAAAACCATTGTCTGCTGATGCATCAGAAAACATTGTTTGTTAGAATATGCCTAGTGCCTCTCTCAGTGTGGGCTTTCCTATAAAATAAAACCTGATTGTGTTACTGCCCCCAAATTACTCCTATACCTTTCAGGCAAATGGCAATGGCTGAGCCTATTTTCACTGGATGCAGGTTTTTAAAAAAAAATTAAAAAATGTTTTTTATTGAATTTTAACACAATAAATGTATAAATAAAATAAATCAAGGATATTTTACAGTTAACAATATCACTTACAATCATGCAGTTTTTAAACAGAATTATTTAAAACAAGCATCCTAAAACCTTACTTCAGGAGGTTGCTTGATTTTTCTGGTATGATCAGTATTACCTATGCTATTTACTTTATGGTAGTGTAAAAAAATGAAAGGAAAATGCATATACAGTATGAGTAACCAGCGGGGAAGGATGTCGCCCGCCCCGTGTACCTCTTAAAAATCTTTTGCCGGCAAGAAAGTTTAAGAGGGCAAGAATTTTAAGAGAGATCACCCCCTCCCCCCATACGCTACTGAAAACTGCCATGAAGAATAGCGTTACTTTCTTACACCTGTTGGTGACAGGGGGTGGAGCCCAAACCTCAACGTCAGCGCGCGCCCCAGGTAAACCCCAGCGCCGGAGGCCGGAAAGCCGTTCACGATTGGGCAGCTAGTTCCTGGAGGGGCGGGGCGTGGGTTGGGCCGCGAAGCTTAAGCCTTCTGCGTTCACTCACCGCTGGCTCCAGCGCTGTCTTAGAGGCGGCTGGGTGCGTTTCCTCTGGGGCTGTTGGTTTTCGTTAAGGCAGAGCCGAGACTTCGCCCTCCGAGGAAAGATCTAAAAGAAAGTGATGCGAACTCCGCTTCGTGGCGGCCGAGGGGCGACGCTGTTGTTCCTGTGGTGGGGTGTCCGCCTGGTGTTTTCGGGGGAGGCGCAGGAGCCCTTGGAGTTGGGCTCTGGGCAGTTGAAAGGTATGTGCTCCCCTCTCTCATTTCTGAGCTTTCCTCAGAGAGTAAAGGGGGAGGAGGTAGCTCAGGAATTGTCAGAATCTCCCAACTTCTGTTACAGCTCTCTCTTAGTACTGAGGATCTGGTGCATTTTGCCAGGATCGGGCGTTGAAGAATGGACAATATATAATATTGCAATAATTTGTATTATTCTTGCTGTTACTGGATGGGGTACACTCAGCTTTTGTTCTGGTGCCTATCCCTCCTCCCCGTAAACATAATAACTCTTCCACTATGGGGCTGGTCTACAGTCCGATTCATGTTCCTATTTGTGTTCCTATTCTTATTTTAAAAAAAAAAAAAAAAGCAACTATTTGAAAAGCTAGGACAGTAAGTTATTTATGTAGTATGCATTATGATTTCTTTACTTGGTAGCAGAACACAGAGAAAACCAATCTGAAAGCGATTCTCTTCTATTGGAAGCAATAGCATACACTGTTAAAAGTTTTTGGTCTGTGCAGATATTTACCCCCCAAGATTTTGTACTGGTCGCTTAAATTTGTGCTGGGATGCAGATCCGTGCATGACCTAATTAATCAAGCACTAACAATTACTGGTGTTAATTGGTAGGAGTGACAAATGCATTTATTCTCTATTCAATAAAATGCTTCCTTAAATTTCATAGTGTGTAACTCTGAAATGAGCATAGGCAGGGGCAGGTTGAGGGCATTCCCAGAAATTAGGATTTGTGTGCCCAAGTACTGTCAGTTGGGTGTATTTCTATTCCGCTGGATTACAAGAGGTTGGATCAGTAACCTAGGAAGTTACAATGGATAGTTTGACAGGGACATTCAGTATAGTTGCTACTGTAATACAGATCAGTACAGTTATTAATACAGCTAGGTCATAGTTACAAATGCATAGTTATAAGTTTAAGTAGTTCATCTTTGCCTCATTGTTATGGCCCAGGAGTTGTATTGCCCACTTTTTAGAAATGGGCTTTTACAATTATCAGATAAAGGCCAAATGGCCTGTCCAGTCTACGCATCCACTATCTTCTCTTCTCCTTAAGACATCCAACTGTCCCACACTGCCTTGAATTCAGTTTTTGTCTCCACCACCTCTACTGGGAACCTATTCATGCATCTACCACCCTTTCTGTAAAAAAATGTTTTATTTAGATTCTCCTGAGCCTATCACATTTTAACTTCATATTATTCCCTCTCATTCTGGAGCTTCCTTTCAAAAGAAAGACTCGCCTCATGTTCATTTAGGTCATGTAGGTATTTAAATGTCTCTATTGTATTTACCCTCTCCCATCTTTCCTTCAATATTGAAATCTTTAAGTCTGCCCCTATTTGCCTTATGATGAAGACCACTGATCATTTTAGTAGTCTTCCTCTGGACCAACTTCCTCCTGTTTTATATCTTTGAAAGTGTGATCTCCAGAACTGTATGCAATATTCTAAATGAGGTCTCGCCAGAGTCTTGGTACCAAAATGCTGTTAAAAGTTTTCTGAAGCTAAAATAGTGGTCACAAGATCGTAGTGTAAGTGGTATTTGGTTCCAGCATTTTGCTAATTGATATTGGATGGAGAAGGTAATTTGTCTGGTAGACTTTATATTGTTGCATGTTGGGAATTTTAAGTGGAAAAGATTTCTGAATTCTGATGGAATATCTTTTGGAACCCTGGAGTAGGGTGGCCAACTCTAAGGTAGTTTGGGGGGCATTCCCTCTCAAGATCTTAAAAGCAGTGATTTAAATTTGGTCTCTGAGGTTATGGGCAGCCAATGTAGTTTCATATAGTAGGTGTCTGATTGTCATAGGCCCTATATAAGTCATACTGCTGCATTTTGAACTTGTTGTAGACATGATAGCAATGTGTTAGAGCTGCGTCTGACACTAAACATGGGGCCACGGCTGGAGGGTCTCTACACATGCGCAGATATAGACATGATGACATCACGCGCATACGTGGTGGCCCTCCAGATTTGGCCCTGAGCTTGTTAACCCTAAAATGACTACACTGGTGTGGAGAGGAGGAGAGGTGCCTGTGAAGAGGAGAGACTCGCCTACATGACATGCCTCTCACAGCACACCTGGAATCTTGCTGCAAAGAACTAGTGTTACATTACAGTAGTCTAGTCAAGATAGGATTAGGGATTGCACTAAAATTCAGAAAGCTTCCGTTTCAAAGTATTTTCTGATGGATCTTAGCTTTCTCATCACAAGAAATGATTGTTTTATTATTGATTGTAAGTGGTTCTTCATGGGTAGGTGGTTATCAATTTCTACTCCTAAGATTCGGGATTATAGTTCTCATGGAAAGTCTGTCATCTACTGTAATCCTTGGAGTGTAGCATGGGTCAGTTGAGGAATTTGGTTTTGTTCTTATTTAGTTGGAAGTGGTGGGTTGAGGTCCAGTTTTCTAAGATGTGAACACACTTTTTAACAGTGGTGAGGGTGTTGGCTAATGCAGTTAAGGTAGCATGATCGTTATCTCATCTACATAGGTGAAACGTTTTATTTGTGAGATCTAGGTTGACTCCCAAGGATTGCATTATAAGGCTGAACAATGACGGTAAATGTTAGGTCCCATTATGATGCATGCTAACTTTGGATTTAATACAGGATTTATGACAATGTTAGATGTCAAGTCTCTATAAACTTTTATCCTGAAATATGAAGTATTGAAAGTTGTGGAGGAAGTTTTAGATTTTTGGAAAACAACCTTGTCCTACAACAGCTATTGTCCTAGAAAATTATGTTTTTGACAACAAATTTTATCAACAGACTTCTTGTGGTGGTGATGGGTGCGACATCCACCCCATCCGTTGCAAATCTGTTCATGGCAAAATTTGTGGAGAAATGGGTTTATCTGGTTCATGGATTTAAACAAGCTAAGATGTGGATCCAGTACATTGATTATATTTTTCTTTTGTGGACTGGTTCGGAGGAGGGTTTACGAGAATTTGTGGACAACTTAAATGGTTGCCAACCAACAATTAAGTTTGAATTAACATAATATGTGTTGGAGATTCACTTTTTGGATGTGCAGACTTATCGTGAGAATGATGGTTTTTTGACAACAGTTTACCACAAACTGATGGATCGGAACTCCCTTGTTGTATTACTCGAGCATGCATTTGATGCAATTAAAAAACAGTCTTCTAGTGTCTCAGTTCTTAAGATATTGCAAGATTTGTCATTCTGACAGATTTTTGCCAACAAATGACATTTCTTAGTAAATGAGTTATTGATCTTGGGTACCCTAACACCATCATTAAGAAAGCTAAGAAAAGGACATTTTTCAATTCATGCGATCAGTTGTTACAGTATAGAGCTAAGAGGACTTGCCTATCCATGATTCCATGTGTATTGAAGTTTTCCTCATGTTCTTCTTTGATAGGGAAAAGTATAAAACACTATTGGCAAATGTTACAGATATGACTGTTTAAAGAACACTGAAGGGAAGATTCTCAAAGCTTTGCGGTAAAAACCGATGGGCCACTGCCAAAGCAGTTCTTGTAATGATTTTAAAAAAGCGAGTCATTCTCCAAAAACAGTGCATGCAAATGAGACTTGCTAAATTTACTTGAGATGAGTCACTGTTGGTAGTGATCAACCTATGCGCAGAATACTACTACTTATTATTTCTATAGCCCTGAAAGGCGTACGCAGCGCTGTACATTTTAACATACAATAGACAGTCCCTGCTCAGAAGAGCTTACAATCTAATTTAGACAGGACATTTCAGGGTTGGGGAGATAATGGTAGAGGGAATGATACATTGGATATAGGTATCTGACAACAGTGAGTGGGAGTTCAGAGTTGAAAGCACTTTAAGAAAAGTGGGCTTTTAGCTCGGATTTGAATACACCCGCATTAAAAAACAACAACAAAGAACCCAACAAAAAAACCCAAATCAAAGATTGGCAGAAGAGATGCCCACTCTCCTGCCGTGTCGCACAACCTCCTGACATCCCCTGGCAACAGGAGAGATACCCCTGACAACTACCCCCCCTACCAGTACCCCAGACTCTATACACACACCCCGCAGCAGGAGAGATGTCCACTCTCTCCCGCCATTGCCCAACCCCTCCCTACCTTATTCAGGAAGTCTGGCCAGAGAGATGCCTACCTGCTCCAGCTGGCAGGCCCGCCTCTTACAAGATGGTGGGCCTTCCCCTTCCTGGTGCATCCTGGGACATACTGGGGAGGGGCCTAAGACTGGCCCATAGGAGAGGCAATAAGCAACCTGGGTCAATCAGAGCCTTAGGCCCCTACCTGGTGCATCCCAGGATGTACCAGGAAGGGGAAGACTCGTCATTTTGTAAGAGGCTGACCTACCAGCTAGAGCAGGTAGGCGTCCCTCAAGCAAGGCTTCTTGAATAAAGTAGGGATAGGCGGAGGGGATCATTAGAGGCAAGGGAGGAGTTGTCCAGAGAACTGTTGGGTGATGGCGGGAGAGAATGGGCAACCCTCTTGCTGAAGGGATGTGTGTGTAGAGTCGGGAGTTGTCAGGGGGGAGTTGGGTGACAGCGGGAGAGAGTGGGTATCTCTCACGCTGTGGGGGGGGATTAGCAGTATCGGGTGATTGTGCAATATGGCAGGAGAGAGTGGGCATCTCTCTTGCCAATCTTCAATTTGGGGTTTGTGTTTTAATTTTAATTTGTGTGTGTGTGTGTGGGGGGGGGGGGAGTGTCTGAGCTGACAGTGCCTCAGCCAATCAGTGCTCAGGCACTGATCAGAAAGAAAGGCTATGACAGGTCAGACCTGTTGACAGATTTTGGCAAATGTGGCACAACGAGGTTAGGGAATCACTCAGCAATGCTAGAGATTTCGCTTGGAGTGCTCATTTTAATATTAATGACCTTGTTGTACTACATTTGCATGGTAGTATCGGAGACTGCTTGAAAACTCAGAAAAAGATGATGGCAAGTCATTTTGATAATCTGCTGCTAAAATACATGCATGTGGAACCAATTTAGTGAACACATTAAAGGCACATTTTAGTTTTGAGAATCTTCCCCTGAGTGTGTTTTGGCTTACAGTAGGCATCGGAATTTGAAAGAGCTTCTTCGTAAATCTGACGTGTGGATGCAAGTATGTGATGAGGAATTGGGACATTAGTTGTGGAAATTGTGTTGCCTGCTCTATGATGATGGAATGTTGGATGGCACAGGTCCCCAATAGAAGGATAACAAGGTTATGTGCCCATACTACCTGCATGCCCACTCGTGTATTATGTTTGTTATATGGTCCCTGTTAATTGAGTTATTTTGTCCAGACCACACACCCGTTAAAAACCATTGAGCATGGGAAGAGAGTGGCTCGATTAGGTGAACATTGTTATGAAAGAGGACACAATTTTAAAGATCTAAAGTATACTGTTCTTGATTTGATCATCCATAGACGACACTGGGGTAACCTGAAATGTAGACTTCCTCAAAAAGAACAGCTGATTTTCAAACTTAACACTGTTTGGCTCGCGGATTTAAATCATTGAGTGGAATGTGGTTTGTTTGGGCTTTTTTTCTAAGTGTTTGAAATTTCTGCAGGCCTGGAAATGATGTTATTGTCAAGGAAGTTCCAGTTTCTTTCCGCTGTTTTAAGCTGCCATATAAATTGTCATTGCACAGCAAGTTTTTTTTCTTCCCCGTTTCTAATGGCGAAATGAGGTTCCTTGTTGGGAGTTTTTTTTTGGGTGCCAGGAAATGGTGAGTGGTAGGATTTGAATTGTCTACAACTTCTGCCGCTTCCAGATAAGTCATCTGTTTGTGCACACTGGTGGCTGCTGTTTCTCACTTGGAGACTATTAGCGACGCCTGAAGTGGAGGGTTTTTTTTGCCTATGATAAGAACAGGCAAAGAACTGGATAAGAAATGTTATAACTATAGTAAAGTACTGCTGATAGTTGTACTTGAGGTTTTTTTCTCCACTTAATTGTGAGTCCTATAGTTTCTAGTAACGGGCCACCTATGAGACACTTATCGACACTTATCTACACTTTATTGTTATGACAGCAGTAGCCCCAGGTACGTTAGATAGATTGTGAGCCCACCGGGACAGAGAGGGAAAAATGCTTGAGTACCTGATTGTAAAAACCGCTTAGATAACCTTGATAGGCGGTATATAAAATCCTAATAAAAAATCCTAAACTAAACTTTTGATATTTTGTGTGATACAAGGTTTTGGTGTGACCTAACTTTGGATGCCATTTACAGAATCTGGCCCTTAGTGCCATGCGTCTACTTTTTTTGTGTGTGTGTTAGGGGTTTTGGGATTGGGACAGAATACTTAAGTCCATAAGAATCCAGAAAGGATTTCTTTTTACCTACTTTTAGGTGCCATTCTAATCTACTACTGCCAATAATATAAGCAGCAGGGATATAGCAAGATTGAATGCACTCAGAAATACTATAGTGTACTTGAATAGAACATTTTTCTGTTCATCCTTCAGTAGGAATTGAAGTTGAGCATAATGATGGCCACTAGGTTGCACTCTTGGATTTTGCATCATTAATCACTGGAGTGCTGAACTTCTCAAAAGTGACAGCAAAGACGTGATTTTAATACTGTAGTTTGTGGTTCAACATAAAACATACAAACAAAGTCAGATTCTACAACTCTAAAAATCAAATCATGCAAACCTCTCCCTGAACAGCTGATCTCACTGAACAAAATAACGTTCAAATAAGGCTGTTTTCAAACTTTTGCAAAACTGCAACAACGTTGGACCTTGTCTTAACTCTGAGGGGAGAGCATTCCAACAGACTGGTCCCTGCACAGACATAGTCCTGCAACTTCCTGATAACTTCACATAACTCAGAGGGCACCACATTGATCACAGTGTGCATTGGCTGATAAAACTGTATGACGGAGCACAAAACAGTCAGACAATTTTCCTGCAGCAGCCTGAAGATTATACATAAGACCTTAAATTCAATTCTAAGGCCAATCGGCAGCCAGTGTAAAGTATGAAGAAATGGTGTAATATGATAAAAATACATGAATAGCCTTACTGGGTCGGACCAATGGTCCATCAAGCCCAGTAGCCCATTCTCACAGTGGCCAATCCAGGTCCCTAGTACCTGGCCAAAACCCAAGGAGTAGCAACATTCTATGCTACCGATCCAGGACAAGCAGTGGCTTCCCCCCTGTCTTTCTCAATAACAGACTATGGACTTTTCCTCCAGGAAATTCTTAAAACCAGCTATGCTATCTGTTCTTACCACAACCTCTGGCGTTCCAGAGCTTTAACTATTCTCCGAGTGAAAAAAAATTTCCTCCTTTTGGTTTTAAAAGTATTTCTCTAACTCAGAGTGTCCTCTAGTCTTTGTAATTTTTGACAGAGTGAAAAATTGATCCACTTGTACCCATTCTACTCCACTCAGGATTTTGTAGACGTCAATCATATCTCCCCTCAACTGTCTCTTTCCCAAGCTGAAGAGCCCTAACCTTTTTAGTCTTTCTTCATACGAAAGGAATTCCATCCCCTTTATCATCTTGGTCGCTCTTCTTTGAACCTTTTCTAGCGCTACTATATCTTTCTTGAGATAAGGAGACCAGAACTGAATGCAATACTCCAGATGAGGTTGCACCATGGACCGATACAAGGGCATTATGACATTCTTAGTCTTGTTAACCATCCCTTGTTTAATAATTCCTAGCATTCTGTTTGCTTTTTTGGCCACCGCCACACATTGGATGGAAGGTTTCATTGTATTGTACGCCAGTCCATTTAAGCTCCCTTTTTTATTTTATTATCCTTTTTTTAAACTCTAGATATATTATCTTTAATTCTTTTCTTTTAAATTTTATTGTAAACCGTTTAGATACCTATTTGATAAACAGTATATAAAAAATAAAGAAACTTGATGACACTCGGATCCTTTTCTTGGGCGCTAACACTCAAGGTGGACCCTAGCATCTGGTAACTGTGATTCAGGTTATTCTTCCCAATGTGCATCACTTTGCATTTGTCCACTTTGCATTTGCATCTGCCACTTGGATACCCAGTCTTCCAAT
Organism: Geotrypetes seraphini; assembly: GCF_902459505.1. Lineage (NCBI taxonomy): Eukaryota > Metazoa > Chordata > Amphibia > Gymnophiona > Dermophiidae > Geotrypetes > Geotrypetes seraphini. The sequence continues at coordinate 91,962,144 of NC_047093.1, read as the reverse complement.
TTCTTAAGGTCTGCCTGCAATTTTTCACAGTCTGCATGCGTTTTAACAACTTTGAACAGTTTATGCTTAAATCTGTTTTTATTAACAAGAAAAAATCACACAAGAACGAATACAACACTGCAGACAAAAATGGAAACTATACAACACAGGGATCCCTCCCCCCAAGAGGACTGAGCTTTGATATCCACTTTGAACAGTTTAGTGTCATCTGCAAATTTAATCACCTCACTCGTTCCAATTTCCGGGTCATTTATAAATAAATAGCACCGGTCCCAGAACAGACCCCTGTGGCACTCCACTGTTTGTTCGCGCTTCCAGATGGAGGAGAGTAATCACACGTGCCATAACATTCTGTGCTAGCTGCATGGCCTGCAGGACATACTTGGGTAACCCCAAGTAAAGAGAATTACAGTAGTCAAAAATCGGGGTGATCATCAAAGAAATGACCAGTTCTAAAATTTATCATTTGACAGATAATCTTTTAATCTCCTCAACAGTTGTAATGTGAAAAACACTCAAGAAATCAAAGCTTTTATCTGTGGTTTGAATGATAAAGAAGTGTCTATACTCCCAGGCACTGACATTGTTATAAAACTGGCATAATGATGCTGCCCAACTGAACCTCAACAGGGTACGGTAGCAAGTTCTTCCTGCGACTGACCAACATGGCCTCTGTTTTCTCCACATTCAATTTTAACTGATTTTTGACTGATCCGTTCCTGAATCACCTCAAAAACAGGCATTCAGATCTAACAGTACCTTATCAAAGGATTTTGCCACAGGAATCGGGAACTGGATATCATCAGCATGGAGATGAAAGCTAACACCCAAGTTCAGCAGTTCCTTACATAGCAGCCACATATAGTTGTTAAAGAACCACAAATAGAGCTCACCCCTGGGGAACACCACAATTCAATGGGGTCCAATCTGATTTTTTCCTGTCCCACTTCAACACAATATACTCCTATTTTCCAAGAAAGTATTGGACTGGTTCCAATCTGTCCCAGCAATACCCAATGCATACAATCTCGCAAGCAAAATTTGATGATTAACCATATCAAATGCTGCAGAAATATCCAAAAATACCATAAAATAAGATGTCCCATGTCTAACCCCCTTATGCACAGTATTGAGCTCAGTCGAATGTTTGGGTCTAAAACCAAACTGTTGGTCTTCCAGCAACGTATTTCTTTCTAAGACCTGCAACTGTTGAAACACTAACTTTTCCAGAATTTTAGCCAGAATTTTAAAGAAGATATAGGATGAAAATGCTCCAATGTAGTTCCAGACGCCCTGTTTTTCAACAGACGAACAATAGCTTTCTCATGTTGAGATGGAACGTGACCCACCAATAACGATTCAGAAATGATCTGCAATACTGATGGTGACAATTCATCCTACATGGATGCTAGAACACCAAGAGGGCAAGGGTCAAGTGACCAAGTAGCTTAATTCAAGCCCTGAATGATCATCTTTACGTCTGCCTCAATAACACTTATCAAATTCCATCCAAAGTTTCTCAGCACTGGAGTCTATTGCAGGTAACAAGTTCCCATGAAATTGCAAAGCCACTTTCTGGACTTTGAAGTAAAAAAGTACAAGAAGTCTTGACTCAAGAAAGAAACTTCTGCATTGCTTAATGGAGCAACTATAAGTCTCCTGACAACTCCTTAGAGGAATTCTTGGCCACATTAATCTTAGTTCAAAAAATCCTTTTTGGCTTCCAAGGTCAAAGCTTTATAATCCCTCAATGAAGTCTGTTATGTGATGGAGAAGAACTGCAAGAAATGTACTGTAGATGTCATTTCTATTTGTGGGTGGCAGTCATAATTTTCTAGAGTAATTCTAGTTTTTTGTGGCATTCTCTCATTTTATTTTTTTTATCCTTCAGTCTGTAGTTAGTTGTAGTTTGCTGATAAGAGGAAGGTGTAAAGAAAAGCAAGTTCAAATGTATTATACCTCACAACAGACTGAGCCTCCCTTCCCACCTTCCCCCCCATATAGTCCCAGCTGTTGACTTCATCTTGGTATAGATCTATTACTGGAATAACAGAGTTGACTAAGGATATTAAGCAGAATGAGGGGAAGGGAATCTGACTGGTGTGGCAGACAGTGTTACAGTAACACTGAAGTGCTGTTGCTTTGTGGAAAGGTATGCATAGTGTTTCTTGAAATTCTATTTGACTAGTTCTTGTTTCATTTTTGAGTTCTTAGGCATCAATTTCAGTCTAAGGGGCTCATAGGCTAGTGTTTGGACATTTTATTAAACTTTTGATTAAGTCAGCACTTGGACATCCTAATAGTAGGGACATCCAAGTGTCGATGATCAAAACTAACTTTCTGGATGTGCAGCAGCATTTCTAAGCTGCTATGCGTCCAGAGATCAAAGGGGCGTGTTGGGAGGTGTGTTATGGGCTGGAATCAGGTGGGTTTCAACCTGGACGTACTTCAGCCATAATCAAAGCTTTCCTAGAGGGAACCTAGATGCTGGCAGTTAGACCTGTTTGAGCTGTTTGAGTTGTGCTTATGTTCCACAAAGGTACCCAAACTGACAAGAAAACCACTGGAGGATTTAAGGCATGACCCCCTCCCACCACCCAAAGAGCAAAAAAAAAAAAAAAAACCCAAAACCCGTAGGCTTGCCATCAGCTGATTGCGATAGAGGAATCCCCCATCAGCTGAGCTTTCATGGATTCCTGGAAGCTCAGCTGATGGGGATTCCCCCTACCAGGATCAGTTGAGCTGCAGAGCTCTACACACATCCCCCTGACATCTCCTCCCCCTCCCCCTGTACCTTTGGATGAGAAAACAGCAAAAGGGAAGCCTATTCCGTCCTGCCTACAGGGGTCGTGTGCTGCAAAATTACATGATTTCCCCCTCCCAATGGATCTTGGGATGCAATGGGAGGGTCCAAAGGTGACTTAGTACAATATAGAAATTGCAGAATATATATGCTTCATTATAGTAGTTTGAGGAGGACAATTATGAACAGGGTGTTAGAGAAGAGAGAATGGAAGTTGTCTGTTGGGTTTTTCCCCCCAATTATATTTATTAGCAATGGCAACACAGACTGTACTATCAACCATCAATGCAATTATAAATTCCACTGTACATGATTGTACTGCTATAGAACTTGAGTAGAGTGTGGAATTTAGTGATATTGGGTATTTAGAGTTAGTTGTCTACAGTGTGTATGCTTTCAAAGAAGAGCTTTTATAATCTGGGGGGGTGGGGGGGAATCTGTTGTAGAAGGTTTCCATCCTGATGTCAGTTGAAAGGGTTGATTTAGGTCTTGGTGCCAAAATATATGAAGAGCAAGTCAAATATGTGTTTGTATTTAATCCCTTTGGGGAGGAGCAGTTAAAGTGATTTTAGTTTTCTGGTGGATGATCCCAGGAGTTGACAAATAAGCTTACGAGTGGTTCAGCAGTTTTTACATATAAGTTAATGAGAATCTACTTGTCCATACTTCAGAGTGGTGGAGAAATGAAGTTCCACCATCTAAGAATTTTTTGGGACTGTGGCAAGACAAGTTGATTCTCCAGGGACCCTGATCCCAATGAAAACTAAAGAAGAAAACCATGGAGAGACTAGAAGCCCTGAATATGTATACCCTAGAGCAGGGGTGTCCAACCTTTTGGCTTCCCTGGGCCGCATTGGCCGAAAAAAAATTTTCTGGGGCTACACAAACACGTAAACGCTGCAGCAAGACAGAGGAGGGAGCCGGCAAGACGGTAAACATCCAGGAGCAGCAGAGGAAAACACTGCATCACCCTTGACCGGGGCCGCACAAAATACTTCACAGGGCCGCAGGTTGGACACCCCTGCCCTAGAGGAAAGGAGGGACAGGAGAGATATGATTCAGATGTTCAAATACTTGAAAGGTATTAACACAGAACAAAATCTCTTTTCCAGAGAAAGGAAAATGGTAAAACCAGAGGGCAAAATTTGAGGTTGAGGGGTGGTAGACTCAAGATTAATGTTAGGAAATTCTTCTTTACAGAGAGGGTGGCTGATGCCTGGAATGTGCTCCTGAAGGAGGTGGTAGAGAGGAAAATGGTGACAGAGTTCAAACAAGCATGAGATGAACATAGAGGATCTCTAATTAGAAAATAATAGATATTTGATGACTGGGATAATTTAGATGGGCTGGAGTGAGCATTGACGGAGACTCCAGTAAATAGAACCTAATCACACTACCGGTCAGAACTCTGGATTTCTGGCCCAAAAATATCTAAGAAAAAGGACCATTTACTGTAAATTAAATTATTAATTTATAGAGCATGTACAATTGGGTAGACTAGCAGGACCATTCGGGTCTTTATCTGCTGTCATATACTATGTTACTATGGTAGCAGTGTACTCCAGCATTTTCTGGTGATTGGTAAGAGTAGTTAATATAGCTGGTTTTTAAAAAAGGTTTGGACAAGTTTCTGGAAGAAAAATCCATAAACTGCTATTGGGACAGACATGGGAGAACCACTGCTTGCCCTGAATTATTGGCATGGAATGCTGCTATTTGAGTTTTTGCCAGGTACTTGTGACTTGGATTGGCTTCTGAAGACTGGATACTGGACTAGATGGACAAGTGGTCTGATACAGTAAAGCTATTCTTATGTTCCTATGAATAGTGTCTTTTTTATTTATTTTTTTATTATATCCTGGTGGATTTATTTTGTATCCAAACTATAAACAATCCTAACTGAGTGGTATAAATATTTAATGTATCACAAAAGTCAAATCTCCACTCCTATGAAGAAGTCTTTACTCAAAAACACTCGCACTCCACTTTTATAGTTTATCTCAGTGGTCTCAAACTCAAACCCTTTGCAGGGCCACATTTTAGATTTGTAGGTACTTGGAGGGCCACAGAAAAAAATAGTTAATGTCTTATTAAAGAAATGACTATTTTGCATGAGGTAAAACTCTTTCTAGTTTATAAATCTTTCCTTTTGGCCAAGTCTTAAATAATATTGTCATTTATAGCTAAAGAGACATATGATGAAGAAACTGTTTTAGTTTACTTTTGTGATTATGATAAACATACCGAGGTCCTCAAAACAGTATCTGGCGGGCCGCGAGTTTGAGACCACTGAGTTAAGGGAAACAATTAATCTTCTGTCTAGGTTGGAGGGCAGAGGGGAGAACAGGACAATCAAGCCATTGTGACATCACTGATGAGGTTGGCTATTATTGGTGGAATGAGGCATTATGACATCACAATCTCGGCTCTGCTTCCCAAAGACAAACAGGATGTCATGGATACAGTTTACCTCAAACAAAATATGTAGGCTACTGCAGAGTCACCAATCTAAATAATATTGTCATTTATAGCTAAAGAGACATTTGATCAAGAAACTTTTTTTTTTACTTTTGTGATTATGATAAACATACCAAGGGCCTCAAAATAGTACCTGGCGGGCCGCATGTGGCTCCCGGGCCATGAGTTTAAGACCACTGGTTTATCACACTTCCGGGTGTCTCGAGCTGGGGACACTAGGTTTAGTGTGCCCCGGCTCAAAAAGGTTTGCAAGACACCGCTGTAGAGAATTCTCTGCAAGCTCTACATTGTATAGTTGTGCAGAATTTCCCTCGGAGTAATATAGTAAATGATAGCAGACAAAGACCAGAACGGTCCATTCAGTTTGTCCATTAGTTATAAGATGCCAATGGAATGATATTGAATGATCCAGAAATCATTTAGAGATGGGAAAATATAGTAAAGGGTTGATCAATCCTACAACTTTCCATTGCCATATTGTTCACATTAGACTATCCACTATCCTTAGTACAGGAACTGTAAGGGTTATTCCAGTTCTAAAGCCAGCTTGCCAAAAAAGAAAAGCAACTTTATTCACTTTCTCACATGACTACATTATGCAGAAACATTAGTGCAACATTTTTGTCACATTGTTAACTTACTGAATAAGAAAGAATAGTTCTGAGGTTTATTTCCCCCCAGTGAAGTTGTCTTGGTTGAATTTACACTGTTATCACCTGTGATTTATTGACTCCAAGAGTTATTGATAAATGAATTGTTTCTGCGTGATATATCTGAAAGTTTGGAACAAAGCGTTTAATTTATCTAGTGAACTCTTTCTAGACCTTTTGACGATAATTTATATAGCATGCACAGTAGGTTGGGGAATGAACAGCTTCTAAATTCCATCATAAAATGCTTAACCTATACTAGTTGACCACACTGAAACTGTTCATGAGAAAAATAACTTGAGTAGAATGGGATGATTTGGAAGAAGGGCGAGAATGAGGTATTTTGTTAAATAAAAAGGAAATATATCTTGCTTGTTGCTGAAGCATAGAAGTGAAGGATTTTGAGCTGTATACTAGGCGTCATGGTGATTGCTTGAGCTGTGAAAAATGCTCTTTTTTGTTGGGGTGGTTTTTTTTTTTTTTTTTGGTCAAAGAATGAAAAACACTCTGCATGTAAAGCTTGAGTTTCTCGGTTGCCCACACCGGCAATACTAAATAGCAATTATCCCAGGACAAGCAGGCAGCATATTCTCAACATATGGGTGACGTCATCCACGGAGCCCTGATGCAGACAGCTTCACAAGCAGACTTGCTTGAAGAACTTTTGGAAAGTTCATGACTGCCTCACCGCGCATGCGTGAGTGCCCTCCCGCCCAACGTAGAGCGCGCGTCTCCTCGGCTCTAAGTTTTCCGTGAAGCCCTCGTTTCAAGGTTCTGCGTGAGAGTTAGTTCTAAGATGCCAGTGGAATGATATTGAATGATCCAGAAATCATTTAGAGAAGGAAAAAATATAGTAAAGGGTTGATCAATCCTACAACTTTCCATTGCCATATTGTTCACATTAGACTATCCACTAAAAGTTAATGTCCTTAGTACGGGAACTGTAAGGGTTATTGCAGTTCTCTCACCGTGGCTCGTGTATTTTCTTTACAGGGTCGCTGTATCACGGTGGGGCCTACTTCGCGGCCTCAGCCAGTGGGCTTCGATTTTCGCCGTGGCCATGTTTCATTCCATGTCCCGGCTGGTCACAGGGTTCAATAAGTGTAGCCGGTGTCAACGTACGATCTCCATCACTGACCCACTTAAGTGGTGTGTATAGTGTTTAGGACCTGATCATCATCCGGAGTCATGCGCCCACTGTGCTACACTTCAAAATCGAGCCCTTAAACGTCATCGAGTTCAGATTGAAAAAATCTTCAGGGGAATGGATCAGCCTTGACCCCAATTCCAGGCCCGACCTCAACTCCATCAAAGTCTTCTACGGGGCCAACATCTTCAACCTCGACCTCACTCAAACCTTACTTGATGGGGGAAGTCTTCATCTTTAGGGAAATCAGCTAAATCTTCCCCTGAGGTGCTGTTATCCTCGGTGTCTCCGTCAGGTAAGATAGCTAAGCCAACCCCCCCCCACCCCACACACACACACACCCAGACATGCCACTTTTGAAGCATGAATACCATTCAAAATAATTTCCATGACTCATGACATGTTCCCCATAAGCCACTTTCAATATTTCATAAGTTTCGGTAGCAGTCTTATCCAATTTAAAACAGAACTTCATACTGTAGTGCTGCTCACTGAGGTCACACATGATGAAAAATACATAACTTAAAAATAAAAAAGTGGAATGCACACTAAAGCAAATACCAAGAACATAAAGGAAGAGAGAAAAGCTTGTTTCATTTACTGCTTTTCTACACTATAGTTCTGGGAGAGAACTCTGATGAAGGAAGTTTGGTAGATACTGAAAAGTGTGAAAATCTTATTTTTTTTGTCTTTTGTTTAGAAAATAGTACAAATAATGACTCTTTTAGTCTTTATATTATGTACCCTGATGAAGCCTGTTGGTGAAACACGTCACATTCTGGGTGATCACTATTTGATAAAGTCTATCTCTCTCTGTCTAAGTCCAAGTTGGACACAAAAAAAGGGGACACAGAACTGCCTATAAGGACACATGACTCCACCCTGTTCCGCTCCAGCCCCGCCTCCACACAAACCTCATCTCCTCACCTTCCCTGAGCTCGGGCCTATGTCTGCATGCTCGAAAGCCCTCCAGATGCGGCCTTGAGCTTTGGCAGAGCCGGGGCCTTCCAAAGCCCAGACAAATGTTGGGTTTTCAAAATCTGTCTGGGCACCCGGACAGTCCTCTTAAAAAATACGTTCAGGTAAATCTGAACATGGTAACCCTAGGCTGAGCACAGGGTCTTTTGAGAAAATCAGTAGAACTGTGGTATGTGGATAGGGTTGTTGAAAAGGATTAGGATTGAAGAATGGGGGGAAATGGGAAGGGTTTGCTGTCAGCTGAGGGAACAGAACTGGTGGCAAATGCCAGAATTTACAAGATGGTGGGCAGACCTGGTCATGGATGGGTGTACTGCTTGAAGAAGCATATGAGCAACAGGACAGCACTAGAAAAAAGCTAGAGAGTACATGTACTTGTTGATGATTCTGTGTCTATGGAGAGGATCGACTTATACTAAGTGGAGAGAAGCTTTCAGCCCAAAGAATTACGCTGTTACCTTAATTACTTGGGCAAATTCATTGAACATTGTCTTAATACTGCCTCCACTGTACCTATGTCCTTACAGAAGCATTAAAAAAAAACCCCCACAGCAGCCCTACAACTAAATACAGTGGTACCTCGGTTTACGAGTGCACCGGTTTGCGAGTGTTTTGCAAGACAAGCAAAACATTTGCAAAATCGGTGCCTCGGAAACCAAGCATGGCTCGATTTACGAGCACCCCCCCCCCTGCGATCCGGCACCCCCCCTGCCTCGAACCTACACCCCCCCCGCCATGATCCAACCCCCCCTGACACAATTGGGCACCCCTCCCCCCCCCCCCCCGCCGCTTCTTACCCTCATCTGGGCACTCTTGAAGATCGGCCTCCTCGTCTGCTGGGCCTTGAGCATCTGAGCATGCTGAAGGCCTGCGAGTTCACGTTCCATTATTATGGGGAAACTCGCTTTGATAAACGAGCATTTTGGATTACGAATATGGTCCTGGAACGGATTATACTGGTAATCCAAGGTACTACTGTATTTTATTTTGCTTTTCCCATTTTGAACCCTTTTTCACTTGTAATTTATATCTTGTACACATTGCCCTTAAATTTCACTCTTGAGCAGTTCAGCCTTGGATTCTCTAGTTTGTTTCAGAGGCGGCAAAGACTGAAAATTATTTACCTAGCGTCCCCGACTCACAGCCCAATGCCGAGTACAGAGCTGCCAAGTTACTGAGCTCCAGGAGGGAGACTTTTTGGTCAATCTGCTTTTTGAACTTGTATTACAAATTAAATTTCTGTTTTTGTTGTCCCTGATGCCATCAATTGAAATCAGCACTTCAGGTCTCATAATGTACAAAGAGAGGGTTGCAGAAATCCAGGACTGGATTTCTTTCTTGAACTGGGTAGCTTAGCTGCTTTACAACTCTATTCATTTAAGCCAGTATCTCTCAAACTTTTTTAGTTCTGGCACACTAAACAGAGCTTCACCTCATCCGTTTGACACCAAAACATCATTATGTATTAATAAATTAAATTATCCTGTTCAATCTACCGTTAAAATTTTGGGTATAATATTGGACCAGGGACTAACAATGTAGGACCAAGTGGATTCTTTGGTTAAAAAGGGTTTCTTTATTCTTTGGAAGCTCCGGTCCATTATTACAACTTGACTTCACTTCTAGAGTTTTGGGTATTATTCTGGATTCCTCTCACTTTTAATGACCAAATAAATTCCTTAGCAAAGAAATGTTTCTTTAATTTGCGCATGATGAGGAAAGTCAGGGCACTGTTTTATCAAAAACATTATTTATTACTGGTACAATCCACTGTGTTGGCCCAGTTGGACTACTGTAACACTGGCTAGACAACTACATTAATGGAGCTAGACTGACCTATGACGCTTTTAGAAAAGCCATAAAAACTGCCTTATTCGACAGATATATCACCTAAACAGTAACTACACCAAACACTAAATCAAATTCTATTATTTCTAACATGTCCACCCCTGCATACAAGTCTGAAATTTTTTAACAATCTTTATATTGTAATTCGCTGCATTTTAAGATTCTGCATACTGTAATTCACTGACTATCTGCATATTGTAACTCGCTGACTGTCCAGCTCTCTTCACTGTAAACCGCCTAGAAGTCTCACAATTATGGCGGTATAGAAGAATAAAGTTATTATTTATTTGGGTATTAAATAGGGCAGTTTAGATTGTCTCCAGTTAATACAGAATACAGCAGCCAAACTTATTTTTGGAAAGAGAAAGTACGACCATGTTTCCCCATTGCTGAGAAAACTCCATTGGCTTCTGGCCCATCATAGGATACAGTTCAAGTGTGCATGTGTGGTTTTCAAACTCCTTTATGGAATATTTGACTCTTTGATTCCCCTTAGTGGGAATTCCTTTAGATCCTGCTATTCAAAAATTATAACAATTCACAAATTAGCTTTTCCTTCTCTGAAAGGTATTAAATGCACTGGGAAGCTTAGTAATCTTTTACTTTTAAATTGGTGAGAATTTGGAATGGACTTCCAGATTCTCTAAGACTGGTAGATCAATTATTTCAATTTTGAAAAAGTTTAAAAATCTGGTTGTTTTCACAATAATTAATTTGATTTTAGCTGTCTTATAGTAATTTTAAGCAATTCAACATACTTTTTCCATCCATCTAATCTAATCAATTTCTGTGTTTATCCCACAGTTTTTACTTGTTAGGTTTCATTTTTTAACAAACTGTAAACCAAGTCGAGCTCCTTAGGGAATAGATTCGGTTTATAAAATGAAGATTAGATTAGATTGATGTTAGTTTTGGTGCAATCTCTTATACTGAGTCAACTTGACTACTGCAACATTGCTTATTCAGCAATTTCTCAGGAAAATATGCAACGATTGCAGATGGCGCAAAATATAGCGGTTGGGTTAAAGAAATATGACCAAGTGACACCCTTTTATTGGGTGTTGCATTGGTTGCCAGTGGAAGCGCTCATGAAATTTAAATTCAGTTGCATTTGTTTTAAGGTTTTATTTGGTTCGACTCTCACATATATAAATGAACTTTTCTCTTTTACATCCAATAGACATAAAAGAAGCTCACATTTGATTTTTGCTTTTCAACTTGTTAAAAGATGCAAACTTAAAAAATATCATCAGCATCTTCTTTCATATCAAGCAGCAGCATGGGGCAAAGACTTAGAGATCCTTTTACTAAGCTGCGATAGCGGTTTTAGCACGTGCTTAGCACGCACTGAATTGCTGCGCGTGCTAGACCCTAACGCCAGCATTGAGATGACTTTAGTTCTAGCTGTGTAGCACGCACTAAAATTCTGCGTGCGCTGAAAATGCTACTACAGCTTAGTAAAAGTAGCCCTTAGATCAGGGGTGCCCAATACGTCGATCGCGATTGACCAGTAGATCGTGAAGGCAAAGTGAGTCGATCGCGGAGCCCATCCCGGGTTCCGTGATAGACTCGCGTTGCCTTCACAATCCACCCCCCATGCAATGTTAGACATCATACCTTTCTCTCACTGCAGGTAAAAATTTGTGTGATGGTGGTAGTTTAAAGTGTGTGTGGCTGTCAGGATCTACTTTGTTTTGCCTTGACTATAGCTGCTTTTTGTTGTCTCTCTCGAGACCCCCACCCCCACCCCACCCCCCGGTAACTGACTGCATAGTGTTACTTAATGGTTACACCAGCACTGCCTTTATTCTAGATTACACATGAGTGTTTAGCTTTCTCATACTGTATGTTAGATCTATCTTTATCCATTTTATTCTTCTATCTTTTCTATTTTGACATTAGAAACAAATAGAAACTTTTATTGATATTAACAGGGGTCGCCATACAACAAATTACTCAAAACTGGAAAGATCACACAAAATTAAATTTCACTTTTTGGTGGAATTCTATTTGCCATATATATAAGATGGAAAAAGCAATAGCGTTACAACATGGTCATATTAAAAAATTTAATAAAATCTGGGGACCATTGGCTCTTTTTTCTAAAGATCAGATATCATAGCACAAGGATAGATCATATAATAGGGGTTAGGGTGGGTACAATATTATAATAACAGATGATTTATAATTTATTGCAAAAGGGGTTTTTATATATGTTTGTATTAAAATATATATTGATGGATATTCAAGTGTATATTGAAAATTATATGTATTATATATTTATCACTTGATGTAAGAAATTTAAAATGAATAAAGAACTTTAAAAAAAAAAAAAAGAAACATGATGGCAGATAAAGGCTAAATGCCCATCTGAAATAACCATTACTCTTTCTCTCTCAGAGATCCCACGTGCCGATCCCAGGCCTTCTTAAATTCAGACAGTCCCTTTTTCCACCACCTCTTCCGGAAAACTGTTCCACCCTTTCTGTTAAAGTATTTCCTCAGATTACTCCTGAGCCTATCACCTCTTAACTTCATCCTATGCCCTCTCATTGCAGAGTTTCCTTTCAAATGGAAGTATTTAAACGTGTCTATCATATCTCCCCTCTCTCGCCTTTCCTCCAAAGTATACCGATTGAGATCTTTAAGTCTGTCCCCATACTCCTTATGATGAAGACCAAGCACCATTTTAGTAGCCTTCCTGTGGACAGATTCCATCCTTTTTATATCTTTTTGAAGGTGCGGCCTCCAGAATTGTACACAATATTCTAAATGAGGTCTCCTACTGGCCATACCTCTCCCTATGCAACCTAGCATTACTGAGTAAATTTAATTGTGTACATGAGCAGGTTGGTTTTATATTGGTGGTATATCAAATAAATTGAACTTGAACTAGCAGTCTACTCTGCCTCTTTTCTTGAGACTTGTTTAGCAAAGATGTGCCTATGGAAACATGCTGTCTTTTTTTTATAAATCTCTCAGGATTATCAAAGTATGTCAGTGTCTTCGCCAGAATGAAGATAAAATACTGTATAAACGACATCTCTGGATACGTTAATAAGCACATTATTCTAAAGTAAAGATGAGAAATCATTGGCAAGAACAAAACTGATTGGAGATTATGCATTTTCAATTTTTGTAATTTAAAAAAAACCAAAACCATTTAGTAGACTTGCATCACAATTTATTCCAGGTGAGGAATTGCAAAGGCAAGCGATATTTGATACTTTGTTAATGTTTTTGGCACTGTAAGAGCCGAGGCCAAGAAGATTTGTGACCTTTGTGAAATGCTAATCTCCAGAGAAGAGCTGGTAATACATTAAACAGATGTGTGGCAGAAATTTTGCAGAGAGAATCTGCTGTGTATTGTAATTGTCAAAGGCAAATTAGATCCGACTATGTTCCCTTTTTAAAACGTAGGCAATCTTCCTTACTAAAATGATAGTGAGACCCTTCTTTAGCAACAAAAAATTGGTACCCAGAGTTTGAAATACATATTCTGATGTCTGACAATTAATTGGAAATTTCAGTGAGCAGAGAGGGGTTTTTGTTTGTTTCTTCATAAGGCTTAGAGGAGGCATAGGCAACCTCGGTCTTCAAGGGCTGTAACTGATTTTGTTTTTCAGGATTCCCCAATCAGTGGCGTGGCAAGAGTGAGAGGCACCTGGGGTGGTGGTGCCTCTCCCCTGCCCTCTTCTCCATCCCCAAAATCCTTCCCCCCCCCCCACTGCATACGCACACCCTTTCCCTACCCCATACTTCTTAACATCTCTAGCACGAGCTGCATCGCCAACTTGCTGCTTGTGTCAGTGTCGGCTCTTCCTCTGATGTCACTTCCTAGGTGCGGGACCTGGAAGTGATGTTGGAGGGAGACGACACAGGCAGCGAGTTGGTGATGCTGTTCACGCTGGGAACGTTAAGAGGTACAGGGTAGGGAAAGAGTGCGTATTCAGGAGGGATGGGGAAGGAGAAGAGGAGGGGTGCCGTCGCCAAGACAGCGCCTGGAGTGCCCTGGAGCCCCCCCTTTACTATGTCATGGTCCCCAATGGATAACATAGTAGCATAGTAAATGATGGCTGTAAGGTTGGATCCCACCAAAAATGTAAGTTTGGAGGGGTTATGGTTGAAGATGCCTTACAATCCGCAGTACCGAGATCAATACCCTCGCAGAAGATTCACCAGGAAGTAAAATCACTCACAGGCGTGGTAGATGGGATTAGTCTCTGGCTTCTTTGTCCCATTCAAGTAGCCTATCTTCTTGATAAACAATCAAGTCTGGCTGGATGCTTAGTGTATGTGAATTCTGTGCAGGAGCATATAGGGTCTGTCTGCATCAACATTCCAGAGTCAGTGATATACCGTATTTTCGCGGATATAACGCGCACCATTGTAAAACGCGCACAGGGGTATAGCGCGCAGAAATCACGATGATATGTACAAAAACTTTTCTATACCGCGCTCAGGCATATAACGCGCATGCTGCCCGACTCTCCTCTGGCCACCCCGACTCTCCTTTCGCCCTCCCCGACTCTCCTCTGGTTGCCCCGACTCACCGTTCACCCGCCCTGACTTTCGGTGCACTGCCCCGCCTCTCCGTGCCTGTCCCCCTTGAAGTCCTGTCCCCCCTTGAAGGTCTGCCTGTCCCCCCTTGAAGGTCTGCCTGTCCCCCCTTGAAGTCCTGTCCCCCTTGAAGGTCTGCCTGTCCCCCTTGAAGATCTGCCTGTCCCCCCTTGAAGTCCTGTCCCCATCCTGAAAGCCTGATGCCCCCCCTCGACGTCCGATTCTTCTCCCCCCTCGGCAGGACCACTCGCACCCCCACCCCGAAGGACCGCCGACTCCCCGACAATATTGGGCCAGGAGGGAGCCCAAATCCTCCTGGCCACGGCGACCCCCTAACCCCACCCCGCACTACATTACGGGCAGGAGGGATCCCAGGCCCTCCTGCCCTCGACGCAAACCCCCTCCCCCCAACGACCGCCCCCCCCCCAAGAACCTCCGCCCGTCCCCCAGCCGACCCGCGACCCCCCTGGCCGACCCCCACGACACCCCCACCCGCCTTCCCCGTACTTTGTGTAGTTGGGCCAGAAGGGAGCCCAAACCCTCCTGGCCACGGCGACCCCCTAACCCCACCCCGCACTACATTACGGGCAGGAGGGATCCCAGGCCCTCCTGCCCTCGACGCAAACCCCCCTCCCTCCAACGACCGCCCCCCCCCAAGAACCTCCGACCGACCCGCGACCCCCCTGGCCGACCCCCCCACCCCCCTTCCCCGTACCTTTGGAAGTTGGCCGGACAGACGGGAGCCAAACCCGCCTGTCCGGCAGGCAGCCAACGAAGGAATGAGGCCGGATTGGCCCATCCGTCCTAAAGCTCCGCCTACTGGTGGGGCCTAAGGCGCGTGGGCCAATCAGAATAGGCCCTGGAGCCTTAGGTCCCACCTGGGGGCGCGGCCTGAGACACATGGTCGGGTTTGGCCCATGTGCCTCAGGCCGCGCCCCCAGGTGGGACCTAAGGCTCCAGGGCCTATTCTGATTGGCCCACGCGCCTTAGGCCCCACCAGTAGGCGGAGCTTTAGGACGGATGGGCCAATCCGGCCTCATTCCTTCGTTGGCTGCCTGCCGGACAGGCGGGTTTGGCTCCCGTCTGTCCGGCCAACTTCCAAAGGTACGGGGAAGGGGGGTGGGGGGGTCGGACAGGGGGGTCGCGGGTCGGTCGGAGGTTCTTGGGGGGGGACGGTCGTTGGAGGGAGGGGGGTTTGCGTCGAGGGCAGGAGGGCCTGGGATCCCTCCTGCCCGTAATGTAGTGCGGGGTGGGGTTAGGGGGTCGCCGTGGCCAGGAGGGTTTGGGCTCCCTTCTGGCCCAACTACACAAAGTACGGGGAAGGCGGGTGGGGGTGTCGTGGGGGTCGGCCAGGGGGGTCGCGGGTCGGCTGAGGGACGGGCGGAGGTTCTTGGGGTGGGGCGGTCGTTGGGGGAGGGGGTTTGCGTCGAGGGCAGGAGGGCCTGGGATCCCTCCTGCCCGTAATGTAGTGCGGGGTGGGGTTAGGGGGTCGCCGTGGCCAGGAGGGTTTGGGCTCCCTCCTGGCCCGATATTGTTGGGGAGTCGGCGGTCCTTCGGGGTGAGGGTGCGAGTGGTCCTGCCGGGGGGGGGGGGATGTATCGGACGTCGGGGAGTCGGCCGGGCAAGAGGGCTTGGGCTCCCTCTTGCTCCGATCGTGGGTGCGGGTGGGAGCGCGTGCGAGCGGTCGTTCGGGGTGGGGGTGCGAGCGGTCCTGCTGGGGGGGTGAATCGGGCGTCGGGCGGGGTGGGAACTATGTTTAAAAACTTTTGTATACCGCGCTCAGGCATATAACGCGCGAGGGGTATGCGCGGTACGTAAAATCACGTATAACGCGCGCGTTATATCCGCGAAAATACGGTAATGTCCCATAGGCCTTTGCTGACATTGGTTAGGCTAACCCAATGCTAGGCTGACAATGGCATAGTAAATGGAATGATCCATCCAGTCTACCCAATAGTTACATGCATTATAAATTCATGATTTAAATTTTGTCTCTTATATTTCTGGGCCATAGACTGCAGAAGTCTGTCCAATACAGTCCTTAGGTTCCAACTTGAGTTGCCACTGAAGCTCACTCCAGCCTATCTAAGTCATCCCAAATTACTGGAATTACCAGAACCCTCCCCAGTCCTTTCCAAACCAACTAGCCATATACAGGACACAGACCGCGTAAATCTGCCCAATTCTGGCCTTGGTTCTTCAATATATACCCTTCACTTTCTGTTTAGAGATCCTCTGTTTGTCCCCTGCCTTTTTTTTTTTTTAAATTCTGTCACACTTTTGCTCTCCACCAGCTCTCTAGAAAGGGCATTCCAGGAATCCACCACCCTTTCTGTAAAAAAGAAATTTCCTAACATTGTCTACTACAATCTCAATTCATGCCCTCTAGTTTTCCCCTTTCCCCTTCTCTGTAAAAGATTTGGTTCTGTATTAATACCTTTTAAGTATTTAAATGTTTGTATCATCTTCCAAGTTCAATTTATTTAATATACTACTAATAAAACCAAGGTAAATCTAAGCGGTGTACAATAAAAATATAATAATAAAATTGTAACAACAAAAAAAGGGTAAGGAACAAAAGTTATAACAGAACAGAAAAATCTGACATTAAACAAACGGCTATGGAAACATAAGGAGAGAAAGGGATGGGTAGGTTACAATAAAAACAACAAACTTGGGGGACAGGGAAGAGAAGAATGATATGGTTGAAAAATGGAAACATTTTCTTCAAACTGCCCACATGAGATGAAGGTTTCATAGTCAGTGGTGCACAAGACGCCAGCACGCTGACAATCCAGCACCGACAATTCGGCGCAAGACAGAAGCGCACGGGGGAAAAAGTAATTTTTAAAGAGCTCTGCGGGGGGTTTGGGGTTTGGGTTGCAACCTCCCCACTTTATTGGTTAGTGTTCGCGCTGCTGTTGGAGGGGATCTTGGGGGGGGGGGGTTGGAAACCTCCATTATAGAGAAAATGGAACTTTTTCTGATTTTTTTCGGGAAAAGTTCTGTTTTCTCTATAATGGGGGGGGTTTCATCCTCCCGCCCCTCCCCCGCAACAGCAGCGTGAACACTAACCAATAAAGTGTGTGTGGGGGGGTTGCCACCCCAAACCCCCAGTTGGAGCTCTTTAAAAATTATTTTTTCCCCCACACGCTTCTGTCTTGCACTGGATTGTCAGTGCACTGGCGTCTGGCGCGCGATTATCCCGTCACCGAGATGAAGTCAAGAGAGCAGATATAGATGGAATTGTATACAAGCTTTTGCATTTGGCAGAAATTAAGAACAGAAAGCCAGGGAAAAATCGTATGCTTTTAATTGCATCTTGAATGTTGTAAATGATTTTTTAGAATAGAGATAGTAAGGCAAAGGGTTCCAGAAAGTAGGAGTCATGACAGAAAATGAAGAGTTCTTATGAGAATTGAGGAAAAATTGGCAAAATGAAAGAACTAACAACTGTTGTCCAAGGAACGTAGGGTTCTTTGTGGCTTATGGGATCAAAAGATTATGTAAAAAAAGGAAGACCACTTGATAAAATTTGATGAGAGAATATTGAATTTGAAAGGCATGCAATAAGACATCGGAAGGATATGCTCTGATTTTAGAAGAGGTGTAACATAAACAAACTTATTTCCCCCACCACGTTAGCAGTTATTAGCGCAGGGAGCATTCAGTGCAGCTCCCTGTGCAAATAACCGCTATCACGATTTAGTAAAAGGGAGTTGGGTTGGGGGGGGGTAAGAGCAGTGATGGAGTAATCTTACAGTGGTGTTCTGAACTAATTGGAATTGGTGTAGTTTCGGGAGTCCAATGAGAATGGAGTTGCAATAATCTAATTTAGACAAAACAGGGGAATGTATGAGAATATGGAGGGAACTTTTGTTGAAGAAATGAATGAATAGATCGGATTTGATGAAGAGCGTAGAAGGATGAAGTTGCCATCTTAGAGATGTATGAGTGAAAGCTTAGGGTATTATTTATAACACCCAGGATTTTGATCTTTGATGACAATTGTAAAGGGACTCCTTTCATGATGAAATTTTAAAGTGTGTTCAGGTAAGATTTTTTTGAGGAAAAAAGCAACACTGCTGTGTTTGGTTTTTTTTGAGAGTTAACCTTGAGCTTATTTGCTGTAAGCCATTCAGCAACAATCCAGTTTCATGGAAATGGATGCATAGCATAGAAGAAAATGTGTATCTAAGGGAAAGATAAGCTTTATGTCATCTGCGTAAATTTAGAATGTAAATCCAAGAGACTGTAAAGCGAGTGAGTGGTGTGAGAAAAAATATTGAATGGACCTAAAATAGAGCCCTTTGGAACACCTGATTTCATTAAAAGAGCGGAAAAGGGTATTGGAGTAATTAATTGAATAAGAACTATCATCAAGGTAAGTTATCCCAGGACAAGCAGACAACATTTGGGTGACTTCATCCATGGAGCCCTGTAGCGGACAGCCTCGCAAGCAGACTTGCTTGTAGAACTTTCAAAGAGTTAGAGTGCTGCACCGCGCATGCGCGAGTGCCTTCCCACCAAACGTAGGTCGTGCGGCTCCTGTGAGGTCCCTCAGTTCTTAGTTTTCCATGGAGCCAAGAAGCACTGTTTTTCTGAGCTCTTCCATTTTTTCAATTTTGCCTTCTCGCACCGCGGCTTTTCTTTTATTTCCCTGTTCGAGATGTGGGGGACAAGCCTCATTCGAGGCCTCACTCGAAGCGCCCCTCATCCTCGAGGTACCTTGCTTCAAAGAAGACTAAAGAGTCTCCTTGGAAGAGTTCAGAGTCTCCTATGCCTTGATCGTCGAAGCCCATCAAGACCCCTTTGAAGCCCAGGCATAGGTCTTGAACTTCGAAGCCTCGTGCTTCTCCACCTCAAGGCTCATCCAGGTCCACGACTCCTCTCTCGACTAGTTACGAGGGAACCTTCTTCACCTGTTTCTTCGAGGCATGAGTCGAGGCACTCAATTCCTCATACTCCGGGGACTTCTCCATCGAGGCTTCTCAAACGCAAGTACTCTGACTCCACCTATGTCAAAGAGCAGAGCTTCTTCTGTGACTCTTACGTTGGATATGGACATGCCTTCTCAATACTCAAGGGAGGCTTCTCCTTCTTGTTCAGCGACATATTGGTCTCGCTCCACTTCTCCTCCTGCTGATACTTCAAAATCTACATCTTTTTCAAGATTCATTTTTGATATGAGTAAAGCTCTTTAACTTGATATTCAATCTGAGTCTAGGTATAATCTTGAATATCTAGCTGAGATGGAATTGTTTGATGTGTTCTCTGGGGTTAGTGCACAAGCTTTGTGAAGGTCCTATTTGCATACAATTTTTGCTTACTGCATTAGTAACCAAGAATTTGTTTTACACTTGATTTAAAGAAGTTATACTCTTAAGTCATGAATGCATAGTTGTAACACAACCTTACTGTATTAACTAGTGCTGCCCAATTCACGATTCAAGTCGATTCACCGATTCACTTTGGGTGAATCTATTCGAATTGATTTAAAATAAAAAAATTGGCCTCCCGATTCGGTGACTGACCCTCCCCCCTTGCCCCCTAATGCAGGAGCAGTAGTGCTGCCTCTTGCTGGCCGGCCGCTGCCGCTGCTGCTTTACATTACATTAGTGATTTATATTCCGCCATTACCTTGCGGTTCAAGGCGGATTACAGAAGAGGATTTCTGGATATGTTTAGAGGTGTTACAGAGTAGAGCGGGTTGCTTCAGAGAATTGAAATGTTTCATACAGTATGAGTTAGTCTTCATGGATTTCTTGAATAGCAGGGTTTTTATTTCTTTCCTGAAAATTTTGTAGTCTGAGGTCGCAATTAGTAGGGTTGGTTGGGAAGTGCTGGTGTCCGGCTTCCCCCCCTGGCCTCCAGATCTTCCATTTACCTAATTTCAGCAGGGAGTAGCCTGTAGAGAGGATAGCCAGTGCTAGCGATCTTTGCAAGCTGCCATAGGCCTTCAGACCTGTTTCCTCTGCCGCAATCCTGCCTCTGTCAGAGGAGGGGCAGGATCGTGGCAGAGAGAAGACAGCTCCGAAGGCCTATGACAGCTTGCAAAGATAGCTAGCACCTGTGATCCTCTCTGCAGGCTGCTCCCTGCTGAAATTAGGTAAATGGATGCACAGGAGGTCAAAGGGAACATGCAGGCCTTTTTTTTGGGGGGGTGCACAGTCCTTCAGAGGTGGTGGTACAGGCCTTCAGTGGGGACAGGCAGGCCTTTAGGAGTGGGGGGTACAGGCCTTCAAGGGGGGCATACCTTCATGGGAGGGGGCCCTAGTGTAGAAGTACACAGAGGGAGGGAGGGAAGGGGGAGTTTCAAAAAGACGTGCATATGCCAGACTTTGGGGGGGAAGAAATAATGGGTCTAAAAACAGAGGAGAGGGAGAGAGATGGTGGACAATAGGATTTAGGGAGAGAAGTTGGACAAAAGGGATGGTGTGGAGGGGGGATAGAGATATTGGATAGGAGGGTAGTTGGGAAAAGAAAGGAAGAGATGGTAGACCCTGGGGTGGTGGGGAAGGAGGGAGAGATGGTGGACCCTGGGGTGGTGGGGAAGGAGGGAGAGATGCTGGATGAAAGGGTAGTTGAGAAAAGGTGGATCTGTGGATGAAGATGAAAAAAAGGAAAGATATCAGACCTCCGGGGGAGGGAAGGGAAACGGAAAGGGTAGAAAGAGATGGAAATGGATGGTTAGCACTGAGAGAGAAGAAAGAAGGAGACCCTGGTAAGCAAGTTATCAAAAGACAACCAGAGCCTGGGACCAACAAGATTTGAATAATGACCAGACAACAAAAGGTAGAAAAATAATTTTATTTTCTGTTTGTGATTACAATATATCGGATTTGAAATGTGTATCCTGCCAGAGCTGGTATTAGATTGCAAACATGAGCTAAGATTTAACAAAGAGAGGAAAAGTCTCTTTTTTGTTTATTTTGTTTACATCACAGTGCCAGTGTGGTTAGGAGAAGGCAAAGGGGGTGAAGAGACTATAAAATAAACCCACCAGGATGTTTGAAAAAACACCCAATTGGGCAGGAATATCGAATCGAAAAATTGATTCAATAGGCTGAATCGAATCAAATTTTTTTTTTCCTGAATTGGGCAGCACTAGTATTAACTTTTTGAGCCTGCAATGGCTGAGCCAGAGAAGGATTTTGAAAATAACCCAGCTAATCACTTCTGAAAACTCATTGTACCCTAATGCAGCAGAAGCTAGTTCAGACTGAGCAGGAGCCCAAAAGACTAGAGAAAATTTGTGGGTCTAAAAATTGAGTAAAAATGTGATGATCATGCAATTCTTTGGTTATTAAATTTTCCTAAGCCCTTAATTCAGTTACAGATTGTGAGCCAATTGGACAGTTGGGGATGTTTTCCAAGCACCTTATATTAAACTAGTCTTTAAGCCCGTTACATTAACGGGTGCTAGAATATATGTCTGTCTGTCTTTCTTTCTTTCTGTTTCTCTCTCTCTCTCTCTCGCTGTCTCTCTCTCCTTGGCTCCCTTTTTCTGTCTGTCTCCCTCCCTCCTGCTGTCTGTCTGTCATTCTTTGCCTCCATTTCCCTGTGCAGCAGCATTTCCACCCCACTTCCCTGTGGAGCAGCAACAGCATTTCCCTCCCCCCCTCCCCGACTTCCCTGTGCAGCAGCAGCGGTATTTGCCTTCCCCTCCAGGTCCCTGTGCAGCAGTTGAAGCATTTCCCCCACCCCTTCTTTTCTCTTACAGCGATCTGCTCCTCTCCCTTCCCTTCCCGTGGTCTAGCCTGCTCCATGGCCCCCCCCCTTACCTTATAGCGTTCCCCACAGGCAGGCAGGCCCAGCTTCTTCCTTGCGGCTCGAGTCCTCTTCTTTGTCAGCCCCCCTTCCCTTCATGTCTGTCTGTCTGGGTATTTTTTTTCTTTGTCTCTCTCTCCTTGCATGCTGCCTGTCTTGTCATTTTTTTCTGTCTGTGAATCTCCCTGTGCTTCCTTCCTATGTCCATAGTGCCCCTTCCTATGTCCATAGTGCCCCTTTCTATGTCCTTAGTGCCCCCAGTGCCTCCTTCCTCCCCCCTCTGATGCCAGCCTGCCTTCCATTGAAACCCCCCAAGCCAGCCTGCCTGCCTCCCATCCCCCTGAGCAGCATATTTCCATGGAAACCCCCCCGATGCCATCCTGCGTGCCTGCCTTCCATTGAACCCCCCACCCCCCTCCAATGCCAGCCTGCCTCCCATCCCCCTTCCACCGAAACCCCCCCCCATTGCCAGTCTGCCTGCCTGCCTGCCTCCCATCCCCCTGAGTAGCATGTTTCCATGGAACCCCCCCATGCCATCCTGGCTGTCTGCCTTCCATTGAACCACCCACCCACCTTCCGATGCCAGCCTGCCTGCCTCCCATTCCCCTTCCACTGAAACCCCCCACCCCCATGCCTGCCTGTTTGCTTGCCTCCCATCCCCCTGAGCAGCATGTTTCCATGGAACCCCCCCATGCCATCCTGCCTGTCTGCCTTCCATTGAACCCCCTCACCCCTCCTCCGATGCCAGCCTGCCTGCCTCCCATTCCCCTTCCACTGAAACTCCCCCCACCCCGATGCCTGCCTGACTCCCCCCACCCCCCTCCCCCGCCGACCCTACCCGGCACAACTGAAACCCCCGTTGACTCTCCCACCGCTAAAGGGCTGACAAAACCGGCAGGAGCAGCAGCGTTCCAGGCACACTAAACGCTGCTTTGGATCTTCTACTGGCCTAATTTCCTCTGCCGCGTCCCTGATGACGTCATTGGGGACGCGGCAGAGGAAATTGGGCCATTAGAAGACCCGAAGCAGCGTTTAGTGTGCCTGGGACGCTGCTGCTCCTGCTGGGTTTGTCAGCCTTGTAGCGATGGGAGGGTCAACGGGGGTTTCAGTTGTGCCGGGTAGGGTCGTCAGGGGGGAGCGGGGGGTGAGTCGCGGCATGTTAGTGTTTAGCCAGGTGTGGCTGGTGACAGGAGCCGCGACGGCACCTTTAAACAGAAAAAATAACTCTGGCAATGGAGCTGGCCAACTGGCAGTTCAATTCTGAGCTTCAGTCTGGTCTGGCCTGCTTCCTGCTCGCCTTGCCGTATTTTTATTTTTTTTAGTTGAAAGACGCAGCGGTGGCTCGGTTCGAGAGAGGAGCCGTGGCGGCGGCTTGAGCATAAGCGCGATTGTTGTCCCTACCTTCTGCATGGTAATCATATTCTCTCCTCTACTACATTGGCTTCCCAAGCTTAACAGGCATACTTGGGTTTTCCTTTTAGCTGTTCAATCACTACCATGCACAGTGAGAGCTGGGGGTGAGGAAGGCCGCCGCAACCTCGCGGCTACCCCCAGCTATGTAACTTTTTTTTTTTTTAGTTGAAAGCCGCCGCCGCAGCTCCTCTCTCGATCCGAGAGCCGGGGGCGCGCATGCGCACTCTCATGTCCGTGACGGATCAGGGAACATGACTTTTGAGTGCGCATGCGCGGCCTAGCTTTTTTTTTTTTTTTTTTCCAACTAATTTTTATTAACAGATGCAACACAGAAGATACAGAAATCCAACGGTACAAGGGCACAAGGTCCAAAAAAGAGGGAATATAAATCGAACTGTAAAACGAGCAGACAATCACAGAAAAGAAAATTGGGCCGGACGAGCTCTGTACCCTATATTAGATATTTCATTGCTTGTGGAAGATGTATTGGCAGTATACGAATTAAAAACTGTATTGTGTTTTTTGACATAGAGTGATAATAGAGTGCTTCACTTACTAACCTGTGGGGTAGAAACATCCAAAGTATATTTAAAAGACCTAGTGCAAATCAATAAATGGGAATACTGTAATTGCACATTCTGTTTTCATAGCAGTATGCATGATAAAGCTCAATAAGTCTAGCTAGAAAGATGGGAAGGTGTGAAACTGTTACATTCATTCTTTCCCAGCACTGATGACAAGAGGGAGCAGCTATGGAAACAAGAGCTGGTGTCTGTCACTGTTGCTACAACAGTGCAAATTACTGTATTTAAGGGCAATTAAGTAGGCTTGCTGGCTGTGACACACTCAGCAGCAACTCTGTACTCTGGAAGTGTCTCTCCTTGCTTTACCTTAGGGTTCCTAAAGTCAAACAGCTAACTGCAGAGATGGAAAAATAAGAGGATGATTAAACTTGATGAACCAGATGGAAACAAACAAATCAATTTTAAATAATTTCTAGATCATTTCACTTTTGGCCAACTGAGCTGCGCTGGGGTGCGCTGGCGCACAAAATATTACCTCGCAGCGCACATGTTTCTCGTCACAGCGCACACAGTGTAGAGCACAGTTCTTCAACCGCCGGTCCGCAAACAAAATCTTGCCGGTCCGCGAAGGATTCGATCCCCGCCGCAACGAAAGGCCGGCGTCAGCTGACTTGCAACTTCCTGTTGCAGTCGCTGTGCCGGGACTCCTGCCTTCGCCGGGACTCCTGCCTTCCACCGCGTTTGCCTCCTGCCTTGTCTCCGCACCTCCAGACCAGCAGCGGCAGCTGTGTATGCTTTTAACTTCGGCACAGAGCTGCCCCTAATCAATAGTTTAGCGCGGTTTCATAAGGCAGCCTCGGGGCCTTTGCTAGGCCGGCCCACATCGCATCATCGAAGCGGGCCGGCTATCAAAGGCCCCGAGGCTGCCTCATGAAACCGCGCTAAACTATTGATTAGGGGCAGCTCTGTGCCGAAGTTAAAAGCATACAGAGCTGCCGCTGCTGGTCTGAACTCTTGGGCCGCTGAAGGAGGGCAAAAAGCAGCTGTCCTGGAGGTTTCCCTTCCTCTCGCCTTTACAGGTTCCTTTTTTCCACCTTTTTTTTTTTCCTTCAAACGGCAACGGGCCCCAGCATCGACATCAATCAAGTAAGTTCCACTGTCAATCAAGCGGTTCTGCTCGGCCAAAGCTTCCCCTGTGACATGAGCCACCCTCAGGGGAAAGAAAGTGACCCACAAAGGTGAGGGGAAGGGGGGCAGATGATGGAAGTTGGGGGGGGGGGAGAGAGAGAGAGAAGGGGCAGATGATGGAATGGAGGAGATGAGAGAGAGAGAGAGAAGGGGACAGATGATGGAAGTGAGAAGAAGGGAGAGAGAGCAGAAGGCAGATGGATGTCAGTTGAGAAGGGAGAGCAGATGCTGAATGGAAGTGGGGAAAGAACACATACTGGATGGAAGGAGGAGATAAATAAAGGGGGAAGAAAATAGTAAGATAATGGAGGGGTGAGGGAAAGGGGTGACAAGCTGTGTGTAGACACAGTGAAAAGAGGGAAACGGGACTAAATAGTAAGAAAGAATTTAATTTAGATGGAGGCAGAAAATAGAGAAGGAAGACCAGAGAAGAAAAGGGAAGAGAGAGCAGAGAATGATCAGATCTGAGTGGAGGAAATGAGAAGAGAGATATGCTAAAAACCACAGGGGGGAGGGAAGGATAGAGATGCCAGACCATGAGGGGAACAGAAGGAAGATGATGGATGCTAGACCAAATTGGGGGGTGGGGGGGGGGCAGGAGGAGAGATGGCAGGGAAAGACAGACAGTGAATGGAAGGGGCAGATGCTTGGCTGAAGAGACAGAGAAGGTTATCATGCTGCTGTACCGGGCCATGGTACGCCCTCACCTGGAGTACTGCGTCCAGCACTGGTACTTTAAGAAGGACACGGTACTACTCGAAAGGATCCAGAGAAGAGCAACTAAAATGGTTAAGGGGCTGGAGGAGTTGCCGTACAGCGAAAGATTAGAGAAACTGGGCCTCTTCTCCCTTGAGCAGAGGAGATTGAGAGGGGACATGATAGAAACATTCAAGGTACTGAAGGGAATAGACTTAGTAGCTAAGGCAGGGAGAACGAGAGGGCACTCTCTAAAGTTGAAAGGGGATAGATTCCATACAAACGTAAGGAAGTTCTGTGGTAGAAAGCAACATATTTATTTGGCTCATAACTTGCTGGCGCCCGATATTTTTAGCTCACAGTGAAAAAAGTTTGCTCACAACACCCGCCCGCTTAGAGGGAACACTGATTGTGAGGCCCTTCTAATCTGTCTTTTTTTGCCTTCATATTCGGTGGAAGACCTTTTCCCTGCATCCAGCTCCCTTTTCATAAAGGAATATATTCTAATGCTAAATCTGAGGCTACTTTTGTGAGACTCCTATGATATTTTGAATTAATTTCCAATGAAAAGTATTTGCTGCTTATGCATTTTTTTAGACTTTTCCATTCTCTTTAAGATACTCTTAAGTTTCACTGCGAGCCATGGAATAGAGGGTGATATACTCGCGTGGATTAACAGAGAGTGAGGATGAATGGACAATACTCGGACTGGAAAAGCGTCACAAGCGGAGTGCTGCAGGGTTCAGTGCTTGGGCCTGTGCTCTTCAACATATTTCTAAACGACCTAGAAATTGGCACGGCAAGTGAGGTGATTAAATTTGTGGACGATACAAAGTTATTCAGAGTAGTGAGGACACAGAAGGATTGCGAAGAACTGCAAAGAGACATAAATACGCTTGAGGAATGGGCCACGAAATGGCAAATGAGATTCAACGTGGATAAGTGCAAGGTGATGCATGTCAGTAACAAAAATCATATGCACGAATACAGGTTGGAGCTATACTTGGAGAGAGCACCCAGGAAAGAGACTTGGGAGTACTTGTAGATGAGTCAATGAAACCGTCCGCACAATGCGTAGCAGCGGCGGAAAAAGGGCAAACAGAATGCTAGGAATGATTAAGAAGGGGTTCACAAACAAATCTGAAAAGGTTATCATGCCGTTATACCAGGCTATGGTATGCCCCCCACCTGGAATACTGCATCCCAATACTGGTCGCCGTACATGAAAAAGGACATAGTACTACTCGAAAGGGTCCAGAGAAGAGCGACAAAAATGGTTAAGGGACTGGGCGAGTTGCCGTACAACAAGAGGCTAGAGAAACTGGGCCTCTTCTCCCTTGAAAAGAGAAGACTGAGAGGGGACATGATCAAAACATTCAAGATATTGAAGGGAATTGACTTAGTAGAGAGAGAGAAACTGTTCACCCTTTCCAAGGTGAAGAGAATGAGAGGGCACTCGCTAAAATTAGAAGGGAAAAGATTCCGTACAAACGTAAGGAAGTTCTTCTTCACCTAGAGAGTGGTAGAAATCTGGAACGCTCTTCCAGAGGCTGTTATAGGGGAAAGCACCCTTCACGGATTCAAGACAAGGTTGGATAAGTTCCTATTGGAACAGAACATACGCAAGCAAGGCTAGACTCAAATATGGTACTGGCATAACGAGGTTAGGGAATCACCCAGTGATAAAGTATCTGGAGTGAACATAAGAATTGTCATTGCTGAGTCAGACCAGTGGTCCATCGTGCACAGTGGACCACTGGTCTGACCCAGCAGCGGCAATTCTTATGTTATGTTCATTCCAGACACTTTATCATCACTGGGTGATTCCCTAACCTCGTTATGCCAGTACCATATTTGAATTGCATGCAAGGGTCTGAGCTGTCAGTCTTACTTTCTGGTCCGTGCCCGAGTGCTGATTGGCTCAGACACTGATAGGAAAGTAAGGCTTGACAGCTCAGACCCCACCCACCCCCCCAAAATAAGAAAAACAAACAAAAACCCCAAATTGAAGGATGACAGGGCTGTTCCTCCTGCCACTGGAGTCCCTGTCCTCCCTACACACCCAGCAGGAGGGATGCCTGCTCCTTCCCACTGCTAATAATTCCCACACCCAACAACACCCCTTCCCCCACTTCACGGGCATCCTTCCAGCTGGCTATCATTGGAAAGTAATAGAGGTATCAGGCAGGGGATCCTGCCAGCAGGAGACAGTAGGCATCTCTCCTGATGGGTGTCAGGGTGGGGGTGGGGGGTAGAGAATTACTGGTAGTATTTGAAAGTGAGCAACTCTCCTGCTGATCGTGTTCAGTGTGTTGGGGGGATCCTGGCAGCAGTGGGCGAGGGGGGTGTCGGTGGGAGGAGGGACTCTCTGCTACTCTCCCTGCCAATTAATCAGCTGAGCTGGCAGTACTTGGGGAGACCTGCGGCTTGGTTGATTGGGGCAGGAAAAGCAGCTTTGACAAGAGTAGTACTCTTCTAAGCAATCGCTAGGCACAGTTCCTCCTGCTCTTTACCAGCGATTCACCAAACAAATAGTGTGCATGCAATTTGTATGCTATAATGCTGAGAATTGCCTGTTAAAAAAAGTCACTCCTAGAGAATGACACGGTGACCTGTTCCCATGGGTGACTGCAGGAACAGGTAAAATCAATATCTGTTCACCGCCGGTATGGGGATAAAGCTTTTCACCGCTCTTCCCCTCCTTCTCTCCCCATGCGGCAACAGCATTTCCCTCCCCCCTTCCCTGTGCAGCAGCAGTGGCATTTCTCTTCCCCCCCCCTCCCTTCCCTTCCCTTCCCTGGAAGCGATTGGCTCCCCTGCTAAAGTAGCTTTTCTGCTCACAGCTGCGGGTGGCTGCTCCCCACACCCATGTCAAAAGCCTTCTCTCTGGCGTAGATCACATGAGGAGCCGCCGCCCGCAGCTTTGAATGGAGAAGCGTCCACAACAAGAGAGCTGACACTCAATCATCGTGCCCAGACTCCAGGCCGCAAACTAGTACCTGGCGGGCTGTGAGTTTGAGACCGCTGCAGTATTGCAATTGCTCTGAGAAGGACCCAATCCCTAGCCTCCGGTCCAAACTACAGCTATGTGAGCTTGCACATTTCTAGTACACAGTACAATAGTGTTGATATTTTGGCAAGCATTCTAATGAAGTGATTAAAAATCCAGTGCATTGTTGTGGAAGACTCATTCCCGTTCACTAAGTATGTCCATCACTACATAAATTAATTGCACAAAGTGATTCCCATCCAACATGATGGTAATTATAAAAACAGGAATAAAACACACTTTTCTTTTTTTGGCATTTCTTATTCAACTGTGCCATTGACTTAGTAGTTTATAATTGTTTATATCAGTTATAAAAGCAGGTAGGCAAGATGTGTTTGTGTCTTTATAAATGGGCTCCTGCAATGACTCCCAATGGTACGTACATTCACTTGCACAAATTTTGTGCTTGCTTCAAAGAAAGTATAACTGTGTATATGTGTATATACAATATATTTGTGTGGGTGCTGAACAAAATGGATGTGTATTTTATAAAGTATGCTTATACATCAGGGCTCTCCGTCAGTCTTTGAGGGCTGCGATCCAATCAGGTTTTCAGGATTTCCTCAATGAATTTGCATGAGAGATATTTGCATGCACTGCTTCCATTATATGCAAATAGATCTCATGCATATTCATTTGGGAAATCCTGAAAACCTGACCTGGTGAGGGATGAGGTTGGATGCCCCCATTATACATCATAACTCTTGTTCTGCTCTGCCCAAACAGTGACTCCAAAAGCAAAGGCTGATACACTATTTTGGCTAAGCACTTTACTAAAGGAGTCCCCAAAGTTCTGTATTTTCCAGCTTTTACTTATCTTCCATCTCTCTTAGTTCTTCTTTTTTTCATCTATCTTGACTCTCTTCTTTATCTCCTCCCTAAACTTGACGTAAAATAAATAGAGCCAACCCTTCCTTACTGATTGGATGTTTTTCTTTAATGAGCTTACCTGCATAGGATACCAGAACTGTATAAAATTCTATCTAGAAAATGAAAAATTTAAATGCCATACCTGAGTTTTACTCACTTTTCTCTATAAATGTTTTTTTTCCTAATCTCTTTAAAGGAGAGTTTGACGTCTTCAATTCTAGAAGGCTTCAGCTACACTGGAACCCTTACAATGACTCACTTGCTTGTTATTTTCTGAGGAAAATTTCAGGAGACCTTTGAAGTTAATTTATTGGGAAATTTGTCTCCTTTAAAAATGCAGAGTTCCTGCTTTCTTTCAGTGGCTTCAGACAAAATTTTCTTTAATTGAACAGCTTTAAATTCAACTAAAATTATACTCTTCTTCTTCCTCCTATTTATTATTTCTATAGTGCTTTTAGGTGTACATTATACACACAAGAGATAGTCCATGCTTGAAAGAGTTTACAGGACAAAAGAGTGCTCAGGTAGGGAATTACAAAGGGAAAGATGAGGTAGATGGGGTAGGGGACTATAGAAGGAGTGACAAACAGATCTGGGTGCTTTATAAAAATATACCTTGTCACCTAATACCCTCCTATGGCCGGTGGATGTCAAAGAAATGTTTATTGGTGCTAGATCCTCAGTATGTGTTGCATTAGGATATGAGGTGTGCAGCAGCATTCTGAACAGACTGAAGGAGAGAGAGAGATGGCTTAGCAGAAGATCTGCGAGAAGCAAATTGCAATAATCCAGGTAAGAGGTGATGAGGGTCTTGGCATTATGTTCAGAAAGGAAAGGCCAGATTTTAACGATGACATAGAGAAAGGGCAAGTTTTAGCATCTGTTGGATATGTAAAGAGAAGAAAAGAGAGGAGTCAAAGAACCACTCAGTTCTTCATCTGTTTACTTCCCTCTGAAAGACGGGTCTCAGAGAATTTAATTCCCTTTTAAGTTGGGGTTTATGACCCACACTTTCAGATAAATGTCTTGCCCCAAAGAATTAACATATGCTGAAGTTACACCACAGTTCAATTCACTAATTTACTAATTTTGTTCTCTTTAAGGAAAAACTTAATTATCCCCAAAACTATCCTCAGCAAATCCTACCTTTTTAGTTAGATTTAAAGAATCTATACTGCAAAACTTTTCCATTTACTGCTCAAGCATGTTCATTTTATTTACTTCAAACAAACTTGACATTCACATTCTAAATTCAATTTCTTTTCTCTCACACTCTCTCAATCAGCAGCTGTCAATAACACCTCTGTATTCAGCTGTGTCTGTTGCTCTCCAGTCTCCACCAACTGTCTTTGGAACAGGTAACCTAACTGAGTAGAACAGCCAATCAGGAAACCGCTTTCATCTGTTTTCAAACTCAGACATTCCATTTCTTATTTTTAATTAAAATAAATATTTAAAAGCTTCATTTCTGTTTTAATCACCTGAATACAGGTCTTACATATGTGCTAACATGAATTCTATTAAAAACTAAACTTATCTAATATAATAAAGAGCTAGCCGCGCATGCGCACTCCTATTTGCGTGTTCTGTGCGCTGTAGGTCTGTGGCCTAAGGAGTGCGCATACGCGCTAATACGTCACCAGCCTATCGCCTCCACAAGCCGGACCGCAGCCAGACGACGTTCTCCGTTTCTCCTGCCGCCGCCGCCGATCTCCGTTTCTCCTGCCGCCGCCCACCCCCTTCTTTTCCCGCGGGCCCAAATGGCGATTCCAGCAGCGTGTACATCAGTCTCCACACGCTGCTTCGGGCCCTTCTACTGCCCTGATTTGCTCTGCCGCGTCTCTGATGATGTCATCAGGGACGTGCCAGAGTAAATCAGGGCAGTAGAAGGGCCCGAAGCAGCGTGTGGAGACTGATGCAAGCGCTGATGGAATCACCACCTTTGTAGTCCCGCCCGCAGGAAGGGAAAGGGGGGGGGTAGAGGAAATGCTAATGCTGCTGCACAGGGAACTGGTGGGGGGGGGGGAGGGAAATGGAGAGGAAGGGAATGTTGCTTTGGACAGACAGACAGACAGAGAGAGGAAGGGAAACACAAAGAAAATAAGAAATACACAGGGGCAGGTGCTCAGGGAACTGGTGTGGGGGGGAGGGAAATGGAGGGGGATGGAATGCTGCTTTGGACAGACAGAGAGAGGAAGGGAAACACAAAGAAAATAAGAAAGACACAGGGGCAGGTGCACAGGGAACTGGTGTGGGGGGAGGGGGATGGAATGCTGCTTTGGACAGACAGAGAGAGGAAGGGAAACACAAAGGAAAATAAGAAAGACACAGGGGCAGGTGCACAGGGAACTGGTGTGAGGGGAGGGAAATGGAGGGGGATGGAATGCTGCTTTGGACAGACAGACAGAGGAAGGAAGGGAGACAGAAAGGAAAGAAGAAAGACACAGAGTCAGGGAGATACACAGAAAGACAGACAGGCAAAGGGGGCCAGGGACAGAGACAGACAGAAAGGACAGCGGGAGCCGCATCAGGAGGGGTGCGGGATGCGGCAGTGGGAACTTTTCCAATGGGTGCAACTGGGCAGCTGTCGGGAACCTCTGATCAGGGGCAGAGCAAGGTAAGAGTATCATAGGGATAAGAAGGAGGAGGAAGGATAAAAAAGGAAGGGATGCCTACTGCTGGACAGGGGGAGAAGGAAAGAGATGCTGATGGACAGGGGAGGTGAAGAAAAAGGAACGGAGGACTAATGTTGGACAGAGGGAGAAGGAAAGAGGTGCTGCTGGACAGGGGGGAGGTAAAACAAAGGGAGAAGGGCTGCTGCTGCATAAGGAGAGCAGTGAAGGGGTGGTGGTGGACACAGTGGAGGTAAAAGAAAGGGAAAATGGACAGGGGGAGCAGGCAAGGGGTGGTGATGGACAGCCAAGGAAAAAGAAAGGCAGAAAGAAAGAAAGCGGCTAAGGAGAGAGAGAGAAAAAAAGACAGACACACACACATATGTTCTAGCACCCGTTAATGTAACGGGCTTAAAGACTAGTAAAGAGATAAAAATACCAAAACGAAGAAACTTTTAAAATTCCAGTATTTTGCATACAGTAGGGACTCATTTGACACTATAGTATATATCCACAACCTTACAGCACTCTCGCTCACAGGTTTAAACATCTATAGTAGCATTTGAAGGGGGGGTTATAGTTCAGTTTTAAAAATGAGTGTTATTGCAGGTCCAAGGTAGGGAGAATGAGAGGGCACTCTAAAGTTGAAAGGGGATAAATTCCGTACAAACGTAAGGAAGTTCTTCTTCACCCAAAGAGTGGTAGAAAACTGGAACGCTCTTCCGGAGTCTGTTATAGGAGAAAACACCCTCCAGGGATTCAAGACAAAGTTGGACAAATTCCTGCTAAACTGGAACTTAAGCAGGTGAAGCTGGACTCATTTAGAGCATTGGTCTTTGACCTGGGGGCCGCTGAGTGAGCGGATTGCTGGGCAAGATGGACCATTGGTCTGACCCAGCAGTGTTCTTATATATCCTTGGACACTTTCCATGCATGAAAAATTGCACCATTTTTGGGCTCCCTGGATTCCTCTTGTCTTTCCAGTATCATCTGGGGTTCTTTGCACGATTGAGAACCGCGGAAAATACAGTGGCACCCCTGCACTTCTACTCTGAAGTCTCCCCTCCTTTCCCAGCAGTAATTTAAATTTGGGTGTTCTCAATCCTGATTTTTCTCTCTGTACTCTTCCTGGCCTGGCCGAAAAATGGGCCCTTTGCACATGCGTGGCTTGAGCCATCACCACCTTTTGGAGACTTGGCCCAATGCTACCTGCATTCCCCCAGGCTTTTATTAGTTTGGTTTTGTTTTTTAAGCCTGTCCTCCCAAAAGAGCCTAGAACGGGCATACATAATATGAGAAAGCAGTTTAACAATTACTTTTGAACTAACATGGGTCTTGGGGACTATTTACGAATAGGATGGGTTCTCCAATTATTAGCAGTTTTTTTTTTTTTTTTATAAATACAGTATCATGGTTTAAACAATTTCTCATAACATAGGTGCTGGTACTATTTATGATAGCAACACAGATTTGGCAGATTTATGCAGTTGATAGGAATTTGGTTTGCGGGTTAAGATGTGTGTAGAATCTGCTCCGCACTGGTTTATAGGTGGGAGTAGTCTATGACTCTACTAGGAAAGAGAGTGGTTTTTACCACTTTCCTGAAGTTAAGTTGCCTAGTTATTGATCTGATAGTAGGCGGGATTTCATTTCTTAATCTGGGAAGAAAGTTGGAGTAAATTCGCCTGCGGGCATTTTCTAGTTGCAGGGTTTGTGCTGGTAGAGTAGAGTCTTCCCTGATGGCTGCTCCTGGCCTCCCCAATGGCTCCTGTGCCCCAACATGGCTGCGATTCACAGGGATTCGCATCTGCCAAGAACTTCATGGTAGACACAGCTGCCAACAGTACCACCTGGAACCTTCCGGAGGCAGGGAGAACTCCAAACCC
The DNA here is from genome assembly GCF_902459505.1 of Geotrypetes seraphini. Classification (NCBI taxonomy): domain Eukaryota; kingdom Metazoa; phylum Chordata; class Amphibia; order Gymnophiona; family Dermophiidae; genus Geotrypetes; species Geotrypetes seraphini. The sequence goes on along the minus strand of NC_047093.1, from coordinate 91,927,672 downwards.
CCCTTCCCCGGTAAAAAAACATTTATTTAACCCTGGTTACCATAAACATTAGATAAAGTATGTTTGGCTGTGTGCTTAGGATCTGGATCATTGCCTGGTAAAACAGGGAGGTGGCACATTTCTATAACCACACAATACATCAGAACAAATTGTGAATAGAATGGATGATGGCTAACGTTCAGAGGCATTGGACACTCCTCACAGCTGTGTAAACCACCATCATGTACTGTAGTAAGAGATATAGGTTTAAGAATGTGACACTTTTATATCATGCTAGGGAATATGCAGGTGTGGTGGGTGGGGGGAGGTTAGTACAGTGGTTTTCTCTTTATCTTTGCAGCTCAGCATTCCCTTTTCATCCAGGTTTTGTTTCAGCAAGGATGTAGGATAAGGCTACTGAGTTCTGGTCCTGAAGGTCCACAGGCAGGCCACGTTTTCAGGATATCCATAATGAATATGCACGAGAGAGATTTTGCACACACTACCTCCTTGGTATGCAAATCTCTCATGCATATTCATAGATATCTTGAAAACCTGGCTTGCCTGTGAACCTTGAGGACTGAAATTTGAGTAGCCCTGCTGTAGGAAAAGAATGCTACAGGTATAAATGAGTATCTAGAGGGCAGCCACAAACATATAGTTTGCCTGTTAGGCTGATGGGGGGGGGGGGGCAAAGGGATAAGGAGGACCAATTGAGGAAAGGGGACCCATTCAGCATTAGCACCCACACTATCTAGTGGGGCACCACATCTCCCCATATCAAAATCAAAATTCCAAAACATTCTGAGAAAAGTCATCTTACTAGTAATATAAACACATGCTAGCCAATATTCATTGCTATTTAACTGGCCAGAAATGGCACTGACTGGTTTAAATATCACTTAGCCACTAAATATGAATATTCAGTGTGAGAACTAATTATATCCACTGATTATATCCGCTGAATATTCCTAGTTAGTGGTTAAAGGTTTCAGCTATATTGCATGATAACAAGCAATTTTTAGCATTGACTGATCAAGTTTAATGGTCAAATTGGACCATGCCAAATAGCAGTCCTATATTTGGCCACTAAACGTAATCAATATTGACTTAGCTGGTTAAGTTTACACCAGCCAAAAATAAACCAGATATCCAGTGCCGGTCACTGGAAATGGCCCAGCATTGAATAACTGTGGTTTTCTCCGACCACAGGAGTTAGCCGGCCTGCCTCCTGAGGTCTGAATATTGGTCAGATTAGGGTTGCTCTGATTGTTGCCACCTGGTTTCTATGCACTGATCATAGCAGATACATGATATAAAATCATTAACTCAGCCCAGGGTCATTACCTATATAACCATTATTATGAAAATGTTTGAATACTTTATAGAGGAGTGACATTTATTATTTTTGTTCACCCTCCCTGACATTTTGCCAATTATTTGGTTTCCCCATTGATTTATTGACTAAGTCTACATCCATCTTTGGCATTAACTTTTAACATTCAACTTTCTTCCACTTTTCTTCTTAATTTGTAAACTTTTCCATGCCTTCCCCTCTTCTCCATCCATATGCACCATCTCCTCCCTCTCTCTGCCCTTCCTTTCCTCTCTATCCATGTACACTATGTCCTTCCTCTCTCTTTCCCTTCTCATTTTCCCATGGTCTGGTATCGCTTCCCTCTTTTCCTTCCCTCCTCCCACCCTGACATCTCTCCTCCTTCTCTCCCCTTTCCCTATCTTCCTCCATCTCATCACCCCTTTCTGTGGTCTGCTCTCTCTCCTTTCCTGGCAGTCTGGCATATCTCTCTCTCCTCATTCCCTTCCATCCCTGCTCCACATCTTTCTCTCCTTCCCTTCCCCCTCCTGTGATCTGGCATTGTTGTCCTCCCCTTCCCTTCCTTCTTCTTCCCACAGAGAGCTGGCATTGCTTTCCTCCCCTTCCCTTCCTTCTTTCCACAGCGATCTGGCATTACTTTCCTCCCCTTTCCACCCCATCTCCACAGCCAAGCATCTCTGCACTACCCTCTCGCTCCGTACCCCTCCTCCCCCGATGGAATCCATCGCTCTTTATTATTATTTTTTTTTTACCCTTTTTGTTTCCAGCACTACACTCTTTGGGCCACAGGCAACATGAGTGAACACACTGCCTTCTTCAGCCCCAGAAATTTTCCCAGTGCTATAGCTTCCTGCTACGAGAACAGGAAACTGTAGTAAAGGGAAAGCTTCCAGGGCTGCCAAAGGCAGCATGTTTACTTCACTCATGCTGCCTACAGCCTGTAAAGTAGTGCAGAGCTGGAGACTAAAAGAGTAAAACAAAAACAGTGCTGGATCTGAAAATGGAGGAGGGGGGGATGATATTCTGTAAAGGCTCCGTGGGCCACCCTAGAGTTCTTGGAGGGCCGCCATTGGCTTGTGGGCCTTGCAATGAAGACCACTGCCTTATTTCTAAGATTGCTCCTGCCTCTTTTCTTGCCTGACCAGCTGAAGGTATTTAAGATAAATGCCAAAACATATATTTGTTTCCTCAATATTCTGCTTTTCTAAATTAGGACATACTTTTCGGGAATGGGAGGGAGATTGAATCTGGAGCTGGAGTGTGGGGAATGACTAGGTCTTCAGCTGCTGTGTTATTATTGAGACTAGTCTATTGTGTGGACGGGCGAGGAAAATAGCTTTTGTTGGGTAGTTTTTAAAATTTTTTTCCTTTTCCTATGGGGGCTGGAATTTGCAAATTTAATTACAGGGGAAAGTGATAGTTAAAGATATGTTTTATAGTTTTTCTACTATGTGTGGAGAGAGGAAAATGCTTTGCTGCCACCTGCTGGTTTATTGTAAGGTGTCTAAAAGCATAGGATATAATAGAATGTAAGTAAAGCTATTAATCTGAAATGGATTAAAGAATCCAAGTAAAGGGATGTTAAACACACAGGCTGGTACTGTTGATATTTCAAGAAACTCATTTGTCAAATGCAGAAGATGGAAGAAAATGAGTTAGGGGTGATGCATATGTTGTGCTCACTCTTGCTGCAGCCTCAGAAGGAAGAAAAGGTCCCATTAAAATAAGTTGTGCTTTAAAGACCTGGTATGTTTAAAAATGCAGAAGACAAGGGCATTAAGTGTTGATATTCATCATGTGTTAACTGGGTTCAGCATTGATATTCAGCAGCACTTAACTAGAGTGCCGCTGAATATCAGCACCGATTATTGTAAAACTCTGCACTTAGTGCAGGGGCTGTCGGGGGGAGGGGTGGGCAGATGTGAAGCCAGGGTTATTGGAGCACTACCTGTATTGAATACTGGGGCTCTGATCACTATCTGTCAAACAGGATTGTATATGTACAGTAGTAGTCTCAACTTGCCCTGATGGCTGTTCAGGTACTGGCAATAAATAACAGCAGTATCTGGATATCTTCTAGGAGCTGCTGAAAGACTGAAATAGTCAATGCCCGTACCTAGAGATAGGCCTGCACTGAATATCCAGGTCTAATTCATCCTTTGGTGCTCAGCATTAAAAAAAAACAACAACCAAAAAAAAAACAACCTGCAGACAGCCGTGGGGTGAATATTAACCCCAAATTTTTTCAGTGCAGTGCTAGGAGATATAGCATAGTCCTGAGGAAAATATCTGCAGTGCTAATCAACACTAAGATATTTATTTCAGTAATCTATTTCCAGAATATAACCCACAGTACAACTACATGATACAAAGCTTGCAGTAAGTGTAAAACTACTGGCAGAGTGGTGGTGCAGACTTGTCCAGATATGAAAAATATTGGCTTATGATGGAGACTGCTGCAGTCCCAGTGCCAGGTTGCCATAGCAACTTGCAGAGAGTATCAGTGTACCACTGTAATCTCTCTAGTGCTTTGCAGTGCATAAGTCATTAACTTTTCCTGGGCACCATGCACTTCTCATTGGTTTTGCTCTTGTACAGGTGGGAGCCTTGTATTTTTCATTTTATTTCTGCAGATTGTGCCTGTAATTAGGTTTTCATAGCATATTCCATGGTCGGTAAAACTGTCGAAACCGATGGTAGGCCATTGTGGGACTTTCTCAACTTATGAAAAAGCTAGTACTTACAGAAGATTCTAGCACAGTGGTTCTAAATTCTGTCCTGTGTGACCCCCCCCCCCCCCAGCCAGTCAGATTTTCAAGATATCCTAAACGAATATGCTTGAGGCAGATTTGCTTGCCTGTCACTTTTTATTATATGCAAATCTGCCTCAAGCTTATTCATTTAGGATATCTTGAAAATCTGACTGGTTGGGGGTCACACAGGACAAGTTTAAGAACCACAAAAAAATTGACCCATGAAACTTCAGACCAGACAAATAGAAAAAAATAAACAAAAATCATGACCAGCTATCTATGATATATGTATGATTTCTATCACATGTTCTCTTTATGCTATTTTGTATGTTAAAAAATTTCAATAAAAAAGATTTTAAAAAATGAAAAATCACAACCAGCACATAACTGAAACAAAAAGTGTGACCTAATGGCATGTTTCCCCTTTCCTGATTTGGCAAATTCTGGCATATCAGAGGAGGACACGTAGTTGAAATAGCCACAATAAAATGTATCTCAGTAGAGTTAAGGATATAAGTGGGGAGTAGGTATGGGATGTGGATAGTGGTTGATGTTTGTGTGTGTATACCTATTTATTGAAAGCTAGAGAGTAAGTCACATTTAGCTTGCTCCTATCAATGCAATATAAATTAATAAAGAAACACATTTTTTTGTTCCTCTGCTGACTTAATTGGTAAAGAAAACAAGATCCTACTTACCTGGTCCAGGGAGGAGATTCCATTAAGACAAAGATAAAAGAAAAACAAAGAGCATTGGTTCCATGCAATACACACATCTTGCCAGCCTCGGTGGATAGAAGATATGTGAAGAATCTTTGTACTCGTAATCCTGGGAGTAGTGGTATATATTTGACCAAAATAGCCCCTAGTGTCTGCAAAGAAGCCCAAGACAGGCAGGGGCCCTCTTCAACTGCTCTTGTATTTTCTGAGGGGCCTTTCTGATAGTTTGAGGTCTCTTATTTTGAACTTAAATAAAATGAACATTTAAGCTGCTAGGGGCAGAGTCTAACACCAGTCGATATATCTCTGGGTTTTATTTAACCAAGCCTTGTTTTATATCTTGAGATTAATATTACAATAGACAACCTAACTGCTGTGGCAATTATAAGTGACACCAGCTTTCAAAGGGAAGGTACATGAGGTGGCGGCGAAAAGGGCGAACAGAATGCTAGGAATGATAAAGAAAGGGATCACGAACAGGTCAGAGAAATTTATCATGCCGCTGTACCGGGCCATGATGCGCCCTCAACTTCAGTACTGCATCAAGCACTGGTTGCTGTACATGAAGAAGGACATGGTACTACTTGAAAGGGTCCAGAGTGTGATATGCAGCCTATGCCTGCTAGGAGTGTCACCTAGAGCAGTGCACAGATATAAACCAGGCTCTACTCATTTAAACCTTATTCTGAGCCAATAGATGGCTTTCCTTCTTTGTCCTGTGGAGGCAGCGGGAGAGCAGGAGTGCAAGGTTCCCATCCCCCACAGAATCCCAGTATGATTACCTGGAAATCCTTTCCACCTGAGGGTTTGGGGGCGGGGCTGCAGACTGCTAACCCTGAGAACTAAGCTTCTTGAGAATCAGAGGCAGCAGGAGCAGGACAGGCCACAGCGCTCAGGGCTGAGAGCTCTTGATAGCAGTCAACCTCCAGAATCCATGGAGTTGACAGAGGCTGGGGAAGAAATTCCTCTTAGTTTGGAGGAACCGCTTGCCATGGAACTGGAGCTGATCCCTGAGACAAATGCTGAGTTGCCTAATGAGATTATTCCCATGGAAGTCTGCTGTATAAAAAACAAGTAACTGACTCTGTTGCTGTGAGTACTTCAAGTTTATCTTTGCTGATTTGTTTGCAAGTGCTGGATATCTCTGTGCCAGCTGAAGAGTGAAGAAGCTCTTTTGTTGAACTGTGCAAGGACTTCATTTTGATTTTTGTTGTTTTTTCTGAAAGTTTATTGTTCTTTACCGGGTGAGGGGAAATGGACTGTGGCAGTCAGAGGCAGTGGGGTTTGCCCCGTGTTCATTGTGGTGGGATAGTGGGCCTAATTACTGACAATTTAAAACCACACGGAGCACACTGTCTGACCAGCATGTTGCTGCTGAAGAAGTCGGTGCGGCTGCACTGACTTAGGCTGAATTGGTACAGCCCTGGAGTTAATTGTTTTAGTTTTGGAGTTTTTCTTTTTTTTGTTACTTACACTTTTTGGACTGTGATGTGAATGTGGACTCAACTCTGCTGGGGAAGATTTTTGCTGTGTTTTTAGACTCCCTTTATTTGATGCACCCACAGAGACTATTATCTTATATAAGATTTGGCAATAGTGACTTTGAGCCTATGTTCTTGAACAGAATCAGCCTGACAAGCTTTCTGTTATTTTTGAAGAATAAAGTTCCTGTTTTCGCTGAAAAAGTGCTTATCTGGTTGGGTGGTGTTTCTTGCTCTAAACGCTATATTATTTTTCTCTTTGTGCTGCCCGCAGCGGCTCACAAGAGTTTTCTTGTACCAGTGACCCAAGACACCTTGCCTGGAGCTTACCGGTTACAAAAGAAGAGTGACTAAAATGCTTAAAGGGCTGGAGGAGTTGCTGTACAGTGAGAGATTGGAGAAACTGAGCCTTTTCTCCCTTGAAAAGAAGAGACTGAGAAGGGGACATGATCGAAACATTCAAGATACTGAAGGGAATAGAATTAGTATATAAAGACAGATTGTTCATCCTCTCCAAGGTAGGGAGAACGAGAGGGCACTCCCTAAAGCTGAAAGGGGATAGATTCCGTACAAACATAAGGGAGTTCTTCTTCACCCAGAGAGTGGTGGAAAACTGGAACGCTCTTCCGGAGTCTGTTATGGGGAAAACACCCTCCAAGGATTCAAGACAAAGTTGGACAAGTTCCTGCTAAACTGGAACATACACAGGTGAGGCTGGACTCATTTAGAGCACTGGTCTTTGACCTGAAGGCCGCCGTGTGAGCAGACTGCTGGGCAAGATGGACCACTGGTCTAACCCAGCAGCGGCAATTCTTATATGAAAATTACCTCATGGAAATTGCATGCACAAATTTACATCTGCTTTTTGTAGCCCACACATTTTCCATTTTATTTTTTTTATATCTTTATTATTATTGATGTTTTCAGGTTTGTATCTCAGTCATTCAACGTATTCATAAGCTCTTAATGACATAAACTGTTTATAAATGTCAAATTTCTGCCTTAACATAAACTTTGTGCTGAGGCTTAAACCAAAGCCAGAAATCATTCCCATTGGGGAATTTCAAATATATCTTTGGGGGGGAGGGGTAATAAAGTTAGGAAATTTTGAACAGAAATGCATAGAGACATTCCAAATGTGACCTCAGTTTGTACACCTGGGATATATGGCAAATCCCAATGCAAATAACAAAAAAAAATTTGTCAAATTATTTATGTCTAGAAGCAAACTTAGTAATTGCTGGAAGCTCTAAAAAAAAAAGTAAGAATGGTGGCATAAAGTTTGGCATATATCCCCCATGTAAAGCATGTCTAAAGTTAGGTGCCTACATTGGCGCCCCTATCCAATGTAGGGGCTTAATAGGCTAAATCTGCACTGATAATTGGTCCTCAACACCTCTTAACTAGCACTGATTGGAGTTAATTGAAAGTTATGTGCCTAATTTGGTAGGTGTGATTCCACAACAAGTTCAAGTTTATTGACATTTGATCTATCGCTTAATCGTTTGCTAAGCGATGTACATAATTATAAAAGGAGAGTAGAGTTACAAAAAGACAAACCAAATGACAGATATTTGACGACAAGACAGAGTTGGGAGGAGAGAGGGGGAAAGTTACAACTTTTTCATTTAGAAGAGAGAACAAAAAAGGAAAAGAACAAAGGGGGACGGGAGAGTTAAAAATCTGTAATTATTAAGCGAGTCTAAAATTTAAGTGTTAAAGGCATCTTTAAAAAGATGATTTTTTAAAGAAGGTAAGATCTTTTTCATTTTTAATATATTGTGGTAATGAGTTCCAGTTAAGCGCTTAGTGCAAACTAAAAGTGCCTAGTTAAAAATGGGCATGGTTAGGGAGTGCATTTTTGAATTGGGTGCCTGTTTTTCCACTAAGATCTATTGGGCGCATAACTTAAGTGCAGGCCTTAAGCCCAAGAAACCCTGACATAAATAGAGTGTGCCTAAATGTTAGAATGCTTAGTGCCATCTAACTTTTATAGAAACCTGCTTAGTGCTGTACTAGTTGGTGCCAAATTTTTTTTTTTTTTTTTTTTGGTAATATATAGAATTGGGCCCATAATGGAGATGAAACGGTATGTAGCAATAATAAGAGGGATTGTCTTTTTTATCATAGAAATTTTCTGGGTGTAGTAATGGCAGGATGGGAGATTAGAGGAAGGGGGCAGGGAGGAGAGGGGATTAGGTGCCCCCTTCTTAATTTCTTCCCTGGGCCTCGGCATGTCTAAACCCTGTCACTTTAGACTTACCCCATCTGCCATACAGCCCAGATGTAGAGCCATGCGATTTCCATCTTTTTTCCCCCAAAATTGAAGGAATACCTTCCGAGGGCATCAGTTTGACTCGAAAAGAGGTGGAAAAGACTGTGAGCAAATGGTTGAAGACTAGATGGGCAATTCTTTCAGAGCAACATTTCAATTGTTGGCAGAAATGTATGGTGAATGGTGGAAACTATGTAGAAAAGTCAATGCATGTATTAAAAGAGCAAGTTTCAAGCTTTATTTTTGGTTTTTATTCATTACAAAATCTTCATTTAAACAAAGGTTATGGAGGTAGAGGCATTTACTTTTCATTTAACCCTTGTACATGCATGCTAATACCTAAAGTGTATTCTTTACCAGAAAAATATTATTTGTTGGCAAAATTTTTTAATCTGGTGATTAAGATTAGAAAATTCAAGTTGTAAAACACAAGGATGAAATTTGATGAATTTGGTATGCTTCTAGTTGAGAGCAGCTTAGCCTGGAGCTGTCATCTGGTGTCTGTAGATCCACCCAGTGATAGAGCAGTCTTTATCCAGTAGCCCTCGAAATTACTTTTCCTGGCAGACAACCTTCCTGATGGACCAGATCTTATCTAAAGGTGTAAAATGGGACTATAGCTCTCTTAGCAAGCCCAATTGTAGAAATTTTATCTTCTTGAAAGAGATTTTTTTGTTTAGTCATGATGATTTTGTTTCCATCACAATGTCCGTTAAAAAAGGAATATAGTTTGCAGCTATCTAGCTAGTTTTTAGCTGTCAAGGTGTTACACCATAGGCTTAGCAAAAATATACACATGCCCCCCTCCCCCTCCTCCCTCCTCCTGTTATTCAGCAGTGCTTAGCCAGCTGGGAATGGCTCCTGGTCAAATGAGTGCTGCTTAGCCAGATATCTCTCACTGAATATCTGGATCACTAGCTAGCTGGGTGACCAGCTATGTCGCATGACATAGCCAGTCACTGCTGATATTCAGAGGCTGGCTAGCTAAGGCTTATCGGCATAGCTGGCTAAGTCCATAGAAACAAACTTTAAATGGGAAATTCAATATTGGCTGGATACGGCTCAGGCATTGAATTTCTGGGATTGCTGCAGCCTGTGGGAGGTTGCTGGATGGCCTTCCATGGGCTGACTATCAGCACCTTGGCAAATTAGTTCTAGTCAAGCACGTTTAATTTTTTTTGCAATTTTCTTGAAAATGTCTGGGCACTCTTATTTGAAGAAGAGAGTTGCAAAGCCTGTTAAATATGAGGATAAATCAAAAAGTAACGGCAAAATACATTTAACAGCTTTAATAGAAGAAACTGTGATCAACTGAACATATCACTTCCACATATTCCCCAGGTGCGAGGGTAGTGATCAATGGAGATTGCTCTGAGGAAAGGGATGTTACCAGTGGTGTGCCTCAAAGGTTCTGTTCTTTAAAACATTTTTATTGCTGCAGAGATGTCTGGTAAGATTTGCTTCTTTGCGTATGATACCAAAATCTGTAATAGTGTAGACACCCAAGATGGTGTGAATAACATGAAGAAAGACCTAGTGAAGCTTGAAGAATGGTCTGAAATTTGGCAGCTAAAATTTAATTTTAAGAAATGCAAGGTCATGCATTTGTGCTGCAAAAACCCAAGGGAATGGTACAGTGCATGACAGAAGAGCAGGACTTGAGTGTGATTGTATGTGATGATCTTAAGGTGGCCAAACAGATTGAAAAGGTAACAGTGAAAGCTAGAAGGATGCTAGGGTGGGTAGGAAGAGGTACAGTCGGTAGGAAAAAGGAGGTATTGATGCCTCTGTATAAGACTCTGGTGAGACCTCATTTAGAATATTGTGTACAATTCTGGAGGCCACACCTTCAAAAAGATATAAAAAGGATGGAGTCAGTCCAGAGGAAAGCTACTAAAATGGTACGTGGCCTTCATTATAAGGCGTATGGGGGCAGACTTGAAGATCTCAATCTATATACTTTGGAGGAAAAGCGGGAGAGCGGATATAGATGTTTAAATAAAAAATTAAAAAATGCAAAAATATTACTCACCACGGATGGGCTAAACACCCCCGATAACTATTTCATACAAAAATGCGAAGAAAAAGCCTCAAACTTTCATAAACATCAGCAGTCAACTATCAAAAATAATATACGTTCAAATCTGCTTAATTTCATATCATTGGCGAAAAACTCCACCACCACAGAAATGTAATTATCAAAAGGGTACTAAACCCATCACTGTGCACAGGAAAAGAAAAAACAAAAAGTTTTACTTAGCTTGGGATCCATGGTCTGAAAAAGCCGGTGAATGAAGGTGTCTGGCCAGACTAGATGAAGCAACGGCATTCAGAAGATGAACCATGCCCAATTCCTCCAATAAGTGCCTTGTTTCGCCTCTCAATGGCTTCCTCAGGGAATTTAAATTAGCTGAAAACTCTGCTCCCGTTCCGTGCACATAGGCACAAGAAATGACCCTTGCTTAAAAATAACACCAGGATCCAACTTCCGGAGGCACTTCCGGGCTGCAGCGACACCTGAACAGGACTGAAAACAGCTGATGACCTGAGTGCCCCTATTCCAAAACTGCTATTCATCCAAAGGACGCCACCCATTCTACCTGCAGATTAAGCCCTTTAGGCTATAGACTGTCCAAAAAGAAAATCCAGCATTGTTCGTGCTGATACAAAAGACGCTTCACATTGCCCCTGCGCAAAGTAACAGGGACATGCTCCAAAATAAAACACTCAAACTCTTCAAAAGTATGCCATTCTTTGACACAATGTCGGGTAAGGATGTCGCCGCTGCGGCCCAGAAGTGCCTCTGGAAGTCAGATCCTGGGGTTCTTTTTAAGTAAGGGTCATTTCGTGTACCTATGTGCTGGTCCAACCTAGAGAGTTGCATGGGAATGGGGATGACGGGAATCCCGCAGGACTTGCGAGGATCTTGCGGGTTCCCCTTTCGGTCATAGTGATCCCATGGGGATGCCCCCTTGGGTCACGGGGATCCCATGGGGAACCCACTCGTGGTCTCAGGGATCCCGTGGGGTTGGAGGCATCTCATGCCGAGAGGCTCATTTTCTTTTCCTGCCTGCAGCACACCACACGTAGCCGACCCATCTCTTTCCCTCCCTTCCTACATCCTCTCTTTATGCCTTCTGTGACCAAAAATATACTCCCTCCCCTTCTGTGTCCTGCATTTGCCTCCCATGTTCCAGTCCAGATAACAGTAGGGGTTGAAGGCAGCTCGAGCCAAGAGGTTTGTCTTCTTTTCCTGCCTGCAGCATGCCGCACGACCTCAAAAGTTTTCCCCCGACGTCAGAGTTGATAGAGGGAAGGCTTTGCATCAGTCATGTGCAGCGTGCATTTCTTCACAGGGCAGCAGGCCCTGCACGTGACTGACGCAAAGCCTTCCCTCCGACGTCAACTCTGACATCAGGCGAAGACTTCCAGGTTGTGCGGCGTACTGCAGGCAGGAAAAGAAGACAAGATGAGCTTCTCGGATCGAGCTGCCTCCAATCCCTGCTGTTATCTGGACTTGAACATGGGAGGCAAATGCGGGACACAGAAGGGGGAGGGAGGGAGTGCAGTTTTGGTCACAAAAGGCTGTCAGCATAGCTATTGCTAGCATTCAGCATTTTCAGTTGGCATAACTAATGTCAGCGAAGGCCTATGGGAAATTATATCAATCTGACTCTGGCATGTGAATGCAGATAGACCCTGAGGGCAGGGAGACTGTTTTAAGTAGCCCTGATTAAATCATGATTAGCTAAAAGGTGTTAATGTCTGATTAAGAGGGTGCTTAGGACAATGGGTCCAGGTGCACAGATAACTAAAATTAATCAGAAACTATTGTCAGAGACATACTGGAAATCACATATGACTTCAGCCTATTCTTCTCTTGTCTAGCATGTTTAAGTTCTGTTAAAGCTCAATAGATTCTGGTTTTTAGAATAAGTTTCCAAACTATAAAAGCCCCCTCGCAGCATCACCCCCCTCTCTTGGCTCTTGGCACTCTGGTCCTCTCTTGTTTCTCTTGAGCTCTCTCTTTCTCTGTCTATCTCTCTGTCTATCCTTCTCTTTATCTACGGAACCCGAAACTTAGACCATGACCCCATCCCCCTTTTTTATTTTCTCTCTCTCTCTCTCTCTCTCTCTCTGGCTCTCCTTAGAACTTCAGACTCTCTGTCTCTTTGCCTCTGAACTCTGTAAGGCAGGGAAACTGCTTTGCTCTCTACTTAATTGTAATGCTTAATTGTAATGCTTATAAATATTGCTTTTCTGTAAGCCTATTTCTATAATATATTCTTTATGCAATCACCTCTGGCTGTGTTTCTTATTGGATTCTACTCCTGGTGAATCTTCTGTGAGGGAACTGAACCTGGGACCTGGTGTTTGTAAGGGCGCCTCTAACGTAACCTCTACCACCTCACCTTGTGGGGGACCTGACTAACAATCCTTACAAAGGCATGAACTTGGGGGAGAGAATGGAGGAAGGGAGGGAAAGAGATGCTGAGATAATAATAATAATAATAATAACTTTATTCTTATATACCGCCAACAATCTTGCGACTTCTAGGCGGTTTACAATGAAGAGAAACTGTACAGACAGCGAATTACAGAGTATAGCATTGAACATCTAGTGATAGTAACAGGAGAGTTACAGGGTCTGTGTATTACACGGTTTCACAATGAGTAGCATTATACAGTCGACGATATTCAGAGCATAAGTAGGAGAAGAGAAAGGAGATTGCGCTTTGAGTTACAAGACTGCGGAGGTGAAAAAGATAACATAAGATGTTGATGAGAAGTAAGTTGTTAATTTGGTACATTTGAACGAAGGACTGGCACCAGTGGGAAAAACTGGTAACAATTAAAGATAGAAATGTTGGCAGAAGAGGGTAGACGGACTCCTTGGGATGGGAGGAGGCTCCGATTTTAGGGGAGAAGTCTGGTTAGGTTATAAATTTCTTAAACAAGGTAGTTTTTAGTTCTTTCCTAAAGATACTATATGATTCTCTGGCGGCATCAGTAAAGTAGCCTGTCCAAATTTGCAGTCTACCTGCTTGGAATTTGAATGTTCTATCAAAGAAGGTGCGATATCTACAGCCTATGATATTTGGGTAGGTAAAGAGGTTACGGTTTCTGGTAGGCCTAATAGAGGAGTGGAATTCGAAGTGAGGTAGTAGGTAGCTGGGGGCCAGTCCCCAGATTAGTTTATAGCAGAGGCAGGAGAATTTGAATATAATTCATGCTTCAATTGGTAACCAATGAAGGAGTTTGTAGAATGGACTAACATGATCGCTCTTCTTTAGTCCGAATATTAGACGGATGGCCGTATTTTGAACTATTCTCAGTTTTCTCACATTTTTTTAGATATTCCCAAGTAGACAATGTTACAGTAGTCCAGGGTGGATAAAATCAGTGATTGTACCAATATTCTGAAGGATAGTGGGTCGAAGTATTTTTTTATGGTTTTCAGTTTCCAAAGGATGAAGAAGCATTTTTTAGTCACCGAGTTTATGTGCTCGGTCAGGGTCAGGTGGGTATCCAGGGTGACTCCCAGTATTTTTATGGTTTTTAGTATTGGGTGATCATGGCCGTTTACATATATTGTAGTTGCGGAGATTTTCTCGTTTGGGCTAGCAAGGAAAATCTTTGTCTTTTCTGAGTTTAATTTCAGTTTGAAGTTTAAAGTCCATTTTTCTATTTCAAGCATGATGGAGGAGATAAGTTTTGAGTTGAGGTCACATTTGTTATTGGTATTAGTATGGAGATGTCGTCTGCGTATATATAATAAGTTAGGTTAAGCTTTTGTAAAAGGTGGCCTAGAGAAGAGATGTATATATTGAACAAGGTGGGAGATAGGGGGGATCCTTGTGGGACTCCCGAGGGGCTTTTCCAGGGTTCAGAGTAATTTCCTTCATGGACCACTTGATAAGATAGTTTGGTTAGGAAACCTTGGAACCAGGTCCACACTCTTCCTGATATTCCCATTTCGTCGAGGCACCTAAGCATAGTTTCGTGGTCCACGAGATCGAAGGCACTGCTGAAGTCTAACTGTAGGATCAAGGCGCTGGAACCTTGATTGAAAAGGTCATATAGGTGGTTAAGGAGAGAGCCTAGGACTGTCTCGGTACTGAATCCTTTTCTGAATCCAGATTGGTGGTCATTTAGGAGAGAGTACTTATCTAAGTGATTTACTAATTCCAAGTTGACCAGCCCTTCCAGCATTTTGGTGAAAAAGGGGCTGCTCGCTATGGGTCTGTAGTTGGACGCCAGTGTGAGCGAGATCTTCTGGTCTTTGGGTATGGGTGTGATTAGGATGTGTCCCATATTTTCCAGATAGGTTCCGTTTTTGAGAGAGTAAGTTGCCCAGTTAAATAGGTCCCTCTTAAATTCTGGTATTGCATCTTGCATGATCTTAGACGGACATTCATCTAGTAGACAATTTGATTTGGAGTATTTGTTGAAGAGTGCAAGGAAGTTATTCCAATCTGGGGGCTCGAAGTGGTTCCAGCTCATATCGCCTTTGGATTCACTACTCTGCGTTTTGAGGTTGAATTCAAGATTGGGTGGAGGAGGGGGTATTGAGGCTCTGAGGTCGGTGATTTTTTTCCTAAAGTGGTTGGCTAGGGTGGAGACCTCTGGGATTTGATCGTGATGGTTCTGTAGTATCTGTGTGGTGTCTGCTATTTTGCTTACTAGTTTGAATAGTTCTCTACTGTTTGTATTGGTTGTTCCTATTTTCTGTGCATAACAGTTATAACGCTTTTCTTTGATCCGATTCTTGTAATTTAGATGGGGGAGGGAATAGAAAGGGAGAATTGAGCGTGGGTGTGTCAGTGACAGGGAAAGAAAGATGGTCATGTACACGGGGAATGGAAGAAAGAGGGAAATTTTTGGTCAAAGGGATCGAGTGAGGTACAGATGAGAGGGAGAAATGTGGAAAGGGAACAGCGGGACATTGAAAGGGATGCAAGAGGGAGGAATCATGGACATAATGGTGAAGGGAATGGAGGGAGAGATGTGGCATGGTGCTGGAGAGGGGTGATAGAAGGAGAAATATTGTGCATGGGGCTGGTTGGCAGGAGCGAAAGATGCTGCACATGGTCTTGGGGGGGGGGGGCGATGGGAGCAGGATAAATGCTGGACCATGGTAAGAGGAACCAATGGACAGCAACAGAAGAATTTACAGAAGATGGGAAAGCGAAAAAAGAAACTGGGACCAACTTGATGGAAAAAAGTCTCCAGACAAAGGTAAAAAATGGAATTTATTGACTAAAATATGTTAGCTTTGGGAAATGTATACAGCAGATTTCTTTGTATTGTGTTCAAAAGAAAAGGAAATGCATTTCTGGTTTTATTTCTACAGTGCTGAAGTACATGCTGACCCTTGCTGTGGCTGGTGAGGATCCTCAAGCACCGCCAGCAGAAGACCTCCTCTAGAGATGGCCAGAACTCCCCTCCACCAAGCGCAGCAGTCGCTGGCAGCATCCATGAGCCCCTGAGGTGCCAGCATCTGCTAACTGTCAAGCTTGGCATAAGGGACCCCCGGCCAACTTCAGAGGAAGTCCTCAGCCAACAGCTTGGAGGTCCTCATCAGATGAGTGTTTATATTTTATATTTACATTAGAGGCTCTGGTAGAAACCTGTTTACAATGTATATATTCTTTCCAATTAATATTTCCACATTAATAGTGTCTTTGCTTATTAGTAAATGGGTCTCTACTAGAGCCTTTAATTCTGTAGCATAATTAAATAAAATAACTACTTCTGAAGTTTATAGGGATAGGCGGGAATGGATTTGACTCCTAGTGGGGCTGGACGTTTTGATTCTACTGGGGATGGGCGGGGACGCGTTTGATTTTGTCCCCGCGCAACTCTCTAATCTGTGATTGCATTTGGTAGTGTGTACTGAACCTTCTCCATTTCCAAGCAAACCCCTCCCTCCCTCCCCCCGGCAGTGGGCGAAATGACCCCTTCCTCTACCATGCAACAACCCCCACCCCCAGCAGCAGGAAAGATTCCCACTCTCTCCCACTGCCATGCCTGACACACCCCCAGCAGTGGGAGAGATGCCCACTCTCTCCCACTGCCACTGTTGTGCCTCCCATGACAGCCCCTCCCCCACCCGCCCCTTACCTTGTTATGAAATCCAGCCGGAGGGATGCCTATCGCCACTGGCCAGCAGGCCTGCCTCTTCAAAATAGCGAGCCGTCCCCTCTCCGGTGTATCCTGGGATGTGCTAGGGAGGGGTCTAGTTAATAGTTAAGCTCTGGAATGCGTTGATAGAGGTTGTGGTAAGAGCGGATAGCGTAGCTGATTTTAAGAAGGGTTTGGACAATTTCCTGGAGGAAAAGTCCATAGTCTGTTATTAAGACATGGGGGGGAAGCCTCTGCTTGCCCCGGATCGGTAGCATGGAATGTTGCTACTCTTTGGGTTTTGGCCAGATACTAGGGACCTGGATGGGCCACTGTGAGGACGGGCTACTGGGATTGATGGACCTTTGGTCTGACCCAGTAAGGCTTTTCTTATGAATAGAATACACTTGGAAAGTTGTGCACATAAATTTTAAATAGTGCCAATAATTGCTTGTTACTTGGCAAGCTGTACATGCAAATCGGAATATGCACAGATTTGCATGTGCAACTTTAGTCGTGGTATACAGAATCTGGAGTTAAACATAGAAATTTCACCTAACTTTTCTAAAATGACTTCCTCATTTTATTCAACTTCTTGAGTTCTTTTTACTGTACCTTTCAGCAAAGGCATGCCTGAATTGTTTTACAAATATGGCCTATTGTAATGTAAAATAAAATTCCAATATGCAAAACCAAATACAATATGCAAACATTTTTGGCTTTGGTTTTTCACTGTATTTGTGACTATAAAGAGATAAAGAATCAAAGGGAAAGAAAAGGAAAGACTTGATAAGAGGAAGAAAGTAAAACAAAGAAAGCCTTTATTAATAATGTTAATAATAATATGGTACAGATCTAAGGATACTAGCATAATAGACTCTCCATAATAAATTAGACTCATGTCCATACAGCCAACTTGGAAAAGTGAAGCACTCAAATGGATGTGATAATGAGAGAAGCCATTCTGATTGCTTCCAATTACTTTTCCCTTCCTTTTTTCCCAAACCCTGCAGAAAAGAGGTGGAAAAAAAATAAATTGCTGGAAACAAAGTTCTTCTTAACATGTTGAGGCACATTTGACCTTAGGCTTAGGGTCAGTGCAGATTGTCATAGTTATGGATTTTAAGGTAAACCCTGAAGCAGATAGGGGCTTGACACCATAATCCATAACCACCAGGTGCAGAAAGCCTCTTTGTCCAGCAGGTGTACAGGTTTGGCTCTGAAATGAACTTCTACATTTGTCCACATTAACAAAGTTTTTTTTTCTTTTGGGGTTGATAATTTAAAACAAACTGAAGAAAATATTTCTTAATTTAATGTGTAATTAAACTCTGGAATTTGTTGCCAAAAGAATGTAGTGAAAGCAATTAGCTTAGCAGGGTTTAAAAAAAGTCAACATTCTTTTAGTAGGGATAATTTCCTAAAAGTTCATAAGCCATTATTAAGAAGGACTTGGAAAAATCCACTGCTTATTTCTAGGATAAGATGCTTAAAATCTATTATACTCTTGAGATTTTGCCAGGTACTTGTCACCTGGAATGACCACTGTTGGAAACAGGAAACTGGGCTTGATGGACCTATGGTCTGTCCCAGTATGTCAGCTCTTATGTTCTAATAGATCTTGTGGTAATTTATTTTTTTTAATTTTTTGTTGGAGGCATATCAGGGGCAGAGAATGGGTATAGATAGGAGGAGAGTGTGGTGCAGTGGTTAAAGGTACAGCCTCAGCATCCTGAGATTGTGAGTTCAAACCCTGCGCAGCTCCCTGTGACCTTGGACAAGTCACTTAATCATCCAGTGCTCCAGGTACATTAGATAGATTGTATGTAAACCACTTTGAGTATGGTTGTATAACTACAAAAAGGCAGTATACAAGTCCCTTTCCCTATAGATATGCTAATCAGCTAGGAATGCACACTAAGGTACAGATTTTGTTAATGGAACCTAAATTGGCAGGCACCTCAAAAAATGATGCCAGCCATGTGTCAATCATGTTTAGGGTACCAATAACTGCGGCTAGTGGTGCCTAAGAAAAAAGGCACCAGTAATGAAGGACGGGGTTTTGAAGACCTACATTACCAGCGCCTAAGCTTTTTTTGAGAATCGGGCCTAATGGCACCCAAGGTCAAAGTAAGCGTAGTTAGGGGCAGAGATGACCTAAGGTGCCACTAGCAGCCATGCTGAAAGCATGATTCCGACCCCAACAGGTACCTAGCAGCGCCTATTGTTTAAATGAGATATTAAATAATGCAGTCAATTACTGAGCTAATTAAAGCAATTAAATTTGGCGTGATCAAGGCGCCTACCAGTGCCTAAAGTACAGCAGTGTCGTTTGCAGAGTATAACCGTAAAACTCTCGCAATAATGATATTTTTGTTTAAATGATCCTGTGCTTTAGCACAGTGTTTCTCAACTCATTCCTGGAGTACCCCCTTGTCAGTCAGGTTTTCAAGATATCCACAATGAATATGCATGAAAAAAAATTTGCATAGAATGGAGGCAGTGTATGCAAATCAAGTTTATGCAAATTTAGTGTGGATATCCTGAAAATCTGACTGGCAAGCGGGTACTCCAGGACCGAGTTGAAGAAACATTGCTTTAGCACATGGCCATTAATGAAACAAATTGGGAAAAAAAGCCATTTTTAATGACC